>NC_091489.1:13609618-13921534 GCF_947461875.1 Haliaeetus albicilla | reverse complement strand
TGTGAAGAAACCAAGGTACAACACAGACCAAGCTATACAAGTGTTGTTATGAGAGTCTTTCTGGGTCAATTCCCTACACTGTCAAAAAGTTAGTACCAGCAACTGTAATAGCAATTCTGGAGAATACTCCCAATTTGCCCCAAGAATCAACAAAAATGGAAGAGCCCTGAAGAAAGTACCTGATGGACAGGGAAGTGTCTATTTAACCATACCAGTGGTTCTTCCTGACAGCCTGACTATCCTTAAGTCCCAGTAGTTGAAGTAGCTACAGCTGCAGATGTTACAGAGGAACCAAGCTACATGCAGCCTTATTTCAAAAACCAAATGCCTGGCCTCTAGTCATGCACAGCTGAAAGGTCCCTGACCAGGGGAATCCTAAAGCCACCCACTCTATTAAATACTGCTCAGCAGCCACTGGTGGGAAAGCACAGACTCCAAATTGAATGAAGAAACTGACCTACAACCAAGACTTTTTTTTTTTACAAAAAGTCCAAGTTTTTGTTACAATATTTACTCTTCCTAGTAAGCACTCATTACTATGAGAAGTAGACTATATTGGCACTAGACACATTAATGGATATTCAAGCTGAAAGTTGAGTTTAACTAAATCCTGCTAGTTCAGATTATTCCACCGTTGTATTCAAGTCCATTCACAGAAACAATCAGCTCAGCTGCATATCTACATAACAGTTCCCAGAATAAACAATTTTACTGTCAGAGATAAATGGCTTCACATTGAAGAGCACACAGTCCATCTCTCAAGTTGATATTTCATGCAAATATAGTAGGGTTTTAACCATCTGATGAGAATTGTGTTTAGTTCTCTTGCAACATGACAGCTTTAAGCATCAGTAAAGTCAATAAGGACATTACAGAGTACAATATTGATACTTCAGCTGGAATAATCAGCAGTTCCTCTACAGGGCCCAATCCTGTTCTTACTGTAGTCAAGTGACAGGCACAAAGATTCGCAGGATATAAAGCCCCAAGCCCATTCAGCTGCCCACTAATATTCCTATATTTACTTTATCATGAGTATAAACAAAAGTTACTTTAGCTTGAATATAGCTACACTTTCCACACATAAATAGTATTTAAGAAAAGTCTTTTTACCTCTGTTGGTTTGTAGCAATCTACAAGAGTTTCCTAGAAGCAAAATATGAAAGCATCAGTTCCAATACAGAATAACAGTGAACATAAACAAGTCTACAGTATGAAACCTGGCAAGAGCGGGGAAAGAAAAGAAGCAAGAACCAGGAATCACTGGACGAAGATGCTACTGAAAACCAAGCGTTATAGCAAGTCACCTTGGCTCCCTAGGTAGATCAGAGTGATTTGCAACGGGAGAAAAATGATGGCTTCTTACTCCAGGTTGGAGGTTACAAAATCCCTCTCTCCAAGAAAAACTGGGAAGGAGAAACCTAGAACATTTCTCCCAGCAACACACATGTGAAGAGTAGCTTTCTGTGAGGGCACACAGTCTTTGTAATGCAGAAATACAGATGTTAACTGGGTCAGGCATTCCTAGCAGGGCAGCTGCAGCAGCTAGGTTAGGCAGAAGCAGCAAAGCTATTTATGAATGCTGAGTAAACAGCCTGGGGCTATGCCCCATATCTCCGTGGCTGGACAGTGGGCACTGAGAAAAGGGTGCCAAAAGGCACTGCAAATCAGATGTGGTGCATTTAACCACCACATTAGTCACCCCCCAGAAGTGAGCTGAGGGCAAACCACTGCTCTGGGACAGTTTTCCTTCCTTTAGTGCATCTGAAAAGATTATAAACAGGGACCCTCATATTGGTTCTATATCTTGATTTAGATATATGGATCTCTATGAAGAAAATAATGTTTCTTTTCTTCTACCCCTCATTCTTCCATTCATTAACTTCTACCTCAAGCAGGATTCAGAGAATTAGAGAGCTGGTTTGAATTGTATGATTTCAGCAGACAGCTTCTGAATTTCCCTACTAATTTCTGTTGCTGATCATATTATCCTTTCCTGAAGCTTTTGGACAAGTTATTCCAAGATAACTCAGTGGGTTCCAGTTTCTAGCTAGTATAGACAGAGAAACAATTTCCAGTATCCTAAGGACAAGGGAGGATTTCTGGTCTGTATGTGCACACATGTATATTTCTGCTGCTGCAGTGAATCACAAACTATCTGGTCATCATTAACTGACTCTCAGCTACATAGTTTTCCTATGTGACTGCATATCTCCCTATATTACTGGATTCTTTGAACTTTTATTTACTCCTGTTATCACCTACCTTCCATTAATTTTTTATCCTAAAGGATTTTGATTACCTTTGTACAGTCCAGTAGATTATGCTAAACCTGGACCTAGGAACCTCTCAGTTCTAATTCTATGCTTACAGTGGTTTCAGTCAAACACAAGATATGGACCCAGATGCATTAATTCAGCCACATTCTGATTTAAAATTAGAAAATAGTATTACCTGTAATTTGAGAGCTCTCTCCTCTTCATTAGCTGCATCAAGAAGGTCATCAATGTCAATTTCTACATCTGGCATCTCTTCCTCCTGAAAAGCAAGAATTCCCACTTACTCTATAGAGATATCCTTTAAGCTAGCTCAAAAGCAGCCTAGTGATAGTACACAACCCCATCCACCTGAGGCCAGACAAGGAGGAAATCAGTAAAGGACTGTGGCCTGATTCCTTGCTCCCAGGCCAGCAGAAGGCCAAGCCCCAGCCACACAGGAGGTGACAGCCCTTAAGCAACCCCTTCCTCACAGCTGGGAGTCATGTTACTAACCCACACCCAGCAGCATAAGTCACACTGTTCTCACAGTACTGAGCAAGAGGATGAAGAAGAGGTCAGGGATGAAGCAGCAGATAAAAGCTGCAGCAAGACACAAAATTGCTTTGAAAACATTCTCGATTGGACTGCTTATTTTGTTACACTATGGAAGATCTCCCTCACTTAAAGTTGTCTTACAAGGATGACATACACACCCCATCAGAAGAGCTCAGATTTCCAATGCCTGCAGTGAAGCATTAAGTCTAAGGCATGCAGTATTTTAGAGAATTTTTTTTAAACCTCCTCCACTCATACACGTCTGCTTTTGCATCACCAGCACATCAGACATGCTGTTCCCTGAGTCAGAGCAGCAGTCCACACATTTTGAAGAACCCCTGAGCTCTAGAATCCTAATGAGAATTTGTCATCCAGTTACCACCATTTATTGCATTTACAATTAAGCAAAAAAATATTCTGCTGGCCATTTTTTGCATTTTCTCATCATAAAAGGCACTTAAAAATGGTAAAGCAGCTCCTCACTGCACATACAGCAAACACTGGTCTCAGCCTCTCCCCCACACCAAGTCCCACCCTCACAATGGCCTCAGTGCCACAGACACACAGCTCCTCCGTTGCCCCTGCTCCATCCGAGCCATGCACAGGCACTGCGAGTCTGTCCTCTCCCACAAGTACACTGCCATCAATCGGGTCACTGGTGCCGCATCACCTTGGCACCTCCTGAGCTAAAGCAAGGACCTGAAAGTGTCCAAAGGGGAGGGTGGATTTGAAAGTCAGGATGAAGCAACAAGACCACTATATCCAGCAGCAGCTGTCTTGTACCCCACCAACACTCTTCAAGATCCTTTAAAGAAGCATTTTGACAAAAATGCAGTGGTTCCAGAGATTTGCAAAAGTTTCAACAATTGTGAAATAATTTAACGGCTCCAACAGCAACTGCCACAGGTAACACCAAAATTACTCTTCTATTGGATAAATGAAGAGTCCAAACATTAGCAAGGAAGATAAATTAGCTTGAGTTAATCTACCAAAAGTTAAGTACCAAAGTGCCAAACAACTACCTATATCAGAAGCTCCACCTAAAATGCTAACTGTTCAACGTTTATTTGGGTGTGAGGAAGAAGGACACAAGTACCTCATTCCCCACCTTTGAAGGAAAATGTGCAGGAACACGATAGCGTAGCCGTGCAGGCTGTTAGAAAGCACATCCTTTGCCCAGTTAGCAGGTTCGCTCTTTCAGCACATATTTTAGTCAGAAAGGAAATGCAGGCATTTGCTGAGATTAATCATAGAAATACTAGTTACTGTAACACAATCTGGCAATAAGGGAGTTTCTAACCCAATGCTATAGACTCATTAGCAATTTAAACAAGGGGAAGAGGAGAGAAGTCTTCCACAGACTACAAAGATATTCAGTAAAAGCCATCAACATTGGAAAAAATAAGGATTAATCCATAATAGTGGTACACTTACTTAGTAGCTTACTAACCCAACTCTACACTAATTCGCATATCACACTAAGAACCAGAAATTCCCTAAATGCAGTAAACCTCCTGAACATTTTATCTAAGCAGCTCATTATAAATACTATTAAGATAGGGAGCCTGGAGTTACTGTTGATACTGTAAACTTAACAAAATATGCATCCATGGACCTGCATAAATGCCGATTATGCATCTGTCTGCGCTCAGAAGTGCTGTTCAGCACACTGAGTATTTTTTCAAATACACATTTTGAACTCTTGCCTGTCAGTGTGGCATTCTGGCAAACTGAAATGATGTTGAAAGGCAGCAGTGAGGGGGAATTCCCTAGAAGGTATATAATGCTTTTTTGTGATGACACTTCATTGAAGCCAAGCATTCCTGAAAGGTTAGTTTTACTCCGATTGGTACCAGTCATGTGGGAGAAATCCTCGCTTCTATCCCTCTTCACTCTTATCTTCTTCAAATCAACTTTGTCCTACATCTTCAAGGTTCACACTGCCATCAGTCAAGAGGGCAACTGTACCAGTAATCACTGAAGCTTTGGTTTAAGTGGTAACATAGCTCCTCCACATGAAGGAAAGCCATAACAAAAAATAAATTAGGAATACTTCAGAAACCTTGTGTCTGACATACTGGCATTCAATTAAGTTACATTTTCTGTAAAAGATCATGTGTATCTTCTCCGTTCACAGCAGATTTGAACTCTGATACACAACACAAATGGAGGGGGAAGCCCCAAAAGGTAACTCTTGCTCTTATTTTTGGCTGAATGAACAAGCATAATCAAAGCATTTTTTTCCCCATCTGAACTACTGTGCCTGCATGATCTCAAGAGTTTTATGTTAGGAATGGAAAACATGCACTTAGGTCAGGAGCCTGACCACTCCACAACAGCTGTAATGACAGAGGGAAGGAAGGAACAGTCATGTATTCTGTTTGCCTGATTTTATTGGTCAGTTAAGTGTCATTGATCCTACTACAATTAGGTAGCTAGATCCAGATTAGGCTGGGGCAAGCCTGAAAGGGGCTGTGCATAGCCAAAGGATGGTATTTCAAGGGTCTTGTTAGTGCCATGAAGCTGTGCAAGAAAACCAAAGCACTGCCATGTTTTGCTCCAGTGAGAGGGAGACAAGGTGTTGCAAATAGCAGATGATGGGAGGGGGACGGGGGGGTAAGAAACCACAAGAAGCAGGCTGACAGGGAGCAGCCCCCAGAAAAGCTAAAATAAAAGGTGTGGGGGTTGCAGGTGCAGACATCCATCAACTGAAACAGTTGGGGGAAGGGAGGATGGACACTCTCCTTTTAAGCACCCTCTCCAGTTTGCATTAACGACGTAGGCAGGACATGAGCCAATTTCTGCTTGAGTATTCAAAAGTCAAAAAATATCACCAAAGTTAGCTTCCATACTATTTAATGCAACTTAAATTCAACCTTGCATTGGAAGACAGCCCTGTGGTTATTTTAGGTTGCATGAATTCTTTGCAGGCTACTGGCAAAAGACCTTGGGGGACAGACATGCATTAAGTAGTAAATAGCGGTAACAGCTCAAGACATTACAACCTCTCCAACTGTTTGCTATTTAGCCTCTGGCAGAGATGATCACAGCCCCAACAGTGAATGGAACAGAAACAGGTGAGCATCCCTTAGTGAGACCAGGGAAAAGGTCTGACAGCCTCTGAAACCAGCTCCCACAGCAGCTTAAGCCAAAGGGCTGGATTTTGCAGGGCCAGCTGAACAACACTTGCACACTCTAGTCTACTCACCCTGAGGACAGCACCTCCAGCACAGCAAGAGCAGGTCTGACATTACAAGTATTTACTAATTAAACATTTATCTGAGGGTTTACAATTTAAAAGGCAATAGTTGCCCTGTGACTAACTTCACGGTATAAACCCAACCCTAAAATTAGCCTGCTATCCCTCATCCTCACTGCCCATTCACTGTGCATCATCTCATTCACAGTGCTGGGAAATAATGAAACAGGTTGGTTTGGTTTTTACTTTAGATTCTAAGTTTTGGAGAGAAAGAAGTAGTTAAGTGCAGCAAGAAAAGTTAAAGCCATCATTTGTATAGTGAGTTTGGAAGCAACCTGAAAGGACAAGAGAAAGATGAAGGAAAAGGAGGGAAAAAAGACCATACAATTCAGATGTATGAAAGTTTCAGACTGTATGAATCAGGGATTTCTCTCAAAGTCCTGGAAGATGACCAGCATAAGTGATAAAAGCCAAACTAGAAAATAGGACCAGTTCTTTCAGAAGTATCCATTTAATATATAAAAAGATTTATTTATTTATTTTTAAATAGAGGCATCTGCTGGACATCTAATACAGCTAGCTCTAAACAAGTTCATCTGCAGATACGGATGGCACTGCTCTAAAAAAATCCCAAGTGTTCCTCATTGCAAAGCATTCAGTTGTTTGGGGGGACTTATGGGTCAGGGCAAAAGTAGATAAAAGTGAGAATAAAAAGAATAGTTTAAGTAATCAAAAATTATGAAACCAGAATCAAAGAAAGTTCTTTTTGACTGAAAGCTAATCCTAGTTAAGTGAAGAGTCAAAATAAACAACTAAAATAAAGCTGTTTGCAACACAAAAAAGCTGCTAGTATCTATTGATTGGTATGAGGAACAGAATATTAGGAAATGACATTAACGACAGCAAAAGACTCAGAAGTGCCAGGGTTGGGGACACTTGCAGTAGGAACAAGAATCCTCAGTAGTACAACCCAATTACTAAGTGACCATATGTTTTC
This sequence comes from Haliaeetus albicilla, assembly GCF_947461875.1. NCBI lineage: Eukaryota > Metazoa > Chordata > Aves > Accipitriformes > Accipitridae > Haliaeetus > Haliaeetus albicilla. The sequence continues at coordinate 13,914,525 of NC_091489.1, read as the reverse complement.
TCCAATCCTAAAAAAACTAACAGCAGTAATGCCATAGCAGCCATGATTATCTAATGTTAGACATGTAAAAAAAATTATCTCCCATTTCTGTTGGTCAGTGTGAAGTGGCTCATCCAACAGTGAATATTAGTTTGCACAGCTGATTATCAGTGAACACATTTAGGATCCTGCTCCCAGTATGATACAATCCTTATGCAGTTACATCCTATTTTCTCCCCTTTCAGACACCTATCTCATTAGCAACCAGTCAGTTGAACGTGAAATTTCAAAGGCAACACAGAGTGCAAGGCTCCACACCCCTAAGCACATGCCATCCAGTCTCCGTTTCAACTAGGAGAAAGGCCTGGGTCACACCCAGGCTGTTCTAACCAGAGCAGCAGCCTCTTCCACCAACACCAAGTCTACCTTTCTTCATCACTCTTGTTCATTAAGTAAAAGTGCAGAGACAATAAAGGCAAAGTTACCAGATTTGTCCACTCATTTTCAGTCAATGATCCTACTGTTTCTGAATAATCATAATTTATCTGCAGCACTGTGGCTATTTACAGAAACCTTCTCCTGTGCTGTGTGTGTCAAAGCCTTGACCTCATGTGGATCCAGTTAAATACCTAGAAAGGAGGGACACTAAGTGTCCGCTTCTCAATAGAATGGCTTACACAAATTGCCCAGTATCGCACAGGACACCAGCTGCATCTACAGCATGGTATGAGTGGCTGGATAAAAGTCAAGGACACAGCGTTTTATCTATATGGTCTAAATCTGATCTACCCTCACCACTGGAGCTAGAAGGGGACTGTGCCCATAGCCTTGCACACACACCACTAGAGGGTGGTAACACTTTACAAACACAGCAAGGGCCCCTGAAGTTGCTGGTAGAGCATGGAAGAGTCTTCTGAGACCTAGATTCAGTTCTCAGGTCTGCAGAACAGCGGTCTAACTTCTGCCCTCAAGTACCCACTTCCCTCTGGCTCCTGTTCTTAAAAATTTAGTCCTCAGCTTCTACTCACAGCTTGGTTGCTGCAAAACCCTACCTCCTCTGCTCCTACCTCTTTCCTACGTGTCCTTTCTCCTCAGCTGAGGGCCAGAGGAAGGACCACTGCAAGCAGAGAAAGCAGCGACTCTCAGCTCCTGAGGACTGTGACCAGGGCTCCCTGCCAAGAAGAACAAGAGCCCAGCCACTCCTAGTTCCCTATAGAGGAAGATTGTTCACAAAAGACAATCTTTGAGCTTATTGCCAAACTTTAACAAGTTTGGGCATATGACAAGCACAAGTGAAAGAGGAGGGAAGATGCTTGATTAAATTGAGAACACTTTCATAAACTGGCCACAGGCATCTCTGACACAAAGCAAGTCTGCTCCCTCCTAAATTCCCAAGATCAGACATACTAGTGTTTCAACTAAGATGTTGAAAGTCCTCACACAATGCAGAAAAAACACTTTTTTCCTCCTGATTTTAGTCTCAACATCAGAAATAACTAACTCTTACCTAAAAGCCTTTCCAAGATACTCCAGCTAAGGCAGGCACCTACTGCGAATCTCTTCGGCTCAGATAATTTCAATTTGGACAAGTTTAACATTTTTAAAGTGTCTTTTCCAGTTGTTAAATCAAGGGTAATGCTAAGAAGAATGCTTATGGGGCTCTGCATGGAAGAATACACACCTTGCTGTGAAGCAGAGGAGGAGCTTCCCTAGGAATCATCAGTGCCTGGCAATAAAGAGGATGTAACAAAGCTGCGGGGAAAGGTTATTAAGCTAGATGAGAAAGATGGATAGACACACACACAATGATAGTGTCTACACAGGCAGGTACAGCTGGACCTTAGCTTACTCAGCCAGTGTGCACAAGCTGCATGGTCAAGAAACTACAGCTACATTAGTGCAGCTTTCAGACCAAGAGAATAAACACTGTTGGCAGAACATTTACATTCAGGTGCCATAGTTTATTAACACAGCAATCAGATTTCCAGACCAAAGCTTACCCACATCCACCTGGCTCAGAGAAGAAAGAGCTAGCTAAAGCCTGTCCGCACCTACCAATTCACCCTATGTTGATTAGAAGGTAAGTGGGCAAATAGCCTGAAGCTTGCATTAGGAAGAACACATCTTACTCCAAGGAAATCCCAAAGAGGAGACCTGTTGGAGATTCATGTCTGAACCCAGGGAACAGGGAACACTCCCAAGCTCCCAGGTCTAAAGCGTAACTTCACAGCATCCCAGGTCCACATCAGTATGCAACTTAGGTGTGTGCTGCCCCCAACTAGAGACACACTATGAGAAAAAGCACAGGATTACACGTTAAAAAAGGATACCACCAGGCTCCTTGGACAATTGGAAGAGCATGCCCATCCCACCACCTAGCCAGCCTTCACTGAAACAATCTGGTTAGGAATTCTTCCTTCTCCTTCCTCCCCTTATCCCAGCATAAGCAAACACACTCTAACACATCCACTTTGAAATAAAGAGACAGATTAGCAGAAATAACCTTATTTAAATTAAGTCAGTAAAGGCTGCAAGGACAATACTGACTAGGTGGAGGATATGACAGTGACTAGATAGATCCCTTTGGATTTTCCAGGCTAGTACTTTCTGTATAAGACATACCTTTAATATATCAGGGTGTCCATACACATCACTTTAAACAGCTGATCAACAAGTCACTCGTGAAAACATGAGTCCTGTAAGCTGAGGCTTCAAAGAGCGGGGAGCTCACTCCTGACCACCAATGAGCAAGGAAAAAGAGAGGAGACTGAAACTCCTTCTTTAGCTTTAGATCAACAGCTCATTCACTATTTCTGGTGAAGAACTACATAGCTTTCATAGTATTGTCAACTGCAAATATTTGGAAAAAAGCACATAGGGCTGCAAAACCATACTGTCACAAGGTGACAATAACCTGTTGATCTAACACACTCGTCTACATGAACAAACTAGGGTATGCTCTCCAATAGACAGCAATAGGGAGTCAAAGGGAAAATGAGACTAGGGGTCTGAAGGGCTTTTACTCACATTTCATATAAGCCATTTGCAAGAATTCTGGTGAAAAACACAGTTCCTTTTTATAGGCTTGGTAAGATGTCCTAAAGTTAGCCCTAGTTAAAAAAAAACACTAGCCCATGGTGCATCTGAAGCAAATGGTTTCCTTGGCCAAAATGCAAAAACCAGACAGAGGAGAGGGATCCTGGGAAAATGTCTCCTTAATGGCTGGTTGTAAATATTCAGACTCACTTACTCCTTTCTGAATGCTATGAAAGGGGGTAAAGTTAGCCAAAAGACTCACAGAGTAAGAGGCACACAGCTGAAGTATAAGGGCAGCCTCTGAGTAGCTTGGCCTCCTCCATACCCACCACCATCTCCATTATCATTTCCTGTTACACAAGTAACAGACCAGTTTGAGCAATATATCCCTTACAGGCCAGGGAGGGACCCAAAGTTTGGATTTAACCAGCCTCCACAATGACAACTTTAAGGATTTTTAAATTTTAAAGGGATGCAGTCAAACAACAGGGACATGCTTCCTCTGTGAGTTATATTATCTGACAACATAACTTGTCATCTGGTACTCTTACAAGCTGCCTGGAAAACATATAATCACAAAGGTCACATGTTTGGGGGTTTGGTTTTGGGTGGTGGGAGGGAGGAAGGAATTCAGGACAGAATGGTGTCAAGCAGGACAATCCCTGTATAAGGATATTACCCTAGGCAAACTGGGACAGTAACCCTGTATGTTAGTGTAACTTATCAATACCAAGAACAGCTCAAACTTCCTTATTTAGAAACAATTATAAAGAAAAAACATAGTGCAAAACATATTTAAAACAACTTCTGGGAATCACTTAAGTATATGGGCATCTTAATGTCCATGTATGTGCCAGGAGTTAGGCACAGCTGTAGCTTCAGAATTCAAATAGAAATGAAAAATACACTAATAGGGCAATAACTATACGGGACAAAACACTTAAAATTCTAGTTATGAACCTCATTAAAGAAATTAACAACAACTGATACTTTCAATAAGCAGGGGAGGAGCACCCACTCAAGCCAAGTTCTTCCATCTCATTACCCAAGCTGGCTCTTTCTCTTCCCTCAGTCACTGTAAACCATTCTTGTTTGTTTCAAGCTGGCACTGCCACAGATCGGCCTCTTCTCTTGGCTCTCAAGTGACTGTAGAGCAGATGAAGTGGACAGATGCTATTCCAATTACAAGTTCCATTCAAAGAGTCAGCCCCTCTAAAGAAGTATACGCAGCCTGAATTTTTATTATAAAATAGCACACAAGTCCACCAAAATAGCAACAGCACAATCCCAGCACTTTGGTGATACAGAAAGAAGCAACTCTGTTGTGCCCTTACCTCAGTTGGGGTACCTCTGTCAGCATGGAGGGATCAGGGTTACGGGCAGAGATAATAACATCATCCTTCAATGCAATTCCTGTGAAAGCTCCGTTTATGGGCAAGCCTTTGTGAAAGAGGATAGGGAAAGGACCTCCACATCCAGAGCACTGGTCTCCACCCAGCTTCCCTGAATATCTTCAGCCCCCACCCCCAGAACACAAGCCTGCCTGCATTGACACTCAACACAGAGGCAGCTGCTGTCTTTGCAGATGCCACTGCAGTTTTGCCTTTCCTTCAATTAGAAGGCTAGAGGGCAGAAAGACAATGGCAACACACCATGATTTCCTCTGGACAAACTCCTTACAGCTACAGGCTGCCCAAACGCTGAATTTAAGTCAGTTGCTTAGGTCCTAGATCAGAACATGGTTAGCACATATGACATACTACCCGATTTAAGGGGTGGGGGAAAAGTAAGACAGCCAACTGTGTCAAAAGTCAGCTGAAAGAAGGGAAAGGGAAGCTTAAAGCACAGTAAGATAGGTACAAGTACTGCCAAACCATTCACTTAAGTGAAGTTACTCAGGGAAAGGGAGGCAGGGCCAATTTCAGAGGACAACTCAATATATAGAGGCAATGCAACTAAAGGTTTTTGGAATTGGAGCAATAGAAAATCTGGACCACTCCCCTGCTACTGTCTTCTGCTGCACCACAGACAGATACCGCACATCGTATCTAACCTGCCTTAGTGCCACATGGTTATGCCAACACAAGGCTTGGAATAAAACATGGTACCACTTCGCATCCAACAAAAGACCAAGTAGTTGAAGAACCGTTGACATATTTACTTGAAGCTAGCACTTTATAACACTAGTAGCTTGTAACAGACAAAGCATCAAAACTTCCATGAGCTGTTTCAATGTAGATTCTGGCCTACCTACACCCAAGAGTGATGGCAACAGGATATTTAAATGGAGGTCAGGGGCTCTCTTTAATCAGTAAAGGCTAAACAGCCATTAAAATTCACTGTATACTTCTGCATTAATGTAACAATGACTGTCAGACACCTTTGTTTTTATATAGACCATGTGAGAATGCCACGGTGACCTCAGTCAAATGCTCTAAAACCATCTCTGCAGAAGACGAAACCTTGGTCCTCTCTTTCCACAGTTCCCTGTTCTGCTTGCTAGCAGGGCCACAAAGCTGCTATTGAAAGAATAATGTGTTACGAGAGCTAAACTGGAGTTTTATTGCACTTCAAACCCTGCCAACTCAGTTGAGGCTGGGCTTGCCTAGCAGACACACTGCCTACTGTTGGTCACCAACACACCTGTCAAGTTTTCTCAGCTGGAAGACTTTCTGTGCTCTTTCAGGAGGCTGTGCCATTTTACTTAGACACCCTCAGAGCCAGCATGGGCTGGCTGCCACATTTCACTGGCTGCATTCTCCCATCAGCAGCAGGGAGGTAACTGTATGTACAGATGTAGGCTTCAACTCCATAAACAGCACTGGAGGCTTGTGCAGGCACCTCAACCAATAAAGATAAATAACAGATCCTTTTACTTCTCCCCACTTCTGTTCAAGAATTTTTTTCTTCTCAGCTTGTTTCTTTTTAATTATGAGAGCTAAGGAAGTAATTTGCAAAGAATCAACAGGAGTAAATTTTCCTCTTATTAGCTGCTAAATGGGCTTTTGTAAAAAGTAAAAAAATGCATACACACACTACTCAGGTTTGGGTTTTTTTAGCAAATTAATTTCTTTGTACCCTGTGTTTTAACAAGGTTTCAAAAGAGGCTGTTATGTAGGTGACTGAAAATACTTATCCTGGGCTCTGGACTTGCTATTTTTAGTTCGGTATTTATCTGTTGCTTGAATGGGTGACTGAAACACTAGTCAGGGGTCACACACTTGCAGTGCTGACTCTGGTCTGTCCATACACAGTAGTTCTTCTATGAGCAGCTGTTTAGGAAGCACTTGCTCAGATCTCCTGCCATAAAGCATCCACCAGTGAGAAACCAAATTAGGCTCTGACTTGGAACAGAACAGCTTCTAGGAATCTCATGCTGGCCAAAAAAACACAGTTTGGCAAGCCTTGCTTGGTTCATGGCCCCATCATTCATTTTAATACTTCCATTGGTTCATTTGGGAAATGGAAGTTGAGAGTCAAATACAGCTTGTTATTTACTCTTATTTTACCATATGGGTATTTAATAACTTCAGAAAAATTGTGACTGCCCTTAAAAATCAGATGGCTTTAACTATGACACTGATGCAGCTGCCCAGTACAACAGAAACATGGCCACTTCTCCTGAATAGGCAGGATACCTCTTTGTGCTTTCCTCTCCTGGCTGGGAAATCCTTGCCTAGTCTACCAGGAAAAGTCATCCTGATGCCAATGCAGACACAGCTGCGAAGTTAGAAAAAGACATCTTTCCTCAACCTTTCCCTACAGACAAAATAGTACAAGCCAGTAAGAAATATACAAGGAAAGCTCCATTTCTCTACCACTTGAATATTTAATAAATGTCTCATCTGAGAAGTTTGTATCCATAGAAGACAGAGCAAACAAGTAAGTGCTGGAAGGTGAAAGTTGAACATCAAGTTCAGACTAAATTCTCTGCCATTAGTATGGGCATATTAATTCCTTTCAAAATGGTGATTTTCAATGGAAGCATTCAGTTCTCTTTCTTGCATTGAGGTGGTGTCTTCCCAGCTGGTTTGTTAACCAGCATTTCTGTCTTGCAGCATCACACCTCCTTCACACTTGCAAAAGCACCATTTCACTACCTGACATACGGGTTCACAGGTCCTGTATGCCATCTCATCCCGTTTTAGTTAACATCTAATTGTCAGTAAGCTTTAGCTCATTCTTTTCCAAAACTCTTATTATATCTAAATGTAGCACATTTGAAAAGAATTTAGGCTTTAGCCTTCATTTTAGCATACCTCCATTTAAAAGCTCTAAGAAGCCTGGCAAAAGTATCTTCCCATTCATTTAGTTTCAAGTATACACATTCACTCTTTCCTGAGAGTCTCTGAAAAACAGGTTGTAAGGCAGCACTATAGTTCCACATTAAGAGCACATCCTTGCAACCAGAGCACTGGATACAAGCGAAGAGTTCATTGCAAAGAAGTCCAAAGCACCACTAAAAGAAAAGCTTCTGGCAAACCCTTCTGAGTCCCAACTCCTCCCGCATTCTTCTACCTATTTCACCATGAAGCCCCCTACGTCCCTACGGGCACGTTTACCTATCCCAAGAGGCGAACTTTTGCTCACTACCAAAGGATTGCACTCTCAACAACCAGCCAACCTTATAAATGGTGTTGCCATCTTGAAAATGCAAACTGAAAAAGTATCATTTGACAGAGTCTGCAGATGATCTGCAACAACTGTTTTAAGAGCAGATACCAGCCTAACTACCTTCCAAGGCAGCCTGCAGTATCAGGACCTCCCACTTCCTCTCCCAGGATCCTTAAACAGTGCACTTTTCCAACTGAATTCTGACTTTGCTGTGGTCAGCCTAAAATTTGTTCTCCTTCTGCTTCAACTTCAAGATTTATCTTTCTTAAGCAGATGCCATAAATACATGTTAAAATATTTTCCTCCATTTTTCAGAGACACAAACATGCAAAGTCAGGACTTGTCAGCAATCTCTAATCATCTGCATTGTTGAAATGGTCACAGGCTGAAGAAAAATGTGTGCTTCTCTTCCCAGTGGCATTCCAGTAGAATTAAGAGTTATGGATTATATGGATTTTTTTTTAAATGAATAAAAGTTTTGTGACTTCATAACCATAGCCTGAAGAGTCATTTAAGGCATACTGAAGAAAAAAGTATAACATAAAGCAAGATATTTGTTGTTTTGACTTGGTATCAAAGTAAAAAAAACAGTCGTTCTGAAGCATCTAATTTACTAACAACTTTACTTTTTAAATGCTAAGGAGCCCATCATCTTCCAGGACATGCTATCTTGCCGGCAGCAAACATGTGGCAGACCTTTTCACATTGGATAATGAAAATAACATGGTGGGCTACCTGATCATGACAGTGTTAGCAAGCCCAAAACAGAATGGGGCCAAAGTGCTGAGTCCCTCTGCTCCTCATACACAAACAGGCAACATTTTCCAGCACAACCGTAAAAATTCTACATGCTTGTGGAACAGCTGCTAGCCCTCGCAAATCACTGTAGCTGAAAGATGATGCAGGCAAACAGAGCAAGTCCAAGACTGATGAGGGCCCTTACATGAGATGAACTTACAGACTGGCAATATCAAGAACAGAGAAATTGCAATTGGGCTGAACTGAAGGGAAAGAACCCCAACAGGCTGCTGAAGGATGAACACTAATTTTTTTTTCCCTCTCTTAGCAGCACAACTCCTATGTACGTGCTAAAGAAAACAGCTGCTTAAACTGTTTCCTGTGACTGAAATACAGCTCTGGGAAAGGACTATTTTTTAAAAGCTATATCAAGCCTAGCCCTTCATTACTAGGTTGGAGCCCCAGCAGAAGGGCTACAATCCTCACATTTTCCAGTTAACAGAAGAGTGATAGACTACTCTTATGTTAATTGACACAGTAGGCAAAAAAAAGGTGGGGAGGGGAAGAAGATTTTAAGGGGAGTGTAATTTTCTCAAGTATCCCTTAAATGCCGGAAGGAGCCACCTTCAATTATCAGGAAAACCAAAGCTTTGCAGAAAGGACTTGCATGCATAGTCAAGATCTCATTTCTTAAACAGTTTCCTGGTTCTGTAGGACAGCACACACCAGGACTACCTGGGATCTAAAGCACTTCAATGTAAATCAGAAATCCTCTGCAACTCTTGAAGTCCAGAACACAACCAGAGCACTTCTGGTTAGCATTGAGTTTCCAGAGGCCAAAACAAGGAGGTGTTAAGCAGGGGCTTTGTCTACAGCCAGCTAGACACAGCTTTTCAGACAGAACCCAAATGAGTACAGCAGTCTTTCAGTTTTCTCCTGAAGTTATTTACCTACTATGCAAAGCATTTCCAGCAGTTTAGGTATATTAAAAATAAAGCCAAACAGTAGCTTCATTCAGACTGATGTTCTACTGAACTGCAATACTATTTCATGTTACACCATCCAACAGCACACTCTATACACAGTATATACATATATATACACACTAACCCTTCAGAAGCATGTTAATAGACCACAAATATGCACCTACATACACATATGTATGAACAGTTACCTGTTGTTACAGAAAGTTACCAGAAAAAGAATCTGTACACAGATTTCTGCGATGAAAGTATAGGTAGCAAGGCCTTGAAGAAGCACGGCTTGCCGTAGCACAGCAGAACATATTAACAAGCCATCTGTTCATTATAACAAGCTCAACAGGATTCAGCTTCTAGCTGCAGAGATGCTACCTACAGCATGTCCCTTGATCAAGCAGACAGTTGCTGGATATTGCCAAAGTCTTGCCACATCCCTTTCAGAGAACATGTTATATGTCTCTGCCACCAGCACAGTCTGGATTTAAAAACTGCTTTCCCAGGGGTCTGTGCCTTTGAGCAGAATTAGTCACACTAACAGGCAGCCCAGAGTCAGGTTCCTCCAGCTAGAGATATGCAGACATAACCAATGCTATTTGCTTAAAGCTCTCGATTTCTGCTCTCACCTTGGAGAAAGACGCACTGTATTTCCAGGAACACAAACACTGAAGAACATGAATCTGTTCTCAAAAGATATACTGGTTCTCAAAAGAGACAAAACCAACATTTCTCTCTAGTCCTCTGCAAGCAAGATGACTGACTAGTCTTTCAGTCTGTTCCCCCTCGCTATGTTTCTCCCTTCAAACAGAGAAATTATGAAACAGCTGTTGCTTTTGCCAGCTTTGTGAGAGGCAAAGAACAGCAGTCAGAAGTAGCAGCAGGGGAACAAGACTGTAATATATGCTGGGTCCCATCTGTTGAGAATGGGTGACAGAAGACAGAGGGCAAGGAGACAAATAGAGACTCCAATGTACAGTTGAACAGCTCCTTTCTCACCACCTATCTTAGGTTCTTTGGCTCAATATCCAGCAACTGCAGCAAAGGAAAGGACAAAATTCTTCAAGTTAAATGTACAATATCAATCAATTTAGTACCTTGATAGTGTTCACAAGCAAGTCATTTAATTAATACACTGTGCAGCCAGTATTTTGGCTTAGTTGTTACTCTGCCATGTGGCAAACTAGACAAAGCAGATGGTCAATAAGCTCTGTTAAACTGTCAGGGCCAGCTATTATGAAAAGACACAAAACAGCTCTCTGCTAGTTCCAAAATTAAGCTAAGTCTCAGCAGCCTCAGTTCAGTTCCTCCTCCTAGATAAGATGGCATAAAAAAAAAAATCAAGGTTAAACTAATAACTTTCCCAAGGCTCCAATCCTGAAGTTTAGAGCACACCAGGCCCCATGCTAAGAGATGCTCAAGTTCATTAAAAGGCACAAAAATGTGAGAAGAGCCAGTATCATCTGCACTACACTAAGAAACCACTGACTTGGGAAATCAGCTGGTTTGCAACTTAAAAAAAATAACAAAAAAGTGTAGCACTTAAGTCAGGAGAGCTAGGATTGAAGTCCAATATTAACTCCTCAGCTTCTGAATTCCAAACAGGGAAACAAGCACAGCTTAAGTCTTACTTAAAAGGATCAATCTGTAAGAAGTCAAATTTCAAAATACTTTCTGCTCTTCACCAAAACAGTTGTTGTCACACTTAAACTCTGAAACAATCTCAGACACTTTACCTCACATGTACCTCCAGATAGTACTTTGATCCTCACAACAAAAGACAGACGCTCTGAACAAATAACCAAGCAGAGTTGAAGTCTAGTTCAGCAAACAGCACGAGTTTTGCCATGTTAGACAAGGTTTCTGGCAGGGCACACAGCTACACCTTGTTTTGTTCTGCTAAAGTCCACCTCTTCCTGCTACGGTAGCCTCTCTGTCTACTCACAAAGAGACATTCATGTAGGGGCCTTGTTCTGAGGCATCTCCAGAGACAAGTGTTCATCTTGACAAAAACATGCCTCTGCCTCCCATACAACATGTCCCATGACAATAGGCTTTACTTCAAGGCCTTCAGGTGGTACAGTTTAACTTCTGTGTTTCCCCTGAGGAAAAGCACACCATGCAGTTTTAGAGCAGTGCACTGCTATGACAGCCCCAATCCCAGCTGCAGCAAGCTCATCCAGCAAAACATGACACACATGCAGCCCTAGGCCTCCACAGAGCTCTTCTGAAATGAAGCATCAAATAAAGAGACTGGTATTTCTATAGTGCCCAAGCAAAGTATGTTGCAGTTTACCTCAAGAAGATAGGAAGTTCTGCTTTCCCAAACAAAAGCAGCTGAACCTCTACACCAGGAGACCAAGAACAACTAACTTTTATTAGTCTCTAGTACAAACAGACCAACATCTTAAACAGAGCCAACCAAATAACGAGCACAAAGTAAAAGTGAAATTTTATCATATTTTAAGGAAAACTTTGACTACTCAAAGGCTCATGCACCTACATCCATAGGCTTCAGTCGCACCTACGTAGGGTATCATATTGACTATGACAATGCAAGCATGTTTTGCTCCCAGGGCCATAAGGAACCCAGGCAATGCCTACGTGTACTGCTCCCCAGCCATATAATGGCTAAGCACAAGACATAGTGCTAAAGCAAAAGGCACATCTAGCTAAAGCAGCTAAAGTTTGCTTAGGATTTAAAAGTTTTGGGCCCAGTTCTCTGTAAACCCCATGAGGAGAGGCTAGAAGCTTAAACATGTCTTTCAGGCCACAGAACAAATGGAATAGTGTCACAAAAATACTGTAGCTAGAAGTTGGTTTGATGATGCCATTTCTTACTGCATTCTATCATTTATATTTACAGTAATTGAAAGTCTCCCTTAACAGATAAACTGCAAACTTTACTAGGGTGTCTTGAGAAGGCGTCCAGTGAGCTGATGCCCCTGTCTCTGCAAACTCATGAAAGGCAAGTTCTTGAAGTGTCCTTCTAGAAAGCCACCTTTGTGTTCACATGCAAAATATTATCAGTTAAACATTCTGCCACCCAGAGCCTTTCCAGGGTCCAAGATGACCCTCATTTTTAGCACGCTACTTTGAGGCCAGCCACCTCAGATGAGAGCTTTAGACTACAAACAGCTTTTGGATGGATCCTACACCAGCTCACTTGGGTGCATTACAGGCACCATCACTAGACACCTCAGTACCGCATTTTTCAGGCAGTACTATCTCTCATGTGTGTTTGCAACTAAGCGCCTATCACAGCAGGGCTCTAATCTTAGTTGCTTGGTCTTGCAAAAGCTCCTGCAACAGCTGCCAAAGTAATTTTAATCATAAGTTCGCTGGCATCATTCAGAAGCTGTTGGCAAGTGTAATTAAGGAGTCGAGAGATCAACTTTGTCTACATTAACTCATGATTTGTGTAATATGGACTCAAAATTTCTGTATCTTGAACTCAGACAATACAATATATTTAGAGCAAGGAGCCACACCAGCTTGAGCAAGCATCAGGTGAGGCTGTAACAGCATGGGTTTCCTCCTTCTGGACAACACTAGCTGGTTTCTATCCTCTGGCAGACTTTCAAGAAACCACTCAAAGAATTCACCTGGATTCACACTTCAGCTACTCATTCTTCTGAGTTTTACTTTCCTTCCACTCTTGCATCTTGGAAGCACTTGGAGGTTAGCCTTCTCCTTTCTTCAACTTCCCTGCTTTCAAACACATTGATCACATGACAACCAAAATTCACACACATGAAGCTGCTTAGTATGTAAACAGTCATACCTAACTCAAGAGCAGCCATCTTCCAGAATGAGACCTTCATCTGATCAAAATCATTTGTGTTGGGCAACATCTTAAAGCAAAGCTACCAAGGCCCAGGACTCACAAGTTGGGATTTTTCTCACCTGGCTATGTCTACCATCCATCTACAGTAAACAACAGGAGACTATAAAGGGAGCATCAAGCAATTACAGCATAGAGGTCTGTCTCACAGCAGATGAATCTTACTAATGGTATCTCTCATATACCTGCATGGAAGACCTGTATGCTCCTGTTATGGGAGTAGCTCAAGTTCACTGCTGCTATTTTTGATTCTGAAGGCAACATACAGCATTATCCTAACCTACAGCTGGAGCCAGTGCCCTTCTTCAGATCTTGATAAAAGTTAACCAGTGTACCTTGGTAAAGGTTGAGTCAGGACATGAGACTAAGGACAGACTGTCTTAAAGTCTGGCTGATTGCGTTACTCATACTGCTTTGCCAAAAGAGGCATGTTACAAATCACAATTAAAGTAATTTCATTTTTCCATCTGTTACACTGTATTTTAAGACTAAACTTTTTACTACCAGATCAAATGAAACCCATCAAAAGTTCTACAGATGGGCACTACCAGCTGGCTAGTTTGACCACCCAAATGTTAATTTCAGTGCCAAAAAGAGCCAAACAAACCCTAGCCTGCCTCAAGTTAAACATTTAACTTGGACAGATTTTAATTAATTTACTCAATATAGTGTAGTAATCTTTTCTGTAGAAAATTATTTTCTACTTCCAGATACCAAAAAAAAGGAAGTAATACAGTCTGAGCATCCTTTCTGCTCCAGTTCTTAAACATAATTTAGCTTTTTCTCATTAGTAGACCTTAGTCAAAGAGCTGACTATTTTGCATTCTTCTCACATTATTCCACCTTTGAAATCAAAGATAGGATTGGAAATGCAGGAGAAGAAAATTTCAAACAGTTAAACATTACAACTTAAAATAAAATGGCATATGTAAAGGACAGCAGCATTCTCACTGACATGCTGTACTTAGCATATACATTCAAATTCAGAGTCTTTGGGTGGCAGTGAAGTATGTATAAGAAACATAACATCATTATCCCATAGGACATAGATAAGGAACTAACTCCAAGGAATCCAAAATAAAAGTCCTTCAGTGGAGCTCCTTCTCAGATGACCCAGGTCTTGCAAAACACCCGCATATAAACCAAATACCTTCAGCAGCCTATTTCCATTCTAGGGACAATGTGATAGCCATAAGTAAATCACACACTTTCTGCAAACAGAAACCCCATTGAGTCTGACCTCACAGCCACAGTACAGAACCAATACCATTAGAAGGCATCCAGAAGCACTCCTGTGCATTTTTAAAGTACCAGTTGTGTGCTAGTCTATATTTAATACAGATCAGCCAGTTCAAGGGAACTTTGAATTCAAAGTATAATACTGTGTTAAACAAACAAGTTATTTTTAAACTGGCTACTTTTCATAGAAACATCCAAAGCCTAAGATTTGAGGCCCTTGTAGAGAACAGCCTGGACACAAACATGTTCATGAGGAAGACTCCTATAATCTTTGCTCCTCCAGATTCTCACAGGCTTGTTTCTATTTCCATCTACGTATTTTCTCAAATGGGAGATATTCCAGGAACACCAGAGACGATAATCAAGTCCTCAGACATGAAACTGCATGAACATGCACGCAGAAGCAGGTGGAAGGAAGGGAATAAGATCAAAGTCAGGCACTCCCTTTCCCTCCCTGGGAAAAAAAGATAAGAGAGGAAGCTCCATGCTGCTTCTGTCTCATTTCTGTTGTTTCCCACTTTAAAAGATTTCAGTCATCAAAATAGTTTTCAGCACAAACTACATCCAACACATCCCAAAACAGCTGACTTCCACAAGACTTCTTGTAGATGGAACAAGTGTTCCCAGGGTAACACACAGGGCCACTGGGGTCTGGGGGGATATTTTGAAGTAGCTTGTTTCGTTCTTTTGTTACTTTACACTGTGGCACACAAAAGAGCAATGACTCCCTTTGCTAATGAAATGGCACATCAACAAAGTAGATTCAGGGGATGACTAGTACCTTGAAAATAAGTTTTACATCAGAGTCTGACTTGTTACTAAGAGGTAATTTTCTTTAAGACAACATCCACTTTAAAGTGAACATTGTCTCCCATAAACTAAAAAAAATATGGCACTATGATCTGCTATGAGTAGCAGATTTATGTCTGGTCTGTCAGAGACCAGCATAGGAGCTACTCGAGAGAGGTCTATGTAACACATCTGTTGTTGAATTCCTCATCCCTGTTCTTACATGGAGCAGAAACAATGACATGGGTTAGGGAGCACGAGAGCTAAGGAAGCATGGGTTTCCTGTAATTCATGTCTTGATTCTCAGGTGCCCAAATAAAGCTCTTCCCTTATTAAGAATATACAGGAAGCTATACTAGCTTACCTGTGTGGATTCACTACCATCTAATAAAGGATGAAGATCTTCCCTTCAGTGAAGATACTCAGGGGGTCTCTAAGTTTTGTGAAAATAGGCAGCTAAATTCTACAGTTATCATCATGCTATGATATCATTATCCCTCTGGCCAATTTTAAGCTAGTATTGTAAAAGTTAGCATGGCAGAAGACACACACATGGATTTTCTGCCACTTTTAGCTTGCCATTTTAGCTTAATAATGGAAACAAATACATTTGGTGCCTTTAAAATACAACCAACCCTGTTCTAGTGGGAGTCCAAACTGGTATTGGCCAGAGAAGCATCTTTTCATGATTTGTATTTGAATGGGTTCAGCAAGCTGTTCTGAGCTTGGAAAAAGTGTTTATGCCCATAAAAATAACCTGCTCAGCTTTTAAGTACCTTGTAGCACCAGCTCAGAAGACTTACTGCAGTAGAAGAGGAACCTCTTAAAATTGCTAGCGGTAAATCAGTGCTCAGCTAGCCCCAAAACCTCTTTTTATACCAAATTAAAAGCCTGAGCTTTAGAGGACTCTCCATGCAGCATCACAACTGCACACAATCATTCTTTGTCCAACCTACGTTATCAGATTTCTTTAAAACTCCCTTTTTAGGCATTCTAAAACATGTTAGCATACCACATTAGCCACAAGCTGCAAGAGATGCACATTTCTTTAATATTTTCTCTTATCAATGAGCAAGGAAACAAAACAAGGAAAGAGTCAGCATAATCAAAGTGACAGGTGGATTCTGAAAATCACTTCAGGCTACAGCTAATAATAGAACACCCAGTTTCAAATTAAAAGTTTGGATGAGTAGTCTGACACCCTCAAATACTAAAGAAACATTAGTGCTTTTCCAAGAGCTGGTCAGGGAGACCGAGCATGCCAAAATACAGGAGCAGCACGAGAATTCTCATGCAGTAATTGGCCTGAATCCAACATCCTGGATAGACTTTTTCCTTCAACTAAGGGGAGCTGGGCTGCACACATATGCAGCCTCCAAAGGCAAGCTTTGCTCCAGCAGATCAAGCCAAAACATTCTAAACCTAGCTCAGAAGAGGCACTGGCTGGCATAGGGTCATACCAGTCAGCACAAGGTGGTATCATCAGCTCCTTCCCACCAGCCTTCACTTAGTGCTAGCCACCTTATTCATTCAAACGACTAGTGAAAGCAGAGTTTAAAGTTCACCTCACCACTTTCAGGATTTCTCCAGAATGAGCATGTGGTCAGACATTACAAATTCCTCATGAACAGCAGCAAACACTTTCCACCCCTGCATGCCCCCATTTACTGAACTTCACTGTCAGAGCAACAGCTTCAGAAATGGCTGACTCCTTCCTGTGACAGAGGTCTTGGACAGCTTGGGCCATTTAAGAGGTCTCTAGCTGTTGGCTCAAAGACAACAAAGGGTTGGAGGAGGAAGAACTGTTTTCTGAAACTAAAGAAGAGAAAAATGTCAAGATGTTTCTGAAGTAGCTACATCTGGACACTGTTTGAGGACCCCACATTCTCATTATTGCCCAAAGCTACCAAATAGCTACTTTTAATCCTCCTCAAATTCTTCCAAACCCAGATGGTTTGGAAAAAAAGAAGATGGAGCAACCTCCTCAAACCCATCTTCACAGCTTGTAGAAGGTACATGTAAAGGACACTGTACCCATATTCCTCCCACAGGCAGGCAGCTTAGATAAAGCACAAAGGGTCCAGTTCTGCACACATGGTTCCAAGTACAGGAGTCAGGACCCTAATAAATCCTACATTCATAATAAGCAGTGCTACCTTCCGTAACAAGAGTTCACAGAATAAAATCTACTGAATATGGAACAGGTGCAGCAGCGATTGCCTAGTGATTTAAGCACAGCAGAACACAGGCATCCAGGGAGCATTTTATGACCAGGAAAGACTCTAACCCAAGCTTTAACTGGCCAGTGGAATAGAGAGTTAAAAGAAGGTGGCAGAATCCATTGCCACTCACTAAAAATCAAACATATCCAGTATTCCTTTGTTTAAAATCCCCATTATCTACAGCTACAAGTAGGAGATGAGCTGTGCCAAGAATACTTTTAGTTGTATTCCACTTTAAAAATGCTGAAGAACCTTCATATAATGCCTTTGGCATCTACCACTGAATAAAGACATGCCAAGTCATAGGACACTTTGTAACACGAAAATATTCAAAACCAAAATACACAAACTTACAACACCATTTTCCAATATAAAGGGATTAAACAATTATATACTTAGAAAAATTAGGACATCAGTTTCACCTTGTTTCTACGCAGACCAGAACTCATTTCCTCCTGTGGTTTCAGATGTAGCTCTGGATGACTACTTATGCAAAGACAGTAAGGGAAGCAGGTTAATTTTTAAGTTCCTACATAGTGTTGCTCTTAAAGAAAAAGTACACACAGAGAAAAGAACTACTTTTTATAATTTATGAGAATCCAGGATGTATGCACTCAAATAGGGAATATTCATGTGAAATCCTGAAATACTTCAGATGGAGCCAAAGGAGAAGTAACAGCTGGTTGAGCTTCCAATCTACAAGGAAGATTCCAAATATAAAGAGGAACAAGTGAGGGTAAATGAAAGTTGCAGTCAAAAATTACTCATCCCTTGGTAAGCACAGCTCTGTGGCTTATGTTATATACACATTCAACCTGGCAATCTGGCTCAGGTGATAAGAGTTGTTTTGAGCACTGGGCCAAAGTTTTACATCAAAGCATCTTCACATTGCCCTAGCAGCCAAGGCAATGGTATTTGTCTTGTTTGACTTTTTTTTTTATTCATAAGAAACTACTCCAGCCTTCTTTTAACACTTTGTTTTACAGCAAGTCAGCTTTGGCCTTTACTCATGCTTTGTTCCTAATGAGCTCCTACCCACATAAGTAGTCCACCATGCACTCAGCATTCCACTCCCAGCCACCCCGGCCTATTTGGAGCTACAGGCAAAAGCCCCACTGTTGTTTACTTGTGGGCTGGTACTCTTCCACCTTTTGATGATTATAGCCCTTTGATTATAGCCCTAAAGCAATTTTAGTCATTTGATGCTTTCCCACAATATCTTCTTCCCTTCCCCCTCAAAACATGCCCCAAGGACAGACAAGCTCCCACAATTCACTGGGAAACACAGAGCAGCTCAGTTTACTGCAGCAAAAAAGCTATGGGAATAAGACACCAGCAGTCCTAGCAACGGACATATGGGACTGAAGTGCCTAGGTACACAGTGATCCAAGCAGCTTATGAGTGCACCAGGCCTGGGAGCCCAGGTTAGTCCATCTGGGCTGCATCTGGCTGTGTTTTACATACAACACTTGCGCACAGAAGAAACATGCCAACTGAACACCAAACTCACTCATACACTACAAGACTGCTACCCAGGGCTTACAGAAGTTTACAATTCACAAGGATGTGTGCTCTCAAAAAGAGTGAAGAGCTCCACATTTAGGAAACAGGAATTACAGATAGTGAATGAAGGTAGTCCTGCAATTATACTACATGAATGAGTTCAACAACCTTACAGTAGGATCTTACCATGAAGTATGTGTGTGACATTGGGCAAGTCATAAAGTGATTATTTCCATCTCTGACGTGGAAGAAATACTTAGCTAGCCCTTAGTTCTGAAGCTCTGTTCATTAACCTTTGAGCACTTGAGACTGACTGCTTCAGAATTAAAGCAATGTAAATATTTATCTGGGAAACGGGAAGAATAAAATTCTGTGAGTAAGAATCAAATTAAAACTAACCTCAGTTTTAAAAACCTGTCTTCCAGTTGCTTGACTGTTCTCAATTGCAGAGCCTCAATGTTACATTAACAGGCTTCTTCCTTTTTAATTGCATATAATTTTTCTTGATATGTCTGTTTAATACTGGCAGTTAAATGGATCATTAGGATTGGAAATATTCATCTCTTTGGAGATAAATAGGATGGAGCAGGATAAGTTTCTGTTTTCAAAGCTGCCATTAGCCTGCTGATAGATTCCTTTAAGGCATTAACACAGCAGCAGCCAAGACTGACTTACATTGCTGCAAAAAAAACCCCAAACATTTATCCAATGAGTTTAATTCCTTTTTCACTTACCTACATAAATCTTTGCAGAAATCTTTGCAGGTCAGGCAGTACTCAATGTTATGAAGATACAAACGGAAGAGCCATCAGCTCCTGTACTTCCTTTTATCGTGTGTTATCTGCCACTACACTTCCATGACAAAGTGATAGGAGGGCGTTGCACAGCTGACTTCTGGAGGAATACTGGATCAGAAATAGGACTCAGGCTCTTACCATCTTTCCTCCTTTTAACACCTCCAGCCAGTCCCCAGTCCCCAACAGGACTGCAGTCCCTCCACACAGCTTTCATGGGTTCTGGGCTTAGCCTGCTCCCTCCTCTCCCTTCCCTTCCCCTACTTTACCTTACAGACACCTATTTCATCCTCAGCACTGAGAGCCTGTGGCAAGCAGAATCTTTCAGCATATCAAACTGTTGTGATAGGAGGAAATTAAGATAAGAAACATTGTTCCAGAAATTGACATTTAAATAGGTTTCATGGCTGAACAAAGGCACTTCAAAAAAATGAGTCTTTACATAAAAACTAAATTAATGGTGCTACACACACCTTCTCAACAGGCTCCATGCAACCGCTCTGGTTATGATAACACAGCTTGACACACTCAGTCTCCGACACACATGTTAGCATACCTCACACCCCTACATTACAGCCCTGTTTCCAGACCTGGAGCTCTCCCCACAAGGCCAAACTTCTCACATTTGCCCCCAACAGCCTTAAGACACACCCAGGACTAAAGGCTTTTATAAGAATGCATCCTAAAGCAAGGTCCGCTCATGGGCGAGCCAGTCCCAGAAGTCAAACTCACTTGAGTGCCAGGGCCCCAGGGGCCTGGCCCCACGAAGCTCCGCCATGGCCTGGGACCCCACGTCAGCCCCGGGGGCCATCAGCCCGTGCAACACCACAGCAGGGCCGGCCTCCAGCTCCCCCCAGCCCTGCCCGGCCACTGCCCGCCCTGAGCCAAGCCCATATCCCAGCCTGGCCATGGCCCATCCCCAGGGAGATGCCAGGGGCTGGGGCTGCCCCGGTGTCCCTGGCTGCGGGGTGGGACAGGCCCTGCTCAGGCTCCCTGCACGGTGCAGGCGCAACGCCAGCACGCTGGGTGACCGGCAGCAAGGCCCAGGGCCGCACACTGCGCCTGAGCCCCCCCCACAGCACCGCGAGACCACTGCATGAAACAGACAGTGAGAAGCAAGATGGCCCACCAAACACTGTTTTTGTAGGCAGAGACATCCCCAGCTAAGCTCAAGCAAGAAACGGCTCCCACCCGACACTGGGGAACCAGCCACAGGGCTGCTGCTGACCTTCCTCCTTTCTCAAGGGTGCTCGGGTTTTCCTTCCTTTGCTGCCAGCCAGCCTCATCTGCAGAGCAGCCGCGTTTTGACCAGAAATCGGCTTCAGCATCGCTGCTGCTCCACCCTGAGCATTACAAGATTTGAGAGGGGAGGGTTCGTAAATTAGGAGAGAGGAGAGAAGAGATCACGCTCCTTTTCCCCCCAGCTTCCACTCCACGTCTCACTTCCTGCAGCATCTCAGACACCAAGTCAGAGCAATGCCAAGCAGGCATGTCTTTGCATATGTTAATTCCCCTCCTATAACACGCACCCTCTGCTTGCTATTATTCTTCCCCTTCTCCTTACCCTACAGCAAGCAAAGACTCCATCTACAGCAGCTGAGCTGAAAGCCAACTACCCCTGCGCACAGCTCCTCTGCGAGCCAGTCTTTAACTCACGGATGGCTTCCCTTCTTTCTGCCTCGTCCGTGTATTTTGTCTTTTGGGGCAAAAAAATTCCCAGGGTAGGTTTTAATGCAACTTTCTTCACGCTGATTTGCTACTGACTGTTTGAAAAGAAAAAAAAAATCAGAAACCTGAATGACTGCTAAAAGAAACAATCATACAGGATGGAGTCAACATGAAAAACAAGCCAGTGTGGGAGGACAGTCAGACATACTCCTAACTTCACTGCTTTTATGCTTAACACTGCAGCTGTGAAAATCAGAAGGGAAGAAGCCTGCTTTTTCAAGGCATAGGCAGCCAGCCTGCTGCAGTGTTTCAGAAGCACATCCCTAGTGCTCCTGTTCAGCACTGTAGAAATAATTGCATGCATAGTTCAGGTTTTGCCTTTTTGTAAAGATTTTTTTAAAAAGTTAAAAGCATGAGAAAATAGCAGTAGTCTGGAATAACAGCAGATGCCAGGATGTGACAGGGTGAACAGGTCACTTTGAGACTAGTGTTGAAAGACCATCATTTTCTAACACTGTTTGTACCATAGCTGGAGTATGAAAATTAAGTAAGTGTTAAGCTGGGCTCAGTGAGTGGAAAATTGCTTCTATTAAAAATTTGCCTTGTAACATGCCTCCAAGAGGCACAGAGTGCAGAACATCAGCTCAAAACGGTCTATTATTTCATTTTTGCTATAGCCTGTACCTCAGACATTTGGACTTGGTGGTTTCTGTTCCATGAGAAACTCCTTATGACCGTAAACGATTTATGTTACTGAACATCTGTCAGCCCAGAAAAGTCTGAGGAAAAGCCATTTACAAAGATCATTTCACCTGTTGGTGATAGGCTTGGAGTGAGGTGGCAAATGCACAAGTGTACCTGAAGACACTTGCCCAGATCTGATACAGAAGTCACAAAAAACACTGGACAAATTCTTTAGAAGCATTTGGATACATCATGTGCCTTCAGAGTTAAAAGTACAGACATCCTCACTTAATTGTAGAAAGGCCAGCAGTTGTTGATAGTGATCATATTACTCTTCCTTCTAATCCACTTTCAGTAGACTCTCCAATACTGGCATTGCTTTAAACATTATTCAAACAAGCTTTCCTAAAATACAAAATTCCAACACCCACTTGTCTGAAAAGCAACCTCTAGAGCAAGAGAAGCAAACTTATAACAAACTACTGTCAATCTCATTGTCTCTGCAACCCCCAACTTCTGAAGTTCTCTTCCACTACTACAGTGAAGACTTCTGTGAGTCTTGAGAAAGACAGAAGGGGACAAGCTGGATCAGGGACTTGGAGGCACAGGAAGAAAGCAGGCTACTGAATAATTACTTACATTTATCAAATTGGCACCTTCTACTGCCCATACTACTGCTGCTAGAAGCAAGCCAGCAGAGTTTAGGCAAGGAGACATATACCCACATATCTGGATCAGAAGTACACTCTAGTGAAAAAAGTAACATGGAAAAACAAAGACAAGGGAGGCAGCCTACTATATGTTTTCTATATGCATTCTACCATCTCTACCTTACTCCTGCCTCTCCAGGTCCACCCAACTTCCCATCTTCTCCTTCACTTCTCCAATCCTGCCTACCTCTGATAACCCAACACTTAAGCGTTGGTTGAGAGGTAGTGGATATCCTTCTACCACCTATTACAGAGATAAACAGCAGCAAGCTCTAGAGGAGAGAGGAGTATTTATTCTCCACTAGTCAAAGACATGGTATTCTGGACAGCACAGAACTTGCTGGCGCAGAACTTCATCCCCACTTGCTGGCAGTGAAGTAGGTGGAGGAAGGGTGGGAAAATCCCCGTCTCCTCAGAGCCCTATCAAAAACTGCAATCTTTGCACTTTCTAGGACAAGGGTTGCCAAAAGAGTTCCCAACCACTCCATCCTCTCAAGCACTTAAATTTCAGAGCAGTTCTCAAGGCAGGAGATGAGTCCTTGTGGTATGCATCCTAAGAGTAAATTACCCTAGAGCCACAGGCAGTAAAAGTAGGGATGTAGCCAGCAGGTGGAGGTGTGGGCAAGACACAAGGTGGAGCAGCAAGTTCTCTGGGATTCATGCCATTGCTACTCAATTATGGAAAACAAGCACCACAAGAAATACAAGACCAAATGCCATCAGATTCTGAATTTTGAGAACTCGACACCTCATGGTGACCATAACTTTTATTATCAAAGTTAATCCTCTGTTACAATGGCCACAGCTCTCTATTGTCTTTATCACAACACAGACTAAAATCAATTGCTGGGAAGATGTGACTATAGTGAAAATACTTTAGGAAACCAAAATACCCATTTCCCCTAAAAAACCTGCCAATAATAATACATCACATCAGGCATTCCATTCACCCATAAGGTTAATTTAAGAAAAAAAACACACCTCTGCTCATTATGCAGAGAAAGAATCTTGCACTCTGCAACTGCAGTGTCATTAGTAAGCATAGAGAAGGAACTGACATTCAGTCACAGTCAGGTTTAGACTTCATTTAGCCTTCTTTAGTACCAACATTGGTATTTTACTGTTTTCATAACTGAACTGTCAAAACAACTTCAGCTTATCCAAAAACACCCATAACATGCTGGTTAAGGAATTGTTGTCTAATTTGTGCATCTCTACAGAAGTCTAAAGGAATCACTAGAGTGTAAAATTGCTAAATGAAGAAGAGGCATTGATCACAAACTACACTGAGCAAAGGAAGAGGGAAGCATTCAGCACTTCCTAACCATAACCATGACATGGATCCAATCTCAGCAAGACATTTGTTAAGAATCAAGTGCTGTCTCCAAAGCAAATGCCTTGTGTTCTCGATATATAAATAGGACTTGCTAAGTCTATGTTCATTGTCACTTCTGTTAAACACTCCAAAGCAGATAGGAAGGACACATCATGTTGTTTGTCATCATCCACTTTCACAGAGGGCAGAAATAGTTTGGTATGAGCAAATACATTTTGTACTCTAAATCACTGTTACATAGTCATCCTTGAGAAGCACAGGAAGTTAAGCCATCAGGAGCTTTCTAAATGGTGGTACTTTGAGGATTATGCCAGTGGAATGACTTTCCACATTGCAGTCACAGGACATCCCTCCCTCTGCCTGATTCACAGTAGCAGGTCACTCTCCACCTCCAAATAACAGAAGCCCAGTTGACTGCTTCTCTGCAATTTGTACATAATTCTGCATATGGGAAAAATGCAATAGTTTGATAACAGCTAAGCCCATACTGTATTGTTGCACCACATGGAGAGCAATGGTGAGCCAGAGAAGCTGAAGAAAGGACTTCTTGTCTAAAGGAAAAAGTGCTTGTGAGAGCAAGCTATGCTACATGGAAGCAAAGTTTGAGTGTGCTCCAAGCTCCACATCTAGACAACGCAGGAGGAACGTGCAGGTTTTCTACCATTACAGGCTACCTCACCTCATCCTTGCATTTCCACACTAATACAGCTTCACTTGGAAAGCACATGCCATGCTTGGAACGGACTTTCTAGCCTCTGGAAAGATCCATTTTCCTTTCAGAAAGGAATAAAAGTCATACAACATTAGCTTAAGATTCCCAAGTGCTGACCTATCACTTTAGAGGAGCCCTGAGATTCATCAGTTTTCTCCTTCATTCACACCATGGTGGTGCCACAGTCTCTCCTAGTGTGACCCCTGATGACTGGCACCACTCCACACCAGGTCAAATTTGACAGATTGACTGCCTTCTTTTAAGAGTGGAGGTGAAAAAGACACAAGGAAAACAATTTAAGAAAACATTTCAACCAAGCAGGATCAACACCAGGTCGTCTGCACTATGGGAAATTAGGCTAAACACCAGTGCAATTAAGTAGGTTTGCCTCTTGGGGCACTTCAAGGATTAATTACTCCATCAGGTCGCTTGAAAGAACACAAGGAAAAAGCAAGCAAGATGAGGCCTCTAAATGGCTCTCCTTACCTCAGCTTCAGCAGCCCCATAAAAATAATCTGTTAGTCTCCAGTATTGATTTTCTCTACACTGAGAAGCTGTGTGTAAATCGACTTGTGCAATAAAAGTCATACAGCATGGGTACATCAAGCAACAGACACAGTCATTGTTCTCACCACATTTTTGTCTTACCAGCCAATTAAAGTGTTATTGGTTGGAATAAGAGACAGTTTTCAAACGTCAGTATTTCTTTAGCCAGAAGTATTAGGTCCTGTCAGATTTGACACTGGAGACAAGAAGTCTGCCTTCTGAGGCCAGGAGGTATATTTTATTCAGGGGTACCAAAACAAGGGCTCTCGCATCCCACAGAATCTAGGAGCAACATAATCTTCTTGAAGAAGTTTAGTCTGTAAGAGATGTTGATAGCTTCTCATGGTTTGTAGCAAGTCATTCCTTCAAGTGGTGCCTGGGCATAGCGGTGTGCTCTACACAGTGATGACTGCTGGACCTCTCCCTCCACCCAAGACACTAATTTCGAGCAGCAGACAGGCTAGGGACTGGCAGTCAGTTTTGGCCCTGGTCCACTGGTGTCAAGAAATATCAGCAGGAGTTCTAACACGCTTTAAAGCAGACACTCCTCTTTCCCAGAGGCGAGACACACCACTTCTACCTTGCAGTCTGGGGACTTGCCTAGGGAGTGAAGAGTGCCTGAGGGATCTTCAAAATTAATTCACCAAACAGCTCCAGATCTAGGAAGGGGGATAATCTGCTGTGACTATCCCACCATGGACAACAAACCCTGGGAGAAGGGAGCTAAAGACTGTATGGACCCCTCTTTGATTCAAGTGCTTCTTCTCACTGTCAGATTCCCAAAAAGGTATTTTGGCACACAGTCCTGCCTCCTTCTACCTGCTACATCCAATGCACTGCAAACTACTAACTCAGAATAAGAGCTAACAATTTGAATATCAAATGTAGTCATTACATATTTTAAGGCGAAATCTGATATAAACTTAAAAAAACAAACAGGAAAAATTGTTCAGAGACCTACTGAAAAAGAACACAAAGGGGAAAGGTTCTTTAGGTGTTTGCTTTTACAAAAGAAGTCCCGGAAGCCCCCACTGCAGGCAACCCAAGACAAGACAGCCTCCAGATTAATAAAGAATTGATATCTTGCTTCCTCATATAAATGCATTCTTTGGATATCAGAATTACTTCAAGACACTAAAGCAAATCCTCTGTGTAAGAATTTGGTTTTGATAAACAAATAGCAGCTGGATACCTATAAGCAAGTCAATTACATCTTTAGCTATGTAGACTAGTAAACTACTACTACAGTAACAGCTGAAGTAAGAGCCAAGATGCTTCTGGCTGCCAGTGAGCTAGTTCCCACCAGCACTCTTCCCCACATTAGCTTCAGCACTCAGAGAGGATTCAGTTTTCATTGTTAAGAGGAGGAATTCAACCATAATCCAAATTTAGGGAGTTTTTTTAACTTTCTTAGAAAGAAGACTAAACAGTTTTGCCTCAGTGCACCTGAAACAGGAATACAGAGTTTGACAGTAAGCCTAGAATGGCATGATTACTACCAGCATAACAAAACCAAAAAGACCCAAGAATTTATTCTAGAACATCTGGACTTCTTTTCTGACAAAAAAAAGCGTAATGTGCTTCAGGTATTATCTTTTAAAATGTAAAGCAACCAATTGTAAAAGCTTAAGGCATTCTTTGTGTTTAAAGTAAATGTGTCAAAATGTTATATATCAGTCACCTAAAGTAGAACAAATCACTTGTACCATGCTAGAGTTAATTTAGTTATCTACTTCAAAGAAGTTATCATTCAAGTGCTAAAATAAGCTAGGATTTTGAGCAGCTAACATCATATATTTTCCAAGTACCGCTAAATTAATTCCATGAAATATTAGTTGGCACATTTCTCCCAGAGTCTGCAGACATCTACTCAAAAGACAGATTTTGTTATAAGGTAGTAAGTGACCCACAGCAGAATCACTGTCTTGATACCTACGCCCCTCTACTGTGGTCATGACTTGAGCCTGATGATGCTCAGAGTAAGGACAGACAGTAAAGTACATTTATAATCTATTTAAACCTCACCCCAGAGTGAAAGTCCAGGCAAGTCCATCCCAAGCAAGCATTGGTCTTGTGTGTATGTCTTTCTATGTTTTATGAAGGGGGTGGGAAAGAGCCTAGTGTCTAAAACGTTTAAAAGGTATATTTAAATCTATGAAATAATGTGGAAACATCATATAACTGAGTTACTCTATTAAAAAGTGATACCAAATGCAAAGAGCTTATCTGCAAATGAGAAGGCAGACCCTGTGACCTCGGAGATCCTTCCCAATTCTGTGTTCCGGAAAGTAATCCTATTAAGACAGTCCGATAAAAGGATTTTCATTAGGCATTGATTGTGCCATCATTTGCATTTATGAAGCCCAACACACAGGACTGAAGTGTGTGAACCCCTTGTTGGCAGCACACTCAGAAAGGTGAATTCATCTTAGTCACCACTGGAAGTGTCACCTGTAGACTAGCACCACTGCACAAGCTAGCCATTTACTTACCATTAGGCCACTTTAAATCAATGCTATCTTTTGTACTAGCTTTGCTCCACATGCTGAACAGAATTGCATTGAATTAAGCTACCAGCATTCTAATAATTAAAGACCTATAATACATGTTATGATTTTTCTCCAGGTTTAGATCCACTAGATATGTGCTACTGATAAATGGATTGAAAAGATACAAGATGCCTTCTGGGGCTGTGATCTGCGTGTTCCCCAAAAAATAGTTTAAAGATGCCATGTTGAACTGGTTCCTAGAATAGATATCATGCTCCCTGGGGGGGGGGAGCAGTTCTGCTATTCAAATGTGGTCCTCAGAATTAAATACTTATCACTTCAAAGATTTGATTTGTTTCAGTGTGTACCTCTGCCCAAATGTTTCCTTCTTCCAAGATCTTTAACAGGCTAAATTTATTCTACCTTTGAAATATAGTCATACTGCTGCTGTACAGACTGCATACAATTAAGATTTTTATCCCCCCTTCTCCAACATTAGTAGCTTCTAGAAATCTTGACTTCGATCATTCCACATGTCACACGGGGGACAGCAAAAGAAACTGCCAGTGTTTTACCACAGGCAGCCAAAAGTTGTGGTGACACAGATGGATGGCCACGTCTAACCTACTCAATACGTGCTGTCAAACAGAAGTTTCTGGAGTTAGATGTAGGGAAGGGAAATAAAAAAGGAAGGGAAAAATGATAACTTGGCTTTCTTGTACTGCAGGTAAGACACAAGGCTGCTGGAAGAACAGATTGATATTACTGCTGCTGCTTTATCACCTGTGGTGACAAGAGACAAGGTGACCATAATTCAGACTGAATCAGGTTAGAGACAGGATAGCATATTTTTTTCATCAGCATCTCCTGTACTCTCAGAAAACTGCCTCACACATTATGCACAGTACTATAAACTACAAAATTGTTCAGGTTTTTTTGGTTGGATCTGGGGCCAAGTACAGTACCTTTTGAGTGGCTGAACATAAAAGGGAGAACTACGAGAATGCAAACAGGAGTTCAGCCAGCCTTTGCAAGGCATGAATCAACAGGGAATTAGTTTAGTCTCATGACAACCCTAAACTATCACACTACTTGTTCTTGAACTAAGCCTTCATTTAACATCATCTTTTTATTTAGATACAGCACCTATTTAGAAACATTCCCTATGCCTTTTAAGTCAAGGCAGATGTGCCATGAAATACATATTTTCCTCATTTAAACAGGGTTATTTTTGTTTCAGGCATTTGCACAGATTAGATCAGCTAATGCAAAGCTATGAGAATAACAGGAAAGATCCCACTCTGTCAGAATACAGGGGTACAAGGGACCAACAGTGCACAAGTCAGCCCAGCATCTTCAACAAAGTACAACATAACCAGCTCTCAGCTATCTGTGGATAGATCATCCATGTTGTAGTTTAATTTTGCGACAAGTACAGACACATCCAAGCTCAAGTCCAAAAGCAACATAGATGATTGTATTATGAGCTTGAGTGGGAGAAAGGGGTAGATTAATGACCGATTCCCCCTTTTCCCCCTTCAGCTGTATGTTCGCTGCATGATTTGCAGCATAGTTGACGATTTTTTTTCTTAATCCACGGTTTTTCCATTGTATCCATGTTCTCTCTTCCACCCCCTCCCCACGCCTCACCCTTGTTACCCTGGATAATCAAGCACTGACTATATAAAGCAATTTGCCTAAAGGCAGCAGAGCCTTTGTAGCCACAACGGTTGGAAGCTACTGTTTATAAGAAGTACAATTATAAAAATTTAAGTGATGTAAGCAATCAATTATTTCTCTGCTATGTTATAAAACAACCACACCTACCGCTTCAAAAAGACCAGTTGAATCTTGAACGGAGAGAGAAAGGACAAAAGATTCACTGCGGAATAGCTGATGGAAGATAAAGATTTATGTTGCAAAGCTTCTAAATTAGAAGTCAAGAATATTGCTGCTACTTAAGATAAAACAATGGACCATGACCAATGCAGAAATGACATCCAGACTATACAAAGCTCAAATAGTAGAAAAATAATTTTCCTGAATTCCTTTGAGATGTAGTGCAAATTTTGCATGTAAAAAGGAGGAAAGTAGCTGAATGGTGGTACATTTCCTACTATATTAGGGTCTTTAGAACCTAAGGTCAAAGTTTAAGCAGCACATTTAGGGACAAAAGGCTCTGGCCTCATCGCCGTCAGGTGCTTGGCACCCTCACAGGTACTTAAGCCCATTCCTTCTCTGAAAGCAGCAGCATGCATTTTACAAGGGTTGTTTTACAGCAACATGCATTTTATAGGCCATTTTGGACTTCCTATTTTCTACTCTTGGGATTCAAATGCCTTTCCGTGGTTGCCATGTGATATAAGAAGCCTTTGCTACACCAGTGTTGCCTATGTCCAATGCATCTAGACTGTAATACTCGATTTCCTGAAGAAATCCTTTATTACGCTTCCTACCGACTTGCATCCTTTCAAGGAGTGACACTCTAATTCCGAGACCCCTCTCAGACTCTTTCCAGTTTTGATCCATTTAGAAAGGAGTCCACATGCAGTTACCATTTGTGAGATCTTAGTCCAAGTTAGAAGTCTCCTGAAAGAGTCAGTCAGTCAGCAAATGTTTGCTTCTGTAGTGTTTTATTCAGTGGATTTCCTTACCAAACGCCTTTCTGAGAAAGGAATAACAAATTTCAAACATTACCTCACCATAGCCTGAGGAATAAGTAGTACCTGATCATACCATACCATCAGGTCCACATCACTACACGGCAGCCTTAGCAGCATGCTGACCAGGCTGTTTTGGAAAGGATGGGATGTTTGGGTGTGGGGGGAAGTGTTTGGCCCTGAAGTCCTTGCACCATTTTATTCGGCAGTCTTCCAAATCCAAAGCAAAAGAGATCACTGGTAACCACGTCAACTGCCTCAGACACACAGGATCTGCGGGGTGTGCCGAGCCACAGACCCATGAGTGAGTGGGCTGGAGAAGATGGTCCATACTGTGCAGAAGGTCAGTGCCCCATATAAATACAGTCCCAAATAGAAGGGAGAGAAACAGCCACAACTGTGTCCAAACCACAGGATGTGCCCGTTCGGATGCAAATGCACAAAGGAACTGATACCCTGTACAGCCATCCAGTTATTCAGCATATGCAGCACTGCTCTTGGTAGACCACCAATACCCATCAGTCTGCAAGTAGATTCAGTATGGAGAAAATGTTCTGAAAATATAGTCAAGGCAACTAACTTGTTCAGAGCTCAAGGTTAAGCGACTAGAATCCCTCTTGCAAAATCCCATCTTTTTCAGAAAGCCTGACACAAGACACACAACTCACCTTCCCTACAACCCTCAGTCCACCTTTCACACCTTGCCACTAGTTTTTCCACTGTGGCCAAAACATTTGTGCAGCAGGAGAGGAAATGGAAGGCTAGGAAGTTTTTACTTTTACTTATTCTCTCCAGCCTAGATAAGGACCTTCCTTTTGTCTTCTCCTGTCTAGCACCAACCAGTTCAAATTGAAGCGGGTACAGACCAACAGACTCTCTGATGCTATATGAGGGAAAAGCTGTTAGCACACTGTTAGCACATCCCAGCAGCTTCAGGAAGACGGCCAAAGAGGGTGTTCTCCAGCACTGCAGTCACAGAGGACCCAGGGGAAGGGAGCTCAAGCCATGCAGGACCAAGTTAAATTGCTCCCTTCCCTCCCATACCCCACCAGTACTTTTTTTTTTTTAAACTAATGGCCACAGATTGGCCCTGCCAACATGAAATCCCTTATCCATTGCAGAGCTTCATGCCACTCTCATTGTTGCAGTACCCATATCAGGAGGTGGAAGAGATTCTTATATATGACAATTCTCAGTCCAGCATGGCTTTATACTCTTAAAGAAAAGGCTTGAGGGGCTTTTATGGGCAGCTCCTCCAGCTATATTTTCTTTTACGCTGAATTTTTAAACAGAATTCCACCGTATTTTGCCCTGGAGTGGAAAAGGGGTAAGCTTGGACATAATTCCCTATTACTTCCAGACCAACATCATATCCTTTGCCAAGCACTTATTTCCATACATAAGGAAACATACTCTAATAAAACAGTTGATTATCCAACTAAGCTCAGCTGTACCTCATATTAGCAGGCAAGTCTTACATTCAACTTCTAGAGTGCAAAATCTAAGGGCTCATTTGATTTGTACATGCAAGCCTCTAAATTAAAAAACACCCAGCAACAAAGCCATAGCACAAGCAAAATCTTTCTTCATTGTTTACTAATGCTTTGCAAAATCTGCATGCCCTCAATGCGCTCATTCCAGCATTCTGCCATTTATAGCAAATGCTGTAATTCTGGGTAGACAGGACCCCTGAGCACACTAATTCACCTGCAAAGTTGAATGGTTTCTGGGGACAAATCCAGTGGCCCTTTTTTCTTCTCCATTTATAAATTTGTACAAGTTTGGCAGGTGCACACAACATAGATCATACAACTGGAGAACTAGACTGTCATCACTTTCATGCTGAACTACAAGTTGCAAACCATCAGGGAATGAATAGTGATGATGTAAGTTGTTCTGTGCAGCATTATTTAGCAATTCTTAACCAATAATGGACTGAGCCCAAAACATGAAGCATCTGTTGAGAAACTATTTTTAGAAACAAGATACCTAGTAAAGGTCAACAGTGCAGTCAGTTCAAGGCCTGCAATTAAGGCACTCCATTTTCAATATACTAATCTGTGACCACAACCTCAGTTTCAGCATTCATAGAAACCAGAACAAAACAGGTTATAAAACTTCTTTTTTTTTTTAATGAAGCAGCTCCAGGAGCAAACAGCCAGACTGACACTCACCTGAAGCACTTGACCTGAGTACATTAGCCTGACAGGTTTTGGTGCCAAACAAATCTTGCTTAAGAGTCTCTGGCCCTGCTATTTCAGGCCGGTTTTTATCCCTCAAGTCTGCATCATGTGGAAGTAACCCTTCTAAAGCTGATCTTTGTATCACGGATCCGTGGTCAACATCAAAAATACTCTCAAAGAACTCCTTCTAAACTACTTCCCCCCAACTCCATTATCCTGCTCGCTGTCCAATTTTTAAACCTAAAACTGTACCACTAAAGACAAGATCCACTAGAAAAAGAACACAAACAAACCTGTCTCCTTGTTTCTCAACCTTGTCTCCTAAACTTTTTCACCAAGCCAAGACAGGCTTATAGCTGACTTGACTTGCAAGTACTTGAGAGACAATGAATACATGTTTACCTTTGAATAAAGGGAGTCTTTCTGCGACTATCCACTTACTGATGAATCTCAGCATAATTTAATAGAAAACGTTAAATGGAAATAGTGAGCAGGCACTACATGTACACAATCCCACAAAGAGACACCCAGGCGTTCTTGCAGACTTTCAGTGCACCACGCCGCAAGCACCCTCTACTTATTTCTGCTCTTCCGAGGAATGGAGCGCATTACTCCTTAGAAACAGAGCTCCGAATCAGAATAGCAATGGAACACTGACACTGGGTAGCTCTTCCAGGATTAGCAATTTGATGGCTATTTCTGACATTCTGGAAGATCTCAGTTTCAGAACTTAAGCGTCATCACATCAGGAAGTTACAGTAGATCTTCCACAGGAGTTAAAGCGAGCAATTCCCACCTCCCCCCACCCCAACCTGCCTTCAGACAGGGTTTTTAACTGTCTGCATAGGTGATTAAGTTTCAGCCCGAGATCTACATCTGTAAGCCTAAGAGTAATTCAAGCAAAGCATCTTGCATTAAATGGCTATTGTCTTTAATCACTACACTCATCATGCATCTTCAACTTTATTCTGATAGCATATTAATTGCTTGACCTTTTCACTACTGTCATCCATGCTGACACTGGATAGAGTTCATGCATAACAGCAAAGAGCAGAAGACGACTTAAATGTTTTGCCCTCAATCTTCAATCTAAAAACATTTTCATCTGCTGTGTCAAACCATCTTTTCCCCCAAAAGTCACCTTAGAAACCAAATCGTCAAAACAGTTTTTATGCAGCCACATATGGTGCCCATCTTAATGGGGAGCCCTCCTTCTAAAGCAGGCCTCCTATTTCAGTCAGAGGTGGCAACCAAAATAAGAATGAAAGATTTTTTTTTTCCTCCAGCAAGCCAGTTATTTGACTACTGTGAAGAAGAGCAATAATTCCTCTGGACCTTGGTTTGGGCCCGTGTATCACAACCTTTCTCTTACATGCAGAACAACTATGCCTGTATGTCAAAAGCACACAGCACAGAGCCCAAACAGGTCTGGTGGTTTTGAATGACCAGAGTCAAACCAGAGGCAATAGATCCAGTAGGCCTGCTACTCAGTGCATTATCAGCTCACGCAGACACAAAATCACCAGTTCATGCAAACAGTTGCAAGTACTTCTGACCTCAGAGAAATCCTTGCAGCCTACAGGCTATGTGGCCTAACAAATCATGAGGTTGGAAAGGCAAGTCACACCAAGATGGAAGAGTAACAACTGCTTATTTTTAACCAGAGCTTCCATTCATATCTTTCCTTCCCTTAGTTCATGGATGTGAATAGTTAAGGTTTAACTTGTCACATGCACATTTTTTATGAGGGCAAGTCCTTCTGACAAATTTGCTGATAAACTGGTTTTGAGATGAAAGGCAGTTTCTTTAAACATTTGTATTATGTATGTGCTAGATATTCAGGCCTGGTTATTTAGGCCCTCACATCCACTCGAGACATCCACACTTCAGGGGCTGTCAAACTCTTGCCTTCCTAGCTCTGGGATACCCGGGAACCCTGGGGTGAGATGTTGGCTCCAGAGACGCTAGCTGCAAAATTCACATTTGGCTTCAACAAATCTCACTTCAGAAGTCTCTAATAAAAGTGAATTAGACTACTGAGGGGAAAAGTATGTGCAAACTGCAGTTTAGACTTAACATTTTGATCCTTTGTAACAGTAAATACTCAAGGTGGCAGGGAGGTAGGACCCCCTGGGCACTAGAAGGTCTACATTTCTGAGGAAGCTTTGACAAAACCAAGTACTGGTACTTGCTTTACTTACGACATTCTCACCTCTATATGGAAGACAACGCGTTGTTACTATCCCTCTGAATAATCCTGAAAAACCCTCCTTTTCGCTTGTCCTCTACAGAAGAAAATTCATTCTGGCAACACTCGCTTTTTGCCCAGAGCAACAGAAAAACAGGTTTTGCATCTACAAACCAGATACCTCCTGCCCAGCATTTTCTATCCTCACCCTAGCGACCTTCTAACTGCTCACTGAAATTTCCTGGCTGGTACCTACCCCGCTCCTGGAGGCCGGGCTAATACAAAACCACGGGCTAGCGGGGACCGTACCCGCACCGGCGCCCTTCCTCCACAACAGCCGCCCCCGCGCAGCTCCCCCCCCCCTCCTCCTCCTCCCCCCGCAGCACACCGGCGGGCTCCCTTCTAACGGGGACCGACCCCCCCGGCCCGGGGAGGGCCCCTCCGCGCCCCGGCCCGCCCTGCCCTGGAAGTCTGCCGGGACAGCGGCCCCCGGCCGAACGTCGCCCCGGGGCTCACGGCCGCGGGAACCCGGCGCCGCCCGGTACCCCCGGACCTGCCGCAGCCGCCGGCCCCCGCCCCCCCGGGAGGAAGAGGGGCCGCTCCGTGCGCGGCCGTGTGGCAGCCGCCGCCTGTCCCCCAACGGGCGGTCCCTTCCCGTTCACCTCGCGGGGGGAGACACACGGGGGAACACCTTCCCCGCGGGACAGGGGACACCTTCCCCCCCGGCGGGGCACCGCAGAGGCGCGGGGCGGCGGCAGGGGAGGGGGCGGCGGGCCGGGAATGTCATTTGGAGGTGGCGGTGACAGCTCTCCCCTGCCCGCAGCCGAAACGCGACTCGGGGCGGGAGGAGGAGGAGGAGGAGGAGGAGGAGGAGGAGGAGGAGGAGGGTGCCGGGCGGGGAGGGGGGGCGAGGGCGGCAGCGGCGGGCGGGGGCACTGCGGCGGCCGCCCCGGGGGACCCCGCCACCCCGGCCCCGCACCTCGCAGCCGTAGAGCTGCCCCAGCTGCTCCACGATCCACTCCTCCAGCACCAGCCGCTTCCGCAGCTCCTTCCGATCGTATTTCACCGTCACTTTCCCCTGCTGGTGACGCCGCTGCTGGACCTGCACCACCGCCGCCGCCGCCGACACCGGGTCCTCCCGGGAGGCGCCGCCGGAGGAACCGCCGCCGCCGCCGCGGGGGGGGCTCTGGAAGAAAACGCGGTTCCCGCCGCCGCCGCCCGCTGCTGCCGCCGCCGCCTCGCTGCCCCCGGTCGCCACCGACATGCTCCGCTCCGCTCCGCCGCGGCTCCCGCCGAGCCGAGCCGAAAGGCGCCCGCCGCTACCGCCGGGCCGCAGCAGCCGCCGGTTGCGCGTGTGCCTCGCTCCCCCGCACCTGCCGTTTAAAGCCTCTCATGGCAGAGCGGCGCAGCCGGCCCCGCCGCCGGGAGGGCCGGGCCCAAACCGGCGGGGGGCGGGGACAGCCGCGGGGAGGGGCGGGGCGGCACGGCTCCGCCCCGCCCCGCCCCTCCGCGCCGGCACAGCGTCCCGGTCCCGCAGCGGAGCGGGGAGCGGAGCGGGCAGCAACCCCCCCCCCCCCCCCCGAGGGAGCCCCGGTGCCGGCGGCGGAGCCTCTGGGCCGCCCCGGTGCCAGCGGGGCGCGGGCGGCTGCCTCCCGGGCGGCGTCGGAGCCGGAG
This sequence comes from Haliaeetus albicilla, assembly GCF_947461875.1. Taxonomy (NCBI): domain Eukaryota; kingdom Metazoa; phylum Chordata; class Aves; order Accipitriformes; family Accipitridae; genus Haliaeetus; species Haliaeetus albicilla. Next base: position 13,877,943 of record NC_091489.1, on the reverse strand, counting down.
CGGCGTGTGGCCGCGGCAGGGCGATCCCCGGAGGCTCCCCGGGGACTTCGGCTGCCGGGTGGTGGTTTCTGGCTTTTTTTGCTTTTTTTAAGGAAATGCAGTAGTGCCCCGTCATGCACGCTACGTTTATAAATATTGTTTATCCGCAGCACTAAAACGCTGAATGCGATCGTTTTCTTCTCTCCGGGGGCGGGATGCATGATTTCAGGGCAGTGAACCCAAACAGAAAGCAAATATTTCGAGCTATCAGCAGTTAGCGTAACAATTAGCCATTTGGAGATGGCCGTCCTTCTAAAAGGCACCGGTTAGCGTTAGTGCTTACAGCAGCTTTGGGTCCCGCAGGAGGCACCGCATGAAATCACCGGTGGTCCATCCCACGCACCAAAACCTGCCTGTGACTGCAAGCAAGCAGCCAAGATAACCCAGGCGCTGGTTAGGGGTCCCGGGCCGTCCCCGTTAGCAAAGAGGTTTGCCTGCGACAAGAGGTAGAAGCCAAGGCCCTGCGCAGGCAAACCGGGGACTGGAAGTGCCCGGTGTCCCAAAGCTCGGGTACGGCTGTGGGGACCGTCCCCTGCCCACGCTGACCTGGGGGAGGATGACTTACGTCAGCACGGGGCAGAGGGGAAGGGGGCATGGATCGCCGGCCGTAATTACCTGGGCATGTCTGCTTCCGTCAAATCCTTGCTGCTGTTCGGCGTGCCCGTCTGGTTGCGGTGGCATTCCAGCCTCTTCGGCTCTCTGCATTTGACACACCGCTGAACAAGAGGCTAGCAGGAGGCATTTGAGCCTCACCAAGCTATTTAGGTAAAATTCAGCTTGTGCTGCTAAAGAGGTCATAATCTAATATGATCAAGAGATAAAATCTTCTTATTGGTCTTAAATGCTATGATGGCTTTAGATTTTCATCTAAAAAAGCACCAGCTTTTCAAAGCAAAGCATACAAAGTTAAGTTCTTTATCTGTATTTAGGGACCACGTGATTTTCGGAGATACTGAGCAACTGCAAGCAGGCATCAGCGTAGCTCCCACTTGAAGGCTGGGCTGCAGGCAGAGCTTGAGAGAAAGCCACATCTCACAACTCTGACTTCGCCTGTCCTATCTGCTGGGCAGTCTTCTCTGCCATTACCCAAGGAAATCTCGACTTCCAGCTGCAGCTGGGTAGTGCTGCCTGCCTGGCTTTTATAAATCTGGGCTTGGGTAAATACAGACATTGTCAACAACTTGTTCTTAAAGAAACCAAAAAGATGGAGAGGAGTTTTTGAAAGAGGGGAGTGGCTGTCTTTTAAACTTCTGTGTTTGGAGTGGCCTATAATTTGGGTCTTCAGCTCTGCATGTCATGTTGGAAGTCTGGTGCTGATGTTCTCAACCACAAAGCTTGAAACTTTCCTGTTTAGAGCATTTTCATCTTTATAGACTGATTCTGTTTTCGGTTGCTGAGAGAAAAAAAAACGGATTCATGCAAAAGAAGGTAAATATTGCACAAAAGGCTTTTTAAAACCATACTAAGCATCATACTTGCTGTACCATAGGATATAAAGCAGGAATACGCGAATTGTCACCATAATAGGACATTTTCTGGAGCCAAATGAATGCTGAAGTGTTCCACACTGGAACTAAGCTGGCTGGAAAATACTGAGATTTTTGTTCCCTGCTGTAGCAAATATCAGGTGTACAGATGGCTAAAATATTCTCATTGACTCTGAGTGTGAGAATCCAGAAAGTCTCAGCTGAAGGACTTTTTCAATACTATTATTAATAGGACATTATAATTGCTGCAGACATTTAAAAGCTGGCACCCGCTATTAAAATAGCACTTCTGCAACACTTCTAAAGTAGAAAATGAGGTACTGGTGATTAAAAAGCATGTCCTCAGAGGCTATCATTTCAACGTTACAATTCTAACATAATGCATAGTGGTTGGTAAACGTGGGTGGATGAGAAACTGGTAGAACTGCCAGCATTGTCATAAGGCAGTTTTATGTGCCACTGGTTTTTTCATTCAGTTTTCGAAGCAAGTGCATTCCTCAGGAAGCCAGGGCAAAAAGTGCTGCCAAGAATCTTTCCTGCAATGATTTTGCTTCATTTGAAAGAAAGATCTAGTTGTTTAAAAGTCAAAGTTGAGCAAACCCCTTTAGATCTGCTAACATCCTGGGAACGAGCAACACAGCCCTGTGCGGGCACAATCTCTACTTCACTCCTGAGTGGCCGGAGGCGTATGAGAGCATTTCTTGGAGCTAGAAGTCTCCTCGCAAATACTTCTCCATACCACAATGGAACCATTAATGGTTACACCCATAACAAAGACATGAGTAAATGTGGCTGAGGGAGGAACAATCGTTCCCAACCCTTCAGCTCTGCTTTCAGACCTACCTTGAGGAATGAATTCAGGGCATAAGAGATCAGGCCTCAAAGGCGAGGGTCTTCCAGCAGCTAAATCAAAATCACAGTGCTGCATTTCACCTAAAGCTAGTGGTTGATCAATAAAACCAAAGGAGAGATAAAATACACCACCACTGAAGTACTGTGCTCTCTCAGTGTGATCATGTCCAGGTCTCTCTCACAAGAACATTGTATTGGGTGACAGGATAAGCAAACAGACAACATGAGTTAGGAAACACCAAAGGCAGAGGAACACTTGCATCACCTGCACTTCCCTATGTTTCTTTCCCAAACAGTGGATGTGGGAATCTCTTGTGAATATAAGCAACATGAAGCTGTATCCACTTCCCATGCACATATTGCATGGTCCTAGCCTGTTTTCTAGCCAAAGAAAATATTAAAGAGCATCTGGACTAATTTTTCAGGAGGCTTATGCAGTGAACCTTGAGGGTTCAAGGCCCTGAGCATTAATTGCCTGTTCATCTTTAGGAACCCTGTTTGCCAGCAGGTCTATTCTCTTCCTAAACAATTGACACTTCTGTCAGTGCTGGCCACAAATGTCAGTGTTGACTCATTTCTGTGGCTGAAAGGTTCTTCTCTAGGCAAGCTTGCTATTTAGGAAACAAAGTTTAGGCTTGTTATCTTCAGCGATAGTCTAAATCCCCATTCTCCTATGCTGTCAAATACTACACTGGCCAAAACCAAGACCCCTTTTTATGCTGCTCTCCACAAGTTTTCCTTCCCCGGAGGCTGCTCGAAGGAAGGACCCCTAAGGCTTGCCTCTTCTCCACGGCTTTCCACTGTTTGGTAGCAGTTTCTCTTAGATGTTTCTATGCTCTTTTCTGAACACCTTTGGAAATAAGAAGTGGCTGGACTCTGAAATAAACCAGTATGTGTCATAAAATTTCATTCAATTTAGCATCTGTTATTTTCCTGAGGCATTTGCTCTTTAAGGGATTCACGTGTATGTAGTTTTGGTGGCTTCTGCTTCACATGATGATGTGTTCAGGAAGAAATTAGAGTCCAGCGAAAGACTCATAGCTAGAGATTTTCAGCAACCCAGAATTGTTTAAAACTGCAAAATACCACCAGTTGGTGATTTTATTTCCTTATTGAAATGCACATTAGCCTTTACATGTTCTCAGAATCATAGGAGTCGTTTCATGCTTGCATTCCCTGGCTTGCTAACAAAATACTTGAGTTAGTAGTCGCCAGGGAATCTCCTGCATGTGTAATGATAGACTCCATTATTTTTGCAATGCTAGATAGAGTTTGTCTACTGGCTACCCTGCCATTTAAGAGCTCTGCACGGCATCTCATTGGTGAGCTGTGAGGCTTCGCTCCAGGCACACTAGTGAAATTCACTGTCACAGGGCTTCTCTTTTGCACGATTATCAGAAACTTCCATCAACCAGATAGCCTGTCTTGTGCCTGGTGACTGTGTCTGAGGAATCCGAAGACACTGTCCTGAGTTATTTAATGTTATTTTTGTGTGAGAAAAGTGTTTCATCAATGAGGAGCCTTGACACCCCACTCAGCTCAGAAGAGGTTTCACCCCTGTGGTGTGGGTACTGGGGTCACGCTTGTGCATTGCCTTGTCTGGATCAGCGTTGCCATCCTCTCCATCAATAAGCAAAAGCAGTTCAGGGGGATACTGCCACAGTTCATGAGCCACTGCAGAAGTAAGCTTTGCTTTCATGACAGGGGTAGCCAGTGTGTGTCAGACAGTGTGTAAGGGCCATTTTTGTGTCTCCTATTTGAATTAAGCTTGGGGCTATGAGCTGTTAATGGGTTCTGTGTCTCTAAGTGATTTTCTACTTTGTATGTCCTAATTAATGCCCCTCCCTCTGACTGGTAACTTCCTTGTGTCCCCACACATATTATGATTTTGTTTTCATTTTCAATCGCTTTTCATCTGTTTGCAATATTGATGTTCCATACTCCAAAGACACTGTGTTTGTGTTGATCTATCATTCCCAGCACTGCTGACTTTTTGTTCTTGCAGCCATCCTTTTGATGCTCCAAACCCCTACTTTTTTAGTTTATTTTGCCTTTACGAAAAAGCTCCTCAGCGTTTGGCTCTTTGTCCTTTCTTGTAAAGGACAGACTACCAGCTCATTTCTCAACTCCCTGCTGTAATACGTGTGGTCAAAGCAGTAATTCTAATACCAGTCCTATAAAATAATGCCACAAAGCAAATATTTGTTACGTTGGAGTGTTTGCTCTGGTCCCTCTTGCTTATGATATAATCTGTTTCTAGCTTGAGACTCTCTGATAATGAAACTGTGGAAGACTTGCATTTCAAGAGGAGATCGTTGGGTACTCATGAGTTACAGAGGCCAAGCTACATTCAGGTACAAGGTAAATGCTACATGAGAGGGAGAAAAAATAGAAGGAAAAATAAATTTGTACGCATACACCCATTATTTCCTATGTAGTAAGTGTGCACAATGACAACCTCTTCCTGTCTCAGAGCAGAGATCCAAGGATGGGATGTGACTGTAGCCTCATTTCTCCCCTATACCAGTAGTGGCTGGAGACTGCGATGCCCTGAAGTCTGCCAGCAGTGGCCATTCTTCTGCAGTGGAATTCCTCCAAACTCTTACCTTACACACATACTGTAGGACCACACAATACACCTGTGTAGCTGCTCCCAGACAAGAAGGCTAATTAGGACCCCTGTATACTAGCTGTCCATAGGAGCCTCCTCTCCTTCCCCCAGTTCTGCCTGTGGCTGCCCAGCCGGCGTCCTCAGAGAGAAACCTGCCCTTTGGTCTCCTCCTGAGTGCATGTCTCGGCAGTTTGCATGGGACCCAGGGGCCATTCAGCTCTGGCTTTCCAAGCTGCTTTTGCAGCAGCAGCGGTGAGAGAGGACGCCAGGTCCTTTAGAGCAGGAGGTCGTTCTAGAAGGGCTCCGGTTTGCAAAGGTAGGCAGTCTGGGCGCCCACTATTGGGTCTCAGAAAACAGCCAGAAATTCAGAGCACTCCCAACATCATGTAGAAGCACAATATCTCTGAGCATCTCCGGTGCATGCTGTTCAGTCACGTTAGGATACACAGGCTATGCTGTCATGGTACTTTGTGTTGAGGATAGGTAGCAACTAAAGAAGAAGTAGGTAACCTCTGTTTACTTGCACTTGCCCTCAATAACATCAGCAATTCCTGGTACAAATAACCTATTATTGTTCATCTGAGCACCACCACCCAAGCTGTCACTTTTATTTAGAAAGATGTGGACAGCCCTCCTTTTTTCTGGAAGAGATTAGTGGGGAGGTAGGGAATCAATAAAGGAAAAGATTTGAAAAAAAAAACCAACAGCAATACAAACCATGAAGCAGGGCTGGACAATTAACATCCCACAGCCTCTAGTAATATTGATTGTTGTTTTGCCCTTGAATCCCACTCTGCTTACATAGAAGTATTAACCCTTTGGTAAAATGCAAAGGGAGAAAATGAATGACACACATGAAGTATTTGTGTTCATCCATAAAAAGAGACAAACAAAAATATTAAAAGAAAGTATGGGTTAGAGAGTGAGACACTCCCAACATCTAGATTAATAGTATTCTGGATCAGTCATCTCCCTGACTGGTACCTGTCACCTCTGCTACACACTCCATTTCACTTGTACTCAAGAAATAATGAAGAATGATAATAAGTTATTCTGCAGAGCTTGGCCAGCCTGTAGAGAAGGGACATAATGTGTTTTACCCATTTTGCTTGGCAATTAGTGGTGAGTGATGGCACTCAAGTGCTTGGATCTGGGGAAAAAAAACCTGAAAAAAACTGAAAGCTAGATAGAAAGCAATCACTTTTAGCAATTTGGGTGCCAGCAGTCCTGCTTTGCCTCATGTCCCTGCACCTCAAAGCATTCTGCAGAAGAATGTATGCAGAGTGAGCCCAAGACTGTCTAAAAACCTGCATGCACGTGTAGCTAAAACCTGGCGCTGTTCCTGGTTGTTGTACAAGAAAGATATGCTAAACTTCCCAAGTCCTTAACTACCTCCTTTGGGTAAGCAGGAACAATACTCAGCTCTTTAGCATGGAAAGAGCCTGTGGCCTCTCTGGCTATAACAAGAGATGTCAAGAGCACAGAACTGTTAAAAGCATTAAGTAACTGATGCCATCCCAGTGCACGTTCTTTCACGCTAAAAGCTGTTTTGATGGAGGAAGCATAAACAATCAAGAGGGCTAGCTGGTGAAAGCTATCAGCTATGGTTTGAAGAGAGAACAAAATGAGGAGCAAAAGTAGAACAAGCTCTACTGCTCAGGTGCCTTTCTGGAAGATTTTTACAAGAGTGCTGAACATGCTTTTCAAACCTTAAGGATATTCCAAGTTGCCACTCAAAATCTAGTAAATGAAAAACATGGAGGATGCAGACATTGAAGAGAGGAGATCAGCAAAATGTAGAGCAGCAACAAAACTAGTTCATCAGTTTTATATGTATATCACAGGATGCAATTCAATAAAAGAAATGCAGATGCTCCATATTCATCTGGAGTAGTCAGCTGCACAAACATATGATTGGGAAGTGTGAATTTGACAGCAGTTCTACCACCAAGGACCAAGGAGATCTGAATCACAGGCTGAACATGAGTCAGAAACATGCTGTCGTGAAAAAAGCTACATTGCAATGGGATGTATAAAGAAGAGTGTCATGCATATGAGACATGAAGTAACTTTACTGTGTGAGGTTCTGTGGGTAAAAGGCCCCTGTTAAAAGTGTGAGATGCCAGAAGAGATTGGACCAGTTTGGCAGAAATTGGAGAGAAGCAACTGGAATGATTGGAGGTCTAAAAGACATGCCCTTTCTGTAATAGCCTACAGGGAAAGACTAAAGGAACTAGAAAGATTTCATTTATAAAATGCAGAAGTGTCGATAAAGCTGAGGGAAATAATGTGCTCTCAGTCTCATGTGGTGAGCGCAGGGAATAATGAGCTTAAACTGAAGCAAAGGAGATTTTGATTAAATGTGATGAAAAACTTTCCAATGGTAGGGATAGAGAAATGGCAAAATATGCTGCTTAGGGAGGCTGCAGAATCCACATCTTCAGAGTTTTTTTCAGAAAGAAGAAGGCAAATATTTGTTGTTTATTTATGTCTTTACGGGGAGAGTTTATCCAGCCCAAAGACAAGGAGATGAACCAGGAGCCTCTCAGGCTATGCCTGTCCCCCGAAGCTCTCCAGAGCCTGGAGCAGGCTCAAGCACTGGTACCCAACTACTCGCTAAGCTACCAGTTGCATCCCCATTGGAGCTCAGCCCTGCACTGGTCACTGTCCTGGGGACCTAATCGCCGAAAATTGTCCCCAACAGCCACTATGGACAAGGCTATTGCATTCAGGGGGAAAAGTATTCAACAGCCCTCAGGGCGAAAGAAGAGGTCATGGCCCTGTTTCTTGTGAAGACATAGCCTAAAAGCACCCTCCAGTCCTAATTTCTCTGAGTATTTCTGTATCAAGCTATTTTTAACTAGGAGAATCCAAAAGCCCTCTCTAAATAAGTGCAATTTAAATGAACAAGCTTTTATGTGTACAACAACCATCCAGCTCTGGGGCATTCATGCAATTTTGCTGCACTTAGCAACTGGTATAAATAACATATGAAACGAAATATTCCATGTGCAAGCATAAGATGTTCATAAATACAAAATAGTTATAATAATTCATTACAATATTACCAAGATGAAAGTACCAGTATCCTAAGTACTTTTACAAATCTGTAGCAAGAGACACTCCCTGTCCCAAACCTTGCACAGTATGGTTTGAGACAGCAGAGCAGAGGTTAAAAACACATGGTCGTGTAAGGCATTTGGTTACATAAAGGACATTTTTTTAAGTGTAAAAATGAGATTGTCTGTAGTAATTTTCAGTAGAAGGCACAATTTAACATTTCCTCCCCCACTTAGGCTTAAGTCATTTTCCAGGAGGTTCAGCTCAGTAATGTTTATACAATGGTATGACTGCTTCAAAATTTAATTTTCTTGTAGGAATATACATATTGGTTAATCTGTTAAATGCCTGTCTAGATTGCCTCCGTTTAACAAGCATCAAAGAATTGGGTAGTACAGAGATGATTTAGGAGCTTTTACCTACAGTTATTGTCCTATATTTAACTTTCTAATTGTAATGGGAGGAGAGTGAAACACTGTCAGGTTCAATAAACACAAGTTACTCTTTTTAACTGTAGTCAACTTTAAAGCTATTCTGTCATTCTGGCCTTGCACTTTTCTAAGCACCACTGAGAGTTTGGGTATCAGCACTTCATAAAACTGTTTCCTAAAGTGAAATTCAGAGAAGTGTTGCAAAATGGGCCCACATATTTCTTGCAGCAGTGAAAATACCATCTACATCAGGCTTATTTTCTTTTTCTTTCAAACCACCATAAGAAAAACACCACAGGCATCAGCTAGTTAGCAACCTCTTAGTGCACTGACCTGTTTGATATTCACAGGAGGGTTAGTCAATATATTAGCCTTAGATAGGGTACCATTAGTAATTTATGCATGAATTTTATTACATAGCTCAATCTTCATCTGCCCCACAGCCGCAAATGCCCCTCCATAGAACACTACTACATAAAATGTGAGTTATGAAAAAATAAAGTTATTAGTTCTATTTATATTTTGGTCCTATGCAACATGAAAGGCATGGTATTGAGATTTGTTTGTAATATTTTGCACTTAAAAAGTGGTAGTATGTTACTACTTTTAAATATGGCATCCTAGCTAATGTTAAATTAACCATTAATCATTTAAGGCATTTCTAATGATTCTTATTCCTAAGCCTCTCTGTACTGATTCTCAAAAATTCACTAGATTGACCTCAGAAAGAACCCTTGGCATATGAAGAAATCACATGTAGATATATGCTAGCTTCTGTAGGTTAGTACATTAGTAATTCACCTTTAAAGAGCAGATAATAGAATGTCCCTGGTATGTTGTAAATGGGAAAAAATTGCAATATGCCATGGATCGTCCTGAAAATGGGAGGAGCTTAATGAATCAAATTCATTATTTGAATTCAGGCAGAAATTGAAATTGAATTTGATAAGATACACCTGCTAAATTATGTGCTTTCCGATGATGAGGCTGGATCTAAAGCAGCTGTTCTAGGAAACATAAGGTGACTAAAAAACTAGAGAGGCAGAGCATATGAAAAAGATTGAACGCATGTTTGGTGCTATGTGGAATGGTCCTTCAGCTCAGGCATGCTGTTGTTGAATTACCTATCTATGCCTATTTTTTGATATATAAGTGCACTTCACACTCATATTTTTTTCTAGCAACAGTGCGTTTATATTCATCCATCTAAATTATTCCTGGAATGATAGATACTACAGCTCTGTAGCACTAGGAAATGAGGCAATTATAGGTAGAGTTAATAAATCCACTTTGACAGCCCTCCCCTTTCAGAGCTGAATCCCAAGCCCGTGGTTAGGTAGCTACATTTTTGACACAGTGCAGGAGGCACCTCAGAAGAGCAATCCAAAAAACCTCCTGCTTTTGCAGAAGATGCCCGAATTGAGTCCGAAGCAGTGTGCCTCGTTCAGAATTGCCTTGGCTGATTTTGAACGAGAGCTAGAACCAGCGTAGCAGTGTCATTGCAGCACTTTGTTTGGGTTTACATACCCCGCTTCTCACAGCGTGACTTCAGCAGAGGCTGTGGGGGCTGCATTGGTGGGCATGGGGTGGCTAGAGCAGTCTCCTGGGAGGAGGCATTTTTTTAGGGTGACTCTGAAGTGATCCTGGAATCAACCTCTCCAGTTTTCTGCACGAGTCCCCTTAACTATGAGGTTGCAATTTAGACAGTGGAAAACAAACATTTACTCACTACATCTCCTTAGCAGTTGGTACCCCCCATCACACCCTAAAACGCTTCTGCCAGCAATTGTCCTGAAAAATACTATTAAACAGCCTTTCTACAGCTTTCTAAGTCAATAGAAGTATTGCACTCTTTCATGGCTGGAGCCAGTGTCTTCTGCCAGACTTTCTCAGTTCTCCTCCCTAGGATTTTGGGCCATAGGATTTGGCCGTAGAATTTTGTCCTGTGGTCTGTTAGTGAAAAAAAAAAAGACGCTTCCATCTGACTTCATCTCTAGTCTGATGTACCTGCTAGCAGAAGCGCATCCCTGCATCAATCAAAAGAAGGCAGCACAGTGCTCATCCGAGTTACATTTTTAAGAATCTCTTTTTTAAAAGGATAAAAAGAAAAAACAGATGTTCCCTATTGGCTGAAGGGAGGTGGAGAAATTAATTCTGAGTTTATTCCCTATATTGCACCATGCCTGGATGAGTATATTAGACTGTACAATATTATCATTATAAGAGATATGATATTAATGGCAGTAACTATTTTACCATTAAGCAATTCAGCAATAACCAGCTGTTTGTTTAATAGTGTTTTTACCCAGCTGATCTCCATCTTTCCTATATTAGCTATGGGATTTGTGAATCCTCTAGGTTCATGGATTAACATCACATGATGTTTCTTTTTACGTCAAAGCATTTACAGTATATTTATCAAAATTAATAGAAGGTTTTAAATAAGCACCTCTCTTCATAGCACAGTTATGTTGTTTATTTCTAATTTTCTTATGAGTACCGTCATTAAATTTTGTTCCTCATAGTGGAGTTCTCTGTATTTTCAGTAAAGTCAGCTGAAGTGTTTTCTCTGTTGGTGTTCCCATTAGCCACAACAAATCTTTTTGTTGCTGCCTGTGCATGCTCTGACTGCCATTTCAACACTGACTCATGACTGAGAAGAGATTAAGACTTTGACTCAACAGGTTATAATCCTCTGCCTGCAACAGGAATGTCTCCTGCCTACAGAGCAAAGCAGGGCTCTGATGTCTTACAACTGCCAGTCCGTGCCCAAGGAAGCATGATGGCCACGTCTGATGTAATTCAGCTTGTCCTGATTAGATTGGGGGGGGGGGGGGGAATACACACATATCTAATTGAAGCACAGGAATTATTTTATTGGATTACTAACGCACTTGGAAAATCTACGGTAACATTTATTAAATAAGTGTTTGGTCACATGTGTAACCTTGCTCACTTCATTACACAGGATGAAGGTTGGAAACTGCATCCTACGAAGTGGTTGGAGCTTTTCTTGATTGCTGAACAGGCAGCATTTTTCATGATCTTTCCAAATCATCCTTATGATTCACAACAATCTCCTTCTTTCTGAAGTTTTATATTATTGCACAAATGCTAAGAATGGCACCTGTTCTACAGAGCACTGCCTGCGCTTTAATATGTACTCCATATATTGTAATGCATACATTGAAAAAAACTTACCCTAAATGAAATGTAGCAATACACTTGCACAAAACACACCTCTTCTATCTTCTTATGTGGTTAGTTTCCCACCGCTTTGCACATAATACTCATGCTTGTGGAGCAGCTTCCAGGATTTTGGCATTTCTATTGCAGATGCCGTGCTTTTTCCCTGTTACAATGCCAAGCTTTTCTTTAATTTGAAGAAGAACATCCAGAGGTTATACACTAGCTGACAAAGCTGAAACAGTGTAATTGAAGAATAATGATTTCCGTTGGAAACAGCTTAAAAAGCCTGCTAGGGCTACATCATATCAAGCTGGCAGATACTAATTCTCAATTTATATCTAACTGTCATTAATTTCCATACTGAGGTAACGTACCCACCCAATTTAGAAAAATGCCAGAAAAGTCCTGAGGATCATTACAAAAGCCCAGTTTTCATTAATATGCTTTGGAGTGTGGAACTGTACGCTGTGTTTTGCTTCCCAAAGGGCATAGCAGGGAGGAAGACAAAAGTAGATTTATGGCACTGATGCAACAGGAGGACCCTGCCTGGTGTCAGGGGATTCCCTGAAGCCACTCCACGACCCGGGCCACGCTGGGTACAGGGCATGGGCCATGTCATCTCTCAACACAACATCTACAGACATGCATCTCTGGTCCAGGTTGGTGTTATTTCAGTAAATACAGCAAAGTATTATTACCATTATTACTATTATTATTGTTATTATTTTCTAATTTTACCTCCTGAGTGGAAAAAATACTGATTTCACCATTTCTGTGATTATTCCTAGGACTTTTTCTCCCACACTCCTTTCCCCATGCAGAGTTTCGTTTGTGTGTTTCTGAGCCTTTTGCAGTGATGAGCCACTCCAGAGAACTACAGAGCTATCTTTATTTAGCAGGGGACTTTGAATTAGGCAATTAAACTGGGCCGCTGTGCTTTGCCTTACAGACTGGCCATCTTCTCTTGCTGTTTTTCTTTTTGGCAGTTGATTTTGTGGCTGACGTTCTGCAGTGTTCATTCATGTCTGTGCTTGTCACCTGCTTTTGCATCTAACAGTACAATTCTGTCTCCTGGAAAATTTTTTTTCCTGGTCTTCCCCTCAGCAGAGGGGACCTTACTGCACAGAGGGTAAAGCCTGCATCATCACCCATTTCACCTGGAGGTTGCCCCAAGCTGGGCCTGGGGAGAATGGCACGAAAACTCAAGCTAAAAATGGGTGAACGGAAAAAAAAAAACCAACCCAAAACTACAAATAGCCCTGAAATTTGGGAAATAATCCCAGGGCATCTCTGTTTATAACTCATTCCTGACTTGTTTCTGCAAATGTCCAAAAGGTCCTGCTCTCCCAGCACAGACTCGGGAAGGCTCAGAGCGGAGCCAAGCTGGGATACCGGTTAAGGCAGGTCATGTTGGTGTCGTCTGCGGAGCCATGTGGCAGCTTTGGATGTGCAGAGCACCGCTATTTCCCCACGATGCTGCACCCACGCCTGCTGCATGCTGGCATGCCTGGAGGCCACAGAGGCCCAAGCAGGCTACCGCACAGCTGGTAGAAGTCTTGCCGCTGCCTGTTCTTCACATGTCCATCCTAACCCAACTCATCCTCTCTGTGCCCAGCATAGAGCCTCGGGATGAAAGCCAGCCCCACCGAAGCCAAAAGCAAAACTCCATCTGAGCAGATGAAGTTCAGCCAGTGCCCAGAGCCACACAGTGGGTCTCCTCATTCTTAAAGCGATGTCCCAGCCTTAGCATCTGTGGAAAAAAGACTGAGCAAATGTGCAACTTCTGAGCAGTGTGAGGCTTAGAAACAGAAGAAAACCATTTTTCTTTTTAATGTGATACATCTCAGGGGGAGGGGAAGCTGGCTTGTGATATCTGAATACCTGGGCAGTAGCTAAAGGCCACTTTCGCAATGGGCTGGCACTAATCCAAGTTCATGCCTCCGGGTCCTTGGCTGCATATTCTCACTGCCACTGGTGCCAATGTGAGCACTCCTGCAGCTGCACAGTCATCCAGACCAGGGACCTGATCCACCAGAAAACATCCCTTCCTCAGGTGAGGTAGGAAGAAGGCAGGACTTGACCCCAGTACCGCAGACACGGCTGCATGAATGCCCGGGATGTAGCAAGTGCAGGTATTTGGGCAGGGGGCAGGAAAAGGTGAGATAGCCCATTTTGGAAGTAGCTAGTGCTTTAGTCAACATAAAATGATGGTTAAGTCATGTACTCAGGTACCAAAGTGTGCGCACTCATTCTGTTTTCAGAGCATAATGCTGGACCGCACAAAAATGAGGTTGTAGATCAGACTGCAATATATCATTAGCCAGCACAATATCAATTCCAGTACTCATATACAAGATTCACTATGAAATTCATAAGGGTAATGAGGCACGCAAATTGATTGCCCCAAGGAAGTGGAGCATCTCCCTTTGTGCCTATTTAAGAACAGGATAAACATGGACAGGGTGCCTCCCTGCTTCCCAGATCCCCTTTTCTGTGATTCCACAAAACAAAAACATTGTCAAGATATTCTAAAACAATTTCAAAACCCAAATGCATTCAAATATATCAACATGCGTCTCAGCCGAAGAAAGCATCACAACCATCGATATGTTCTTCAATAGCTACAGCTTCATCCCCATGCTTCACTAGGAACATTCTGCCTGTTTGAGGCCTCGCCAGCAGTGAGCACCACGTAGAGTCAAACCAGCTACCTAGTCCAAGAGCCAGTAAAATCCTTGAAACCGTTGCTCTTTCCTCTCTTGAACACTTACTTTAGATTTGTTGAAATCTATAACTGAGACTCCAGTTCAAGGACAGCTGTAGGGTAAATACAGGAAAACAGCTTTTTTTGGTGGGTGAGTTCATCACAACTCCTCCATTTGTGGCAGTACGGTCCCTTGGTGAGGCCTCTGGCGTGTTGGTCACTCACGTCTTCCCTTGGACGCCACAACCTCTGACAACCGCTGGAAAGAGCTGTTTCAATTTCTGTAACACGTGCTCACATCTCAGGTCCACTTCATCTGCTCTCATTAATAACGGAACAGGTTTGATTTGGAGCAAATTGAGCCTTTACGGTCAGCTAGGTTGAGGAAGTATTAGGTCTTTATCGATTGTCCTTTTGAGATTTTTTTCCCCCATTTATTTAGTTGGGAACCATTTCACATGTGTAGGGCTTTTCTTACATTTACTGGGCACCAGAAATCAATCAGAGTGCGGGAAACAAAAATCCTGATGGTTCATCAATATTTCAGGCCCCATCAACAACGCATTCAATTTTATTCAGAAAGGGATTGGCAATTTTGCCCAGTTTGGGGCTTTGGAGTGGAGCCAGTCCCGTTCAGCAAAAGCAAAGCCTCGAGTAGGTGACGGTGCCAGATGCTCCCGCTGCCCCTTGCTGCCACCCAGCCCCTCGTACAATGCCACCCCTCCAGCGACAGAGGGCTGTAGAGCAACAGGGGTTTCACATGATTTATTTGCTTCTCCTGCACTTAGTGTGGCAAAGGGCCCTGCCAGTGTGGCAGGACAGAGGGAGCACACGATTTCAGCCTCTCTCAGAGACTTTGGGCCAAGGCTCTTGCCCTTCTGCCCTCACCCTGCTTACAGATGGCACTGAGCACTGGGAGAGCAAAAATTCAGTCTTTACTGGGAATCCCTCCTTTCCTCAGGGCTGTCTTGTATGTTGCTGATTTATTTTTTACCTCAAAGACAACAAAACATTATCCAGAAAAATGGACTTCATTTTCAGAAAAGACAAAGGCAGCAGTAAGTCAGGCATAACAGACTCAAAGACGTTTAGAAGGATATGAAAACTTATTTCTTTGCAAGAGTGCTACAGCTTTTAGTTGTTTATTTATTCTTTTTGGTTCTTCTCTTTGCAAGATTATTGCAGCTTTATCTTGGCTTAATAAATGGTGGGCATTTCTGTGCCTTGGACTACAGTGGCGTTTTGAGGGACTCTAAGGCAGACCCCAACAGGATCATATCTTGTCCTCGTATTTTCTTCTCTGTGGGAGTTTAATTTTTTAAAACTAAGTTCCCCAGTTTCTCTCTGTATTTCTGGGTGACTGTTTTGTTTAAGGCTCAACAGTCTTCTACCTGTTGAAAGTGCACCGGATTGACTAATGGAACATGCATCATGATTCTGGAAAAGTATTTCCTAAGCATGTATATTCTTGTTCAGCTCACGGTGTTTCAGTGGGAGAATTACTATGCTTAGACGAACATGTTATGTACCAGTTAGCCAGGTACCCTGGTGATTACACGTAGCTTTTTAAAGGAACATCATGCCTTTTTGTGCAGTTTCGACTTGCTTTTATGTACTTTGTTGGCAGCTTGCTCTTTCTATTTTTTTTTTCCCCTCCAAACTGCACCATTGTCTTCAAGAGTCTTAGAAAATCAGATATGAATGTTTTGATTTTATTCTTCCTGTTCAATGATTATGCACTACCCTCTCTATTTTTGCTTTCCACCCATTCCAATGTGATTAATATACAGCAACACAAAAATAAATCTTGCAATTACTGAAAATGCAATTCAGGGATACAGTTTCCAGAGATCAAAAAAAGAATAACCCACAAAGAAATGGAGGTTTGATTTTTTACTTTCTGGCAGGCACAGCAACGGGCGGAATCAAACATATAGTTAGGATCTAGCTACGATGGTAAGCCACAGCCTTCAAGAAGAGGCTGCGTGGACTTGTACTGCCCAGAAGAAGCCTGGGGAGGGATGCTTCCCTAGCTGACCGCAGGGAAAACCCAGACTCTGCTGTGCTGTTAAAGGCAGGACACAACGCATTTTTTTTCCACCGTAGCCATTTTACATGGGTGGGCATGGGTGCACTCTGCTCCCTCACTTTCTACACGCCTGGTGTGATTTTCTCTGCCTGCAGCTGCACTGGGGACCCCCTCTGTCAGCTGTGGGAGGTGGGCTTGGCAGCAACCCCATGCCGTGGCTCCTACCGTCCCCCCTTGCTCAGGCACAGCCTGGCTTCAGACGCCTGGAAAGCTGCAGGTGTTAGAAAAGCCTTTTGCACTTTTTTGCCCTCCTTGGGATAAGCAGGGATCCTGAACTGCGGGCAGGCTGCCCAGAAAGGCAGGCAGGCCTGGAAAGAGAGACTAGGGCTTTGTCTTTAACACTTCGCAAGGAAAAAAGATGTTTTCTTTACTTTGGAACAAATAATGGGCATGTGATAAATTTGCAGGAGAGACTGGGCATGGCAATTATACTGCAAGAAAAACTCAGTGAGGTAAGGCACTAAACTCTGCCTCTTCCTCTTCTCTCCAAACACCTTTTCAGGCTAAACTCATTTATTCTGTACTAAAGCTGCAGGGTATTATCCACACATTGGTTTTGTTTTTTTAACGTCGGGAGACTTCATTCATGTGAGGTACCCCAAGGTGTAAAATACACCACTTTAAGCAACAATCCCCCACCCCCCCCAAACTACAAAAAACCCAAGCCCTGTGTTGGACCGGATGTTGCTCATTTCAAACTCTTCCATCCCAGATTACTCTTGTTTTCTGTGAAGGCTGCATGCCGAAAAGCACTCCTTCCTTCCTTTAGATCATGAAACACTGAGGAGTAAGTGGTATACAGCTGCTCTGTAAGTCAAGATTTGGGATGAACTAGCTGTTAGCCAGGAACATCACAGGACAAGAGTAGCAGAAAGATGCTGAAGGAGGTGCTTCTTGAGGGCCGGAGAAAAGCCTGGGGGTGTGGAGAGGGCCTAAGCTTCTCCATTTGCAATAGCACTGGGGAGATCACTGGTGGATCAAGGCAATTATAGGAGAGGACGAAGAGAAAGACTCACCAAGGAATGTTAAATGTATTTTACATGACATACATTACATGACATATGCAGGTAGTATACAGACTTTTGAGGGTTAACTCCACACCCTGAAATTCCCTTATAATAACAGTAAGTATCACACGCAGATAAAATCTGCTATGCTACATCATTCTTTCCATCCCCCCAGGGAAAAAAAGAGTATGAAAGCTGTCAGGGCTGGCATCCACGCAGTCCAAAGGCTCGTTCTCCCTTCTGCATCCCCAGGCTCATCGTGCACACACCTCCCTAATGGACTAGAATTGGCTTAATTTGATCTTAACAAAATAAAATTAAGTAAGCGCAAAGCCACTGAAGTTATTATAGAGAATGTCTTTCTGAATCATATTTAACTTCATGCCATGCCAGGAGATAATCTCCAGCTAAATCCAGCCTCAACTGAAAAGAAATATGGAACTAATTCAGCTCAGTATACTTCAGATCTCAACAGCCCAGTAACTACAACTACTAACCACTCTTTTAAAACCTCCTCCTTTCCCAGGCCATTTTAGGAAGCTAATCTGGATGATCACCCTCAAAATCGATTTCAACTTCCACATGCAGTTGACTTACTAAATTAAAAAAGATATCTTTTCAGAGGTCTCTCATCTCCTGTAGGTTTAGATTGTCTAAACACAGCTATCTGGCCATGTTTAGACTACCTGTTCAACTGCCTGTTACACTGCTTTCCCAGTTTATTCAAGTTGATCATACAGAGATGGAAAACAGTTTTGTCTTTGTTGCAGACTAACGAGTTATAAAGGGTATTCAACTGACAGCAGTTGTGATTAAATTGTGATTAAAATAAACTCACATTCAGATGCCAGATCAAATCCTGAGTAAGTGTAAAATCATTATAACCCCATTGAATTCATTGAATTTCTGTCCATTTTTATCAGCTGAGGCTCTGACTAGAGCTGGACTCTTCTCAGTAATCTTCAGTTCCCTGTTACTAACAAAATTAGTAATTTGCTTTTCCAAACATCTTGCAATGTTTCTACCCATTCATTTAAGTAGAGTTACTCTTCAACGTTTCTTGTAGCGTGAACATGAAGCAGGGATCCTGCACTAATTCTTGCTGAATCAGGGCTCAGTGCATATACTACCAATCACTCTTCTCGCAAGGGTGCTTAAAATAGGAGCTTTAGCCCATCCTAGCTCACTGGGAAATCTGTCAGCAAATTTCATGTTTCTATTATTACAAGACCAATTTTAGAACCAGAAAAAAATCATAGCAGTGATAAAGCTCCAGAGTGTTTTAAAAGAATCCAGGTGGAGATGGGTCAGCACTGCAAACACTTTCACAACAAAGTGCCAAAAATTTCAGGGTGAATTCACTTTTAACATGTTCATATCATCTTGAATTGGCTTTCCACAAACATTTGGATGATTAAAATGTTGATTGACAGCAGTGTTTACACTTCATTTCTTATGAGGCTGCATATGCAAGTATTCATGCTTAATGAGCTTTGCATTAGCATTAGCAATTACTCTTGCTAGAAATGCTCACACATTTCTGAGTTTACGAGAGCAGGTAGGTGTCCACCTAGATCCATCCTTACTGCAGGCAGTTCTGAAGTGTGTGCTTGCATCCCAAAGACTTCCTCCATGCACATCTCTGAATTCATCTATTGATATGCGGGACCCCAGAACTGAAGCTGTAATGAGACTGGGGGAAGTAGAGACTGGGTGCCATATGACTTACCGACCAGTAAGCTTAAATAGCTGACACCTTGCTATTGCCCAGAAACTTTAAAAAAACATGAACAGGAGTGGTTGAAAAGTCTCTAATAATACATCTTGAGAGAAATCACAAGGGCTTGTACATGTCCTATGATTAAGGAGCATCCATTATTTAGTCACTTCTGTCAAACACCTCTTAAAAATCAGACCAGTCTAGCACTGGTGGGGGGTTTTGTGTGATCAAGGCCTTTTAGACCAGATTGCAGGCACACGCGTTAATAGCAGAAGATAAAGGAGTTCTGACACATTCCTAAAAGAGAAAAGTGGAGAAAATTCCTCAATATCTATGAGCCCTATGTAGCAGAAAATAATTAGGTAACTCCTAACGCCTTGGCTAGTTGTTGTGTTGAAGGGAAAGTCTGATTTAAATGCACGCACCCACCTCCTGGAATAGTTTTCTGGGCTCTGTAGTCCTATTTCAACCATGTTCTGAAGGGCGTCTTAAAGTCTCTCCCAGTGCAGCACAACACTGAGATGGTCACAGTGGTGCTGCTGAACTGACTCACTCTTGAGAGGGCAGTGGGAAACCAGCCAATATCTGAAGAAATTTTAAATAATGTGGAGAAGTGGCTGATTTCAGTTGGGAACTGAAGTAAAAAATAGAATTAAACTCTAATAACTTGTCGCGCCTGTGAAATTTGAAGGCTGAACCGTGCACTGCAGATATGTCATTATGAAATATGACTTTGTGGTTCTTCATGGATGTGTCCCTCAGGGACCAAACACAATTCTGCATAGATTGTTTCACATTTGGTTGACTTCGAGCAAACCCATAAAATCTATTACTGTTACCACAGTCAGTGTAAGAAATACAGATCATGAAAAATGTATTTAAATCCTTATTATCCTCCTCTTTTTTTTTCAAGCCATCAAGGAGGAAGATGATAAAGAGCAGGGTGTTTTACATTTATGGGTAGGTTTTTGCTGTAATTTTGTTTTCCAGTCCTAGGGATAGGTACCAGGACAGAGATTTATACATCATAATTTTGGAGTACTAATTATAAACATGCATAAATTATTTTAAAAATGCAACAGTAATTAGGAACCTGAACACTGCATGCTGTTATAAAACAAACAGCCTCTCCTAGACCATAAAAAATTTCCCTTACCCATATGCTCGTTCAAAGAAAATGGAATTTATAGTCTCCAGGTATTGCTTTGAAAAATTGATGTCAATAAAGGAGTAAGACCTGAAGATAGGAAGGATTCAGAAAGAAAAAATTAAGAAAAAACCCAACCTAACCATTCTGGCTGGAATCTGAATGTTCTGCTAATAAGCAAAAGAATTGCTAACTGGTGCTGCTGACTTGTGCTGTTCCTGATGCATCTGCCACCATATTATTATTATTTTGCCTCAAGCATTGCTGTGGAGCTCACTTTAGCTAATGATCATGCAACTAACAGTCTGTCAGCCTTAGTATCTGCGGGAAACAAAATGGAATTTGTTCCTACACTATTAGCCATGCTTTCTAAACACACTTCCTTTGGCCATATGTATTGAACATTACATTTAATGGCTGCTCTACTATACACCTACTGGATATGTGCAATAAAGACAAATATTATAGGGCAGTAGGTAGAAGTCTACATAAAATTCTTTGGCATACCCTTGAAATACAAAACTGCTCAGATAGTTGCTCAGTATTTGGAGTAAATGCAGGAGATGAGAAGCAGTGGGTCAGTAGACCAGCGGCCAATAATAGTGCCAATTTACTGTAAGACTCAGTTGTTGCCTGAGGTCATCTAATTACATGTATTGTAACCACAATGAGATGTAACACAAGGACAATTAAAGCTTCCATTTTGAGGAGGTAAAAAAGTCTAACTACAATGTGAATCAAAGAGGAGTACAGGCAGCTGGGGCAAAATCAGAAAGGGTTCCTGATCTGGGAGACCTTTAAACACAAGGAGGGATTTCTCTCTTTAGCGATAGCCACCCTAACCGCCGCTGCCCCCCATGCGATGGGTACTGAGCTGTGTCAGGAGAAAAGCTGGCTGCCTGTTCGTGCCTGGAGTGAGCTGGGAAGGCTCAGAAGCCCGAATCCTTGCTCTGCTCTGCTGCATTTGCTACAGTGCTGCTGAGATGACCCGTATGCTACAGTGCTGCTGAGATGACCCATTTCTTATTGCAGTGAACTAACCTGTGAACTGTCAAGAAAGCATGAGAGAAGGGAGCTGGGGAAAGCAAGCAGTGCATTCCTTTCGGGCAAACTATTGCTGTGTCAGAGTTTGTCCCTCTAGACTATGTTTCCCTGTTCCACAAATAGCTTTGCATTAAAGAAATCAGGCAAAGTGAAATGACTACATCTTGCTTTTACCACTGTTTTCCCCTTTCTGAACGCCATTATCACTCTCTCTCTCAGGTCACTTGTTTAATTGCTCAAATTTCATCCCCTTGGCTAAGAAGTACTTGAGATTTACTGGTTCTTTTCAAGTGTTCAGTGACAGAGACAGGAATCTGCCCCTTTGACTTGGATTCAGGAAAGCTTGAGTTTAGGACCGCTTAGCATACATCCAAATGAAGTGCAAGGAAGCATTTGAACCTATAAGGATCTCTGCTTATTCTAAAACATGGCTCAAGGAGTAAACACTCACTGCAAGGCAATGCAAGGCTTATTCTCTACACCTCAGCTCTGCTATTTTCCAGCCACCATGGTTGGGGCCCTGAGTATTCAGATATTCCCACTTTGAAGGAAGGATTGAAAATACAGCCAATGCACCGATACCTCTTTTGGTTTTGTTTAGAGTAAGACTAAAGGATTTAATTCTTCATGCTGTAGGGTGCAATCACCAGAAGTGCTCTGAAAGGGTAGAGTACTAAATAAGTAGGCACATTAATTCTCCAAGTTGTTTAATTAGCTTCATTTCCGTTTCCACATCAGATTCTACTTCCTTCTACCTGCCCTAGGGTCTTATAAAACGCATTATAGCTCTTCCCACATGCTGCCATGTTTTGCTCAGTACCAGCTTTCCGCCAAAGCCAGTTTGTACCTTTCACCTTTTCTATGCACATCATCCATTCCCGTACATCTCATCAGTTACTGTCATTTTTAACTGGAATATCTCAGTTGTATATCTACACTCCCTTAAAAAAAAAAAATCACCTAAAAAAACCCTACAAAGAAGATTCCTACGGAACCTTACTTCGCTGTCCTATGTATATTTTTTAATGTATACTATATTATGCCATGTAGGTATGTATTTTACGGATGTAGCTTTAGAGCTGAATATCTCAGGAATAAAGACAGTCTCATAGAGACAGGGGTGGCATATATAAGCACTCAGCTGGAGTACTGTGTACAGCTGTGCATATCACACGCTTTAGGAAAGATGTAGATCATCTGGAGTAAGTCTAGGGAAGGCAAGAGCAGGAGTTATGAGAAAAACAGGAAAATGGGGTTGGTTAGTCTAGAAAATGGGGGATGTGAGATGTCTTTCAATATTTAAAACATTGCAAAATAACCTGAATTACAATTTCCATGTGACTGAAGACTGGGGAAACATGTAATGGGTTTATGCTACAGCATGAGAGATTTAAGACAACCTTTAGGACGACCTTTCTAATGGTTAATGGTAGTTAAACACTGGAGTATCCACTGGGGAGGGAGTGGAGTACTTAGCTGAAGTAATAGGGGATAAATCCACTGCTTTTACAGTGGTCTTGACATAAGATTATTAAAAGTTTAAATGTGTTTCTCTAGAACATCCATCTCTTGCCACTCAGAAAGGCAACTGGATGTAGATGGCAACTTCCTAGGGAGAAGCAGGAGCATATCTTCAGCACAGTGAAATGTTGCTACTGCAGCCTGCTTTGCTGCAACACATGAGGCTGTCTTTCCATTTAGTAGTTGATAAAAATTCTGTGTGACAAAACTATGGACCCTTCACTCTTTCTCTTAAACAGAAAAACAGTCATTCCAGTATTCAGGTGGCAAGTGGCTTGTTCATCTCGTTAGTAAACACTGCTAATTATGCTGTGGTTTTGAAGTCCTGAAACCATAAATTCGCACTACTATGCTTGAGACACCACAACAGAGGCTTGAGGAATTTAAAACAAAAACAAAAAGCAAGTTTTTACTTTATAAATCACATGCAAAATAATCAGAGTCTTCAGAAGTCCTTTTGGGTTTTCAGAGAAGTTATCTCAAGTTAGATCTTTATCTTCAAGAGTTTCATAAAAATTGAAATAAGAAAAAATTTTAATGTATTAAGCAATCTGGCAGCGCACCCAAGAGTTATGCTCTCCTTGGTCCCAAATCACCTGTGTTAACTTCATAGAAGTCTGATACACTATAGTTTTTTATTCATTGAAAAGGTCCTTTAGTTTAAGCAACACATTAGGTTACAAGCGTCACCTGGAGGTAAAAGCTTTCAGCATCTCTACACTAGAAATCGCAGAATAGTAAAAGGCACAGGAGCCAATCTTGCCACAGTGGAAACCAGGGTGGGGGCATTTTGGTCAATGAGTGAAGGTCCTGGAGAAAGCTTAATTGTGTACAAGCTTTATGAGGCATGGAAGGTATTAATTTTAAACAGTAAATGGCAAACTAAACAAAAGATTAAATATAGGGCCTCATAAATAACTACATTGGCAACTTTATATTTACATTATAAAAATAAAATGATTGCTAAATTGTGTCAATCTTACTATACAAATTCAAGCGAATAATTTAATATTCCCACTTGTGCTTAGGTTCTACACACACACTTTTATTGTAGCAAGAATTGCTGTTTTCGTTTCCATCAATTGTTAGAGTTATAAATGTTTGCACTTATTACATCTCTTTCGCTGGAAAATTAGCTGGCAGTGGTGGATGTAAACATTTTGACACTGAACAAAATCTGCTTAAGCTTACCAAGCATCTCCATTGTCCAGGAAAGAATATACATTTAAATATTAGGACAACACTAATGTGGAAAAATCTATTTGCATTTTATAGGAATGGTGTGTTGTACTGTTCAGGAAAAAGGGGGAATTTGAGTCTGCCCAATATTTTTGTCTTTGTGGTAACTGTGCTGTACAGGTAGTTCTTCCAAACATAAAACAAATGGGGCTTATAGTGGAATAGGGCACTTAGGGCATGAAAGAACATTAGAATCTTGCTCTCTGTTTCAGTTTAAAAAAAAAAAAAGTTTAAAACAAAGAGCTCCCACTTGAAGTTTCAGATTTAAACAAAAAGTACTTAAGAGTTAACTGCGGGTGCATATAGGAATATTGACTAACACTGTAAATAAAAGAGTGGAATTTTCTCCTGCTCAGAAATAGGTGTATTCTTTCTGACATTCTCTAGCCATCTCACTAGTCCCTGCTATGCTCTGCCTTATAATCAGTATAATTTACAGAGCAATCAATATCTCCATTTTTATGACAAAATGACATCTTGTGTCCAAGTGAGAGATCTCAAAACATCTGTATCAGCATGGCAGTAATCAAATTGCTTGGTTGCTCTGTATCACGAGTAGGGAACACATCACAGGACTAAAGAGGGATGGTCACACACAGGTGTAATCTGCTAGTCAGGGAATAGCCATAGTAACAAGCCTATGTGAAATATACACTGTTCAATTTTCTGCTTCCAGGGACTTGGTTAGTTTAGTATACTTAGATGCTCAGCATCTCCACTTGTCAGTCAAGCTACCATCTGCTCCCACTCACTTTAACCCCTTCCAGGTTGCCTATGTACTACCACATATCTTCAAATCCCTTCTACTTCAAAGAGTTTGAGACAACCTCTGATCCTTTCCCTCCTGCTTTGTGCATGTCCCAGCTCCACATTATGCAGGCTGAGAAGTGCTGGCCTGTTACAAGGTTATGTCTACATCATATTTTGAAGACAGATGTAAGTTTGCTTCAAGCTGGTAGGAAGTGAGCCAGTTTGGATGCAGAAGCCATGTGACTGCATTATCAGCACAATGCTGAGCTTGATGCAATAAGCCCAACGAAGAAACAGAATATATTAGCTGAGCTTCAGTCAGTGCAGAGCACAGGCAAAGCAAGCTTACATCTGTCTGCAATCTGCCAGGCAGCTCCATATTGTGCCTGAATCGTCTAACTCCCCCTTCAGCCTTATTAGCCCACACACAAACTGAAGTAGAGACAGAAAGCTATTCTGTTTGCTTTCTACAGATGAATTTGCTGATACTGGGCTTCTGTCAGAGACAGCACACCTGTGTGGATTGAGTTTAGCTCTGCTCTGCTCTGCTGCCATTTCTATCACAGGTACCAGGTCTACATTTGCCAGAAACCCTTTATACTCCACATCTACATTTACATTTGTTCAGTTTACCAGCAAGAGATTATTTTCTGCACAGCTACCTGTTCCCACCCACTGAGCATCAGCTTGCAGAGCTCTGAAACATTTATTACCAAAAAAAATTTGCAATTGTCTTTCCATTTTTGGTCTGTCCAAAAGCGCACAAGTGCTGATAACGTAAGACTCAAAAAAGCACTGCTTGCTTTCAGTGGTCTAGCATCACTTAGGATGAAACCCACAGTTAACCATTTTGAAGCACATAAACATCATTAGACAATAAAGAGACTTTATTAACCCTTAGGACCATATACCCCTGGAAGATTTTACATGCAAGCTTTCCCAAGGTCCATTTTCAATGTTACATCTATTGAACATAAAGGCTGCATGTTCTTTTATGAGGCAAGCTGCCAGATGCTCTGGCCATTGAGAGCCCTTAATTAATAAAATTTTGAGGACCCCTGCCTTAGAGTTCTCTGTCCACAGGCATTTTCTCTTTTTTTCCCCTAAGAATACCTGATATATAAAAATGTCTTCTTCAAGGCGACACAAACCTGCTACTTGCAGCATCGTGGATCAGCTCCCTGAAGTAGCTGCCTAATGCTTAGGTTGCAACACTGATCGTAAGACAACCTTGATCCCTTTTTGCATGTTGCTCTCCAACGTGCCTGTAAATTCCTCTCTCAAATCACAGAATTCATGCTGAGGGATACTCACCATCCCTGCTGCTTTATTCTATAGGAAGCGAGGGTGTTAGTCAACAAAAAGCGCCTAGCTTCTCAATGGGGCAAGAGAGATTAGTAACTCTTAAGTGGCATCCAAATTCAATGAAATTAAGAAGATGAGAAGATGTGAACAGGTTTCCAAGAACAAGTACCCATTCCAAAATCTAACATACAGGTTTACCCCCCTCCCCATGCTCCCAGAAACACCCAGTGGCAGTTGGTCCAGGCTAGAGCAAACTGTAGGACCATCTCCAGGCTAAAGAAGAGTGCGACAGGAGCAGCACCTCCATGGCTCAGTGGCAGCCGTTTCTCTTTTGTGAATCCTGACCTCGTTTATCCCTGCAGCACAGGATCCATCACCTCTCTTGCAGGCACATGCATCTGGCTTGACTGAATTTCTACTGCGTCAATCTGCTTCTCAAATCCTTTCAGCCAGCAAGGACCACTGGTGATACCTGAGCAAGAATAGACAAAGCTGACAAAAAATTCTCAGGGCCATTTTGCAGTGGGAAATTATTTCATACTGTGTTTTGCTCAGAAAGGTCTGACAAAAAGTCTACCCCAAGAAACTTCTCTGCCTGCGGTCTTACATAGCTTGCTAGCTAATCAGAAGGACACAAATACTTTAAGTGTGAAATAATTGCAAATATTTTTGTTCAAGGGGTTTTATTCAGCCTTATATGAAATACTTAGATGTCTGAACACCTGTCTTTTCACAAAGAAGTCTGTTCAGTCTAATCTTTGGACTGGAGACAGCCAGCTGCTCTGAAGTATCATCCCGTGACTGTACTGCAGTGTCTTGCGGTCAGCTCCTCAGGCTGAAGCACCATGCCTGTGCTGTTATCCCAGCTCCATAGGCTCTAGGAGAGCACAGCAGGCAGAATAGCAGGGACAGTTGCTTACCCCTGCAGCTCTTGCAGAATGAGATGGCACCTTGTGTAACCCCATGACTCCCCACAGACACCCACCAAATCTCCCAAGCCTGGAGTCACCAGGGCTCGCCAGACATGAGCCATGGAGGGGAGGGGAGCAGGGAGGGTCCTCCTCAGGGGCAACGGGGAGATGAGGCACACGGGTGCAGCCGTATGCTTTAATGCTGGCAGGAATCAACCCCAGGTCTTTTTGCCTAGCACAAAACCTTTTCTATCTGTCTCCTGCTTGAGAAATGCGATACAGGCAACGAACCAGCATTGCCAAGGTTGCAATGCCCAGGTGCTACCAGACTGGTCTCCCAGCCCCGGCTGGAGTGTGCCGAGACAGTCGCTTGACCAGAAGCGAATCCTGCTTCAGCAAACTCCTGGCTAGGAGCTTCCCGTGGGGCTCCATCGGGACAGGGCCTGGCAGCCAGGGCCCGGCAGCCAGGGCCCGTCCCACCCCTCAGCCAGGAGCAGGCCGCCGGCAGGCCCCAGGGCAGCCCCAGCCCTGGGCGCCAGGAACCCCCCTGGGGACAGGCTGAGGCTGGGCTGGGACCTGGGCCCATGGCCGAGCAGGGCTGTGGGGAGCCGGAGACCGGCCCTGCTGCGGCATCGCTGGGGCAGGGGCTGACGGCCCCGGGGCTGACGTGGGGTCCTGGGCCGTGGGGGAGCCCCGGGGGGCCGGCCAGGGACAGTCGGGGCTGGCGGTGCCCGCGGAGCCCTGGCACTGGGGTTTTTTTTGTATCAAATTGCTGTTCTCGGAGACTTTCCTCTCGTCTGGACACATTGAAGGTCTTTTGCTGCGTCTCCCTCAGCACTCCCTGCCCATGCTTGGTGATACTCGCACTAAAACAGCCACCTCCCCGAGACGCACGTATTCTGCTCCCTTACTGCACAGCTGCCCAGCCCTGCCGTCGGAGAGGTGGGTGCTGCAGCGAGGCGGTGCGCTGCGTCACGGCCGCCGGCACCTCCAGTAATAGGAATTCCCCGCCTTTCCCCCCTGGGTTTCCAGCTTTCTTCTGACTACCTCCCTCGTCACCCACAGACTCTCTGAATCAAAAAAATCCCCATTTCCTGGGCTCAGAAGGAGTAGTCACTGCTCCGCCTCTCAAGAGCTGCACCCGAGGGACCATTTCTGTCTCTCCTCATCTACCCACCGCAGTCTTGGCTACAGCCGCCCCTGAGCTGCCATGTCCCGGGAGGCTACTTCACACCCGTGCCGCAGCTCCCTGCCTCGGCACTGGCAGTGTCTCTGCTTTACAGCCCACCTTTCAGCTATCGAGTTTTATTAGAAGCTTTCTACTACAGGTTACACCGGCTTCTTGCCAGATGCCCGCTCATTTACAAGTAATGGGTTAGCCTTCACCTGCCTTACTCACTGTTAACCCTCCCTGACTCACACTCCAGTTCAGGGAGCGCAATCCTGTTGTGCTCTGGTGACATTTTAATTTAAATGCGTCGATATTTTGAGCAGAGTGACCTACTTTTAAGTTAGAGAGAAAGAGAGGTGAAACTAAGGTTCTTGCCTGCAAAAAGGCCAACTTTGATAAACCCAGGGAACTAGGAGACGAAGGCTGTTCAGCTGAAGATCGCAAAGAATTAAATGCTCACAGTGCTCCACAGTTTTTAAAGTAAAAGATGAAAACTTATATAGAACTTTTTTTTCCTCAAGGAAAGGAAAAAAAGCTGCCGGAAAGGGATACAGAATTTAGTGGATGAACAGGCATATCAAAAAGGATATTTGGACCAGACAGGGAAATACAGGAGATGGATGGGATTGATCACTACAGAAAGCTGTTTTGCAACATCAGTAGCAGAGTTGAAAAGACAGACCTGTCACCAGGCAAGCTGATTTAGCCCACGCTAAATCTGAGCTCTGATGAAATTATCATTTCAGTAATATCTTGCAACAATGAGTCCTATGTGACAGTTATGCATTTACCCTTTAGTTTCACAATTCAGTTTTTTTAAATATCTTTTGTTGCTACTAGTTTGACTGCCTTTAACATTAAATCACTGCTGCTCTGGCATTCAGTGCAGAACTGTCTTGTGAAATGTCTCACTTGGTAATTGCCTCCACTGCCCTTTCTTCCCAAGGCCATCGTTACTGTTTTCCTCCCAGGCTTGCAAATCTGCCAGCGGCTCCCACAGTTGTCTCCTAACCGCACATTTCAGTGACCTCATCTCTGCAGGCCACACTTGGCATCAACTCAGATCAACAAATCCACTCCCCAAAGCACAGCTAATTATATTTCTCTACTGCCAGGAAGCTCCAACTTGTCCCGGTGAATCCCAAATCAAACGTGGCGCAAACTGAGATCTTTGCAAACAGGTATGCTCTTTGTTACTGTAGATGTCTGTGTGCATCTTCAGTTTGAGTACAGATGTCCTTGGAGCATGCTTGTGCAGCAGCAGTTTGTCTCAGGCATCACTTCATGACCACTGGGAGAGACGGCGTTTTTCGAATTGTGACAAAAAAAGAGTCAGTTTGGTCCTATCTCCATAGTGTCCCACTCAGTTGCTTTTGTAGAACCAGTGATCAAGTTCCTCTCAAAGTCATCAAGCTGCATTTTTGGTGGGACGAAGCTAAACTCAAGCTAAAGCAGCTAAACAGCAATGGGATAAAAATAAGGTACTCTCATGAAGAAACAAATGGTTAAAAGATAGGACACAAAGGATAAAAGTCAGTTTTCTCCGTGGAGGAAGATCGCCAGTGGAGACCCACATGAGTACATATTGATTGATCTAGTCCTAAGTGACCTGGAAAGTGGGACAAGATGAAGTAACCAAGTTTGCTACAATACTAAGTTATTCAAAGAAGTAAATTTAAAGCCAACTGCTAAGAGCTGCAGCGGGATGTCATAATACAGAATGACTTGGAAATAAAAAGGCAGCCAAATTCAATATTGATAAATGTAAAGTAATGTGCATGGGAGAAAAAAGCCCAACTATACATATGCAATGATAGGCTCCAAAATAGCTGTTACCGCTGTGGAAAGCAATCTTGAGGTTATTATAGAGGTCTATGAAAATGTCAGCTCAGTGCTCAGTAGCATTTAAAAAAGCAAATCAAATGTTAGGAAAGAAATTAAGACCAAACCAGAAAATATCATGATGTCACTGTACAGATTCACAGTGTGACTGCATTTGAATAGTGTATGCTGTTCTGTCCCCATCCTCCCAGCTCAAAAAAGTGGGGGGGAAACAAATATGGTCTAAAGTCTGGAAGGGTTTTGATGTGACAAATGGTCAACGAGACCAGGAGCCTTTGTCTGGGAGAACAGAAAACCAGGGAGGGCACACAATAAAAGTCTAAACAATCTTAAGTGGCTAGAAGGATGGAAATGGTGAATAACTGTTTGCTGTCTTCCAATATAACATCAGATTAAATCAATAGTGATAGTTTCAAAGAAAGCAAAAGGATGTAGTTCTTCAAACTACAGTTCAGCTGTGTAACTCATTGCTGCAGGAGGCTGCAGGCACAAAAATTTTCTGTGGGCTTAAAAGATTCATGGAAAGGGAATCCATTTGAGAGTTACTGGATACAAAGGCTTAGAGTTTCCCAATGATGCAGATCTTGGGAGTGTGAGAGAGGGGTCTTGCAGCATGGCTGTGTCCTTGCTCTGTTTCTGCATCCCTCTTCCCGCTGGGCATCCATTATTGCCCAGTGCTGATGAGGTGTGGTGGGACCTGCTACAAAAGTCCTGGTGTTTTAACATTGTCCCCTTAGGGGATCAGAGTCAGCCCTAAAGCTCACCCTTCCCTCCTTGGAAGTGAGTGAAGCAAACTTAGCTCTGATGTCTATTTTATGCTGGAATAAAATATAGTTTGGTCTAAGTCAGAAGGGAGGTGTAAGCTGTGTGACTTGGATTAATTTGGCATTCAGTGGGTGTGCAAATGATGACAAACCCACCAATGGAACAGATGGTCTGGGCAGCAGAAAAAATAACTAGATAGCTATAAAATAAAGCAAGCTCCCTCCAGGCAAGTTTTGATCTTCATTTCACTGGGATAAACCTGAAACAATTTCACTGAAGGGACTGAGCTGTTTACCTCTTTCATTTGAAGTATATCTTAGGTCTTTGCTGAATTTGGCCCCTTGCCGGAACTTGCTGGAAATTCATCTCCTTCCTCCACACTGAATTTGGCTCCTTATGTTATTAACTCTCTTGTTGAATCTCTTACACAGTGTCTACGCAGCAACATTTAGACTGGTCTCCAGGAAGGTGAAATCAGTCTTACATACACCCCTCCTCAGCCCTGCGCGTCTTGGGGGAGGCAGCTGGGGTGAAGAGGTCCCAAGGCCGATGGGACAGGAGTGATACTCATGTCTCTGCAGGCATTGCTCAGCACCATGGGCAAGCAAAAAAACTCTGAAACCTCTTTCACTTGAGCTAAATGTCTCTTGAAGTTGTTGAAAGCCAGCTAAGGTATCAGTCCTTAAATAAAACCACAACCCTAGACTGCAGTAAAAATATCTCCCTAACAAATGCATGCACCGTCTCTCCTTTTCTTCTCTTGCCCTTTCCACACACCCGCCACAGTTCTTTGTGCTGTGGCTGCTTTGGTGACAGGGAGCACACAGGTAACACCCAGTGTTGCACAAGGAATGTATCAGGTAGGTCCCAAAGCAAAAAACTTTTTACATGCCCTAAAGTGACAGCAAGATAAATAACAACAATGTGATAAGCAA
Organism: Haliaeetus albicilla; assembly: GCF_947461875.1. NCBI lineage: Eukaryota > Metazoa > Chordata > Aves > Accipitriformes > Accipitridae > Haliaeetus > Haliaeetus albicilla. The sequence goes on along the minus strand of NC_091489.1, from coordinate 13,846,124 downwards.
AAGTATTCAGATTTTAAACATAATACTAAAATGGAGAGCTCAGTGACAGAGCTTTATCCTAGAATAATATTTTCCACATCATAGAATGCAGTTTTCTCTATATTTTTGTAATCTGATAAACACAGTTTCTGTTATCCTAGGCATGAATGTTTGTCAATACCAACTTTAAGTAATAAGAGGCTGATTTGGTTGCAGGAAAAAAAGAATGACTCACCCGGCTGCACATAAAACACTGCATTCTTGTAAATGTATCCTGTATATCTGTATACTTAAACAAGCCTAAGATATGATGATGCTATATTGTTTCCAAGTAGAAACAGCATCCAGATCTCTGTGTGGGTGGATAGGCAGTGGGTGGATATAATAAAAAACCTCTATGAGGTATTGTACATATCCCTCTGTTGTTTTCAAATATGGTTCTGAATTATTAATACCTAAAAATGGCATTGTCCAGTTCTGCTCTTATGCATCATTGTTTACTTCAATAAACCTAAATTTAGTAGGAAATGCTGAATATTTAATTGTGCAGCATAAGTAAAGAAGATTCCCAACTGTTCTGGAAAGTCCCTGTTTCAGAGATGGCAATAGTCTTGAAGTGCTTTATTTTATTTTTTATTGCTATAATCTGCTGCTAAAGTCTTCTGATTCATGACTCAGCCACTTGATGTGCTGTGATGAACTCTTCACTTTCACAAACCAGGGGGAGAAAACAGAAGGGTCTCCGAGTTCATATTCAGGGCATCATTTACCAAGCAGATGCGAGCAAATACCCATCTGCATCAGGCATCCTAATTTAACTTTGGCTTACCTTTTCCTTTGGGACCCATTAGTGGAAGATGCTGAGTCTTCTGCTCATTGTTTCCTTGGCTGGTTTTTGCAAACCAGACCTCGGTGCCTGCCCCACCTGTGTTTTTCCCTTCGGGTGCTGCCTGGAAGGAAAGCCATGTGCCTGACCATGGGGGAGGCCCCGTGCGTTTCTGCCTGGCACCCTGGACAGTGGAGGCACGGCTGCCTGTGCTGGGGAGGCACTCTCAGAGCCAGCCATGAAATGCCCGAGGTGGTTTGTAGAGCAGGATCTGCCCAGCTTGTGATGGCAGGTACTGACAGGAGATGCACTGACAGAGGCGATGCTGATCTCCTTCAGTTTCTCTCTGTTAATTCTTATGCAGGCTTTTTTCCCCTTTGTTTTGGCACTGGCACATGTCTAGTGCCTCTCCATCACTGCCTTTGATCTACACCTGAGTGTTTTGCAGTTATGAAAAGTCTGTGGTTAAGGCATAATGGGGCTGTTTCCTTACCCTAGATCTCCAGGAAGTCCACGGTCTCTTCAAAAATCCAAGCGAGATTCATAAGACTAATAGCTCGAGAAAAACGTACAAACGGGGCGCATCTTGCTGTGGGCCAGCATGCAAATGTACAGCTGTATGCAGCGGGGCTGTGCTGGGGGCAATTAGATTTGTTAAAATCACGGAAGCATCCTGGAAGAGTTGCTAAGCATCTCCAGCAAGCTCTGGTCTCCCCTGCCCCACGGCAGCCCTGCCCATCTCTAACACAAGGGTGTTCTGGCCTAGGCGGAGGTTGCACGGCCCCTGTCTGTCCCCACATGCACCCTAAAAACATCAAGACCCCTTGCCACCTGCTCATGCAGGAACCAGTGCCATGCCTGCCCCTTCGGTGCACGCACCCTAAAACTTCCCTGTAAACACACGCACGTGCCCTGGGGGACAGTGCCGCCTGATCCCACACAGTCATGGCCACCCATTTAAATAAGACAGGAAGCTGAAGCCAGCCTTGCACCCCAGTGTGCCACTGCCCAGTCTGGAATACTAAATAAAGTCCATATTTTGTGAGTCTCAGGAGATTCACCACTGTGTATGAAAGGGCTTCACCAGTCATCTGCTCCCTATTCTGTATACACCCTCATCTACCTCACTGACTTTAGTCCTTCTTTATTACTACCATACAGCTTGTCTTCACTAGCAATGGATAGGTAGAACCTGAAAAAACTGCACATTTATTAGTTTTTATTAAAATTACCCGTGTGTCATTGTACGAGTCAGCTGGCTGGCTCTGGCTGCAACCTCCCCTTCCCAAAACCCATCAGCCAGGAAGCAACGCGCAGTTCGGCAACATGTTCGCGTGGAGCTCGTGAGCGTGGCTTGGGGTTTCAGGAAAAGGATTCTACAGGAGGATAGATAAGTAGATACAAAGGCATGCTGCGTGTCTCTTACACGCCAGACTGTATCTTAATTCCCGTCAAGACTAAGTATCTAGGCAATGGTGAAACTTCCCAAGCCAGCAGAGCTCTCTGCATATCATTTCTCTCTAGAACTTCAGAGATGTACAGATACTACCTTTGGTTGTCATTCACCTGTCCAAAACATGTATACAAAATGGCTTACCTAGAAGTGAAAGTATTTCTAAAACATATGTCTTAAGCATAAAGAAAAAAACTCTATTGATTATTTCTCATTACACTTACACCCACTTTATATGTTCTTCCAGTGTCATGCAGATTATGAATCCTATAATTCCACACTTCCATTTGTAGATAACGATAAGCAATTTCAACATTATAGTTAGCGCACACAGTCCGGGTCAGATCTGCAGCATCATCTCCAGTGGAGATAAAAGTGTTACGTGTACATATTGTATCACACAATCATATGCACACGATATAACTTCCAGAGGGAGTGGATTGAAAACAGCGCCCAAATCAGGAGTTATAAAAAGGTCCCCAAGTGCGACTGCAAAGCTAGAGATCAACAGAGAAAAAAATTGGAAATTAATAGGGAACGTTATTAATACCAGAAGATGTGGACACTACTATACAATTTGGAGGCACTTTCTAGGACCTGTTCAATCTTTTTCTCTAAAAAGAAAGGGAGCCAGGAGCGCTTGCTAAGCTGGTAACAAGGCATATTCTTGTGCTGAAGAAGCGTGAAGCAACACTAAATGACACTTGTTTGAATTATTCTTTCAGAGCCCACTGAGGAACAAGCAGTCACAGAGGTAATACAGAGTATGGTAAAGATAGTTTACCACAGTACATTGCAATTACAGATCACACAACTACCATTTAAAACGAAGGGCTTTAAAGTCTATACTTAGAGGTGCTACACTAGCTGCTGCACGACTGCTGGTAAAGTAGGTAAGTTGCCTAGTCTACAAATAGTTTGGATGCTCTCCACTCATTTGTAATACATAGCTCTGTGCTCATACAGGTTAATTACAATGTCTGAGGGCAGATAGGAAACACTTGTTTTAAAATATTACAGTAATCTTTTCTCACTCTGAGGTAGCTTCTCGTCTCAAATGCAAACCTGCCTTGTTTTTTAGGAACTCATTCAACTCATATTGAAGTCAAAAGTCAGCCTACCAATGGAGCTAGCTGATAACTTTTTGACCACTGGCAGCATCCCAGGTGATGGTGGTTCTCAAGGGCCTAGACATTTTAACAATAATTCTGGGGGGTTTTGTTGTTCTTTAAAAGCAGGTGGGAGTGATAGCATAGTTTCTCATGCATTTGTGTAAGACGTAAAGACCGCGGTTAACAGCTCCATTTCTGAGATAAAGTGACAATATCCACTGTGAGGAAATAGCCCACCTGTTAATATCATTTTCAGGACAGAGCCTGAGGCTAAAGAATGAACTTTTGCAGCCACCAAGAACCACCTTAAATACTACCATCCTCCACCTTTCAAAAAAGACATTTCTCTTGAGCCTTGCCTTCTCTGAAAAAAATAAAGTAAGTACCTTTACATAGATTTACACATACAAATATATGTATGTTTGGTTTATATACACATAAAGTGAAAACAAGACCCTATTAAAAGAAAAACAAACCCCTATTAAAACAAAGCATTACTCCAAATGCACAATTTTCCCCAAGAGAGTGATGAGGCTGAGCTGTTAGTGGCAAACAGCAGATCCATCACTTCAGCCTTGTGCTTGGATATCACTATGAAGAAAGCAAAATGAAAAGCCACATCAAGCATAATGGAGCACTCGCTCTCCGCCTGCCAGAACCACTGCCCACGGAGAAGAGGACACCCGCATAAGAAGTTAGAGGTTGGCACAACTCTGAGCTCCACTTCCAGGCTGCCTGCAGGCTTCAGGTAACCGTGATCTGGGGTAATGATTACGAGGCGCTTATTCCTGTCCCAAACCTGTAGGTGTTTTGCAGCACCCAAACTGAGGAGGAAGTGAGGGGATCGCAAGGTTTTACCCACCAGTACAGAGCCCACTCCTTTCCCTCACCGTCAGAGTACAGATGGGCAGCTTCTCCCTGTCTCCTCTACCTGCTCTTCTCCTCCCAGCGAGAACCTGATTGCTTTGTAAAATGTCACATTCGCATCCAGCCTTCAAACCCAGCTCTACTTTAACTCATGCCAACGCAACTGTGCTGTGCAGGCAACCGTAACGCTGCCCCAGCTTTTGGAGTGTTTTGGCTGCCTGGAGGGCAGGGTGGCTTTGTGTGGAGGTAGTGCTAGGTGGCATCTGGGGGACAGTGTGCAGGTTTCCAGGGAAAAGTTTGATGGTGGGGCTGTGCACGCTAGTAGGGGGTGGTGAGGTGCAGGCTAAGGGGCAGAGCTGGAGTAGCCTGTGTGGAGCAAAGGTGTTGGTGCAAAAAAGTGAATTTGGGGTGCAAAGGCTCAAGACCTGGCTAGCCGCTTCAGCCTCTTTCCTTCAGCTTGACTGAGCTGAGGATGGTCAGGCTTAACTGAAGTCTTCTCAAGCACCTCACCGCACCATGGCAAGCCTGACCCACATCCAATTCAGAAGGGATGCAGAAAACTCCGGTCTCAATCTGTAACATCTGTTAAGCGGACTGTGAGTTCCCCTCCGTCCAGAGCAGACCAGCATAAAAGTGTCATGTTGTCCTTCCCCAAACAAATCACAAGATTTGTTTCAATAGAAGGTGTGGCAAATTATCAAATGAAATTACTGAATTCTTATGCCATTATTTTAAAGTAATCAAAGTTCAGAAGGATGCAGGAACTTGTCTTAGCTAAACAAGAAGTAGTGCAACACACTTGGAACCTTGGTGAGAGAAGGAGGCAAAACACAGCCTTTTCATGACCTTGGTGAGTATGTTAATATACTCCCTTACCTACCACTGTACTGTATATAATAAAGGCTTTACACCCAGAAAGTCTCTCTCCTCTTTTTGCCTAACGAGAATAAATCAAATAAGATTTTTTTTTTTTTTTTAAATTAGAATTAAACCCAGATCACATTTAGCTGGGAGAAAGTTATGGGCTTGAAAAGGGAAGCAGGGGCACAGAGGTATGCTGGTCTGGTCCCAAAGTGCAGGGGAAGGCAGGGAAAAAAGGGGCCCAAGGCTTCTGTCCTGTATGGGAGAGGTGGTGTGTGCTGTGGGAGATAGTGGAAAGGAGGGCAGGGTGAAAAGGGAGTAAAGTGGTTGTGTCCTGCTTGGGAGAGGTGAGGTGTGATATTGCCCAGGGTGGGGAAGGAGACAAGATGCAGAAGGGTTGTGTCCTGTTTAAGAGAGATAGGGAGTGCAGCTAGGGAGGGGGAAAAGAGCACAGTGGTTGTTCAACATGCGGACTTGGGGTGTGAGGAACGCAAATGTATTTCTAGTACAAATTAAAGATACATCTTGAAGTGCACGGCCAAACTCTTCCAACTGATCAGGCACCACTTACACAGTGTCCTGATCTGGAACTGGGATATCCTAGGGGAACAATTGCAACAACTGCACTGAGGATTTCCTTCGGGATGTGAAAGGTACCCAGGAATTCACTTAAAGAAAAAGTCATGCCATTAAACTGTTGAATGTGGAAGTTGTCTAAGCAGATGTTTCCTTTATGCTTATTGTCTAATAAGTGCAAAATCCTGTAATTACAAAAAAAACCCCAAAGCAGAACACCCCCCACAAGAAAACACATAAATAAACAAAAAAAGCAACATGCTATTTCTCAAACTCTAAAGCTGAAGGGTTGTACAGGCATGTTCCCAGTGTCCCTGGGTTTGGAAAGGCAACCTGGATTAGCGAGGCTGGGTGGATGTTGAAAGGCCATGAGCTAGTTGGGGCACTGCAGGGTGACAGTTGGGCAATTTATTGTAAGGATGTGGCAGCTTTGTTACAGGAGAAAACTATACTGGATATTCATGCAGGCTATTGCTAAGCTGTTTAAAGCAATACACTGATTAATAAATAATCGAAGGAGCTTAAATGAATAGGAAGTTATATTTATTGTAATCAAGTAACAAATGATGCAAAATATGGCAGGATCCCAAACTCCATTAAGAATAGGTGTGTGACTAAGTGGTATCTTGACCAAATGCAATGCAAGCCTACAGATAGGTGTGTTACATTCACCGAACAGCCTACAGATGCTTAAGCAATACTTAAATACATAATACATCTGCCGTGCCCCTCTGTGTCAGACCACTGGAGAGACAAAGGACAAATATCCAGAGTCTCATAGGTGGCCATGGAAGATCCAGACATCATGGAGTCAAATATCAGATTTTGAGAAGTCTTTACCTTGAGATACCATACTGAATAGCAAGTAATACCAGGGAAATGATCCTCTGACTTGAAATTTCAACAACAGCTCATGAAGACTGAGTAAGCAAAGCTGAAATGCCCTATTAATATCACAGCCAACAAAACAACAGTAGAGGCTTTCCCTCTTTGTCACGCATGTTGTAACTAAAACATGAACTGGCTAATGGCACCATTCTTGAAAAAATACATTAGAATTTTCCAGGAGGATGCCCACTCATAAAAATTATATTTCCACTAAGGAGAGGAGAGTTTTGCTGCAGGAGCTGAGAGAATTTTCTACAAAGTATGGAAATTACCTTAATATACTTCACATATTTTCCTCCTGAAAATAGGAGCTGAGTTACAGTTGTATAAATAAAATCTTATTATAATATAGTTAAATTACTAATTCATACAAACATTAAGTTACATGATTCTCCTGCCCCTTTTCTTGGAAAAAGAGAGAGGGTAAACACATTCTTGCCCCTTCTGAATTAAAAAAGTTGCTGGCAGAAATGAAAAAGCTAAGGAATGAGAGATTTTTTTTAAGAACATTAAGCAAAGCACATAAGCTTTACTGAGAGCTGTGCGAAGATAGCAGAAAACCCTATAGCACATACCATTATCACTTTAATCTACCTCTCAAGTAAACTGTCAATCCCACACACTATCCAAACTTTCCATACCATCTGGCAGGAAGTTTATACAGAACCTGAGAAAATTCCTCTGATTCCAGCCTGGATGGACCTAACAGTGCAATTTGTGAGGTTGATCTAAGCAATACATTTGGATACTTGTCCCACACATAGCCAAATTTCTTGGCCCTTGGAGAAGGCGTTCGGTTTTTATTGAGAGAATGGAGAATGGAAAACAAAAAGTATGCATTCAAGTATTTATTCAAGTATTAGGAACCTGAACACTTGTAGACTATATTCAGCAGAGAGCAGGAGGTTGAAGTCTGGCCCTGCTGGAAGAGATCCAGCAAGATCTCTTCTACAAGATTTACTTAGATTAGAAGAACAAATAAATTCAGTAGTTTTATCAAAATGAGCTATTGCACTGTATGCATGCTTTATAATCAAGCAATAACAGTAATAATGTTCTACAATCAAATAGCTCCATAATATCCTATAGCAACGCCTCAGGAACTCTTCTGGATATGATCTGACTTCCAGTCAGGAACATGAGTTACTAGCAACACACATCTCACTCAGAGAGCTAACTTACTACACTGGTGCTATGGTCTCAGGATTAGTCCTCTGGCTTTTCTGTAGCTGCTGGAGATGTAAAAATACGGGCAGGCTTTCAACTCCAGAAGTGCCAAGCACATACGCACTACACAATAACCTGACTGTGCAGGGAAAGACTTTTAAAATTGCTTCATGATACAAATCGGATAATCTTACTGTGAATTGCACTGCTTCTAATCACAGTTTCCAAATTTCACATATAAATAACTTCTGTACAATATTAGCACCAAGAAAACCACCTGAGTGAAAAGTATACTGCATAATGTGTATAAAGGGCATTCATACACAGCCCTTTATACTGACTGAAGCACTATCTGGTTAAGTAGGAATATAGTATCTTGATCAAATATACATATAAAAAGTCAGTATTGCTCAAGTCCAAGTATTTTCTTTTTCTCTCTCTAAAAGAAACACAACTATGAACCTGCCGGAATCTTTACCTCCTGCCAGAACTGAGCTTCAAGGAAGTTGCTTCTGAGGGTCTGAAATAAATGGTTTTTCACTGCTAGTTTCCAGATTAGCCCAGATAAGAAGTGCAGAAACACCAAGAAAATGGTCGTTATCACAATATTTCCAGGCCACATTTGAAGCAAGAAAAAAACCAAAACAACTCATTTTAAAATTATTTTTCAAGAATATTACCAGCCAGTTCTGGAAATTCGTAGTATGCAATAGCTTAGATAGGTATTCAAGCTTTGAGTGCTTATTAAATAATAATGCAATCTGATGTGTTGGGAAAAAACGGAAACTTAAGCTCCCTAAAACAAAGTCTATATCATATTTAGAACTTTTTTTGGTAAATGCAACCAGTACATCTTCACTGCGTGGTTACCCTGGGTAATCTGTATCTGAGCCTAACCAAAATCCAGATATTCTCCCATCACAATTTATATAGTGTGATGGTATTTAAATTATAGGTGACTGAGACAAAGTGACTGTGGGGTTTTTATGCTGACACCTTCTGTGGTATTTGCTTAGCCGAGTTTGTCACCTGTGAGGAAACATATGTGTCCTCCGAGACGCATATGGGAGAACATTGGAGGATTATCTGCATTCAAGTCATTTTGCCTCAAGCTTCACTACAAATGTGTGATTTGCAGCCCAATTTAAAGAAAATCCCACTCTCTCATCCTTCTACGTTAATTTAACAGCCCTCCTGCTTTGAAGTCCAGAAAGACTTTTTTAATGAGGATAGAAGTAAAATGCTTGGGATAAAACTCATAAGAGCTCCAATTAACAGGCCAGTTACGACACACCTAAAACCCTTTTCTTCACCATTAGCAAAGCAGGAACACCACTAAACCACACCACTGATTTTACCTGGAGAGATTTGTGTGTGACCTACAATGCAACAGTGACACCAGTTCTAATATGACACCAGCCAGAAGTATAAGGGAACTGCTAGAATTGTATAGTCAGAGTGCTTAAAAAAAAGACTACACAAATGCAAATATAGTAATCTAAGGCACAGTCAACTTAACGTGCAAAAGAGGAATTGGATTGTATCAAGTGAAAAACCAGACAAGAATATTTTTCATTGCATCATTTAATTATTCAATGCAATGACCTCAAAGTGTGTTATTGACTTGAATTAATTTTTTCTATTGCAGCTCTCCTTTTCTAGATATCTATTAGTATTTCCAATTTGCAAATAAGAGATGCAGATTATGAATCTGACCCAAAGGCTACTAAAGCCAGCAGAAGTCTTTTCTCAGAGCTGGGAGGGCAAACTATGGGATCTGCTCTGCAAGACAGAGAGAGGATCTACCGATCTTGTTTGTACACCTTCAGACTAAGAAAAAACATTGTGCTTCCAACTATCGTGGGTTCATTTTTATACCTGCAACAGAAAAATACATCAGGTCCTACTTCTTTGACAAAATAATAGCTAGGCAAACCAACGTGGCACGGCCATAAGCTATCACTTTCATTATTAAAAATTACATGAAGACCTAAGAAGAACTGTCTTTGGCTATTTTTGAACATCGAGGTTCAGAATTAAAAGAATCCTTTACGTGAATTTTACTGTCTTTGCACCTAATCATGGCTGCACGCACTTAAGACAGTAGAAGAACATGAAAGCAGCAATTCAGGCTGCTGACTGAACTGAACCAAACTGCACATTTTCCCCACATTAGCTGATTTATTAAACTAGCCAATGCATTCCCAGCGTTAAGAGACAAAGCTTTATCCACTTTAGAAAAATCACTGGGAGACCTATCAGCTGTAACACAATGGGTTAAAATTATCCATAATAGTTGCTACACTCACTTCTATTGTTTAACATCCCCAGGAAAAAAAAAAACAGAGAACAGAAGTGTCTGGGAAAAGAATGGAAGTAGATTTGAGTTTACAATGAATTTTGTATTTTGCAATGGAGGTTAAAAAGAAGCTTTAAAACGAACAGAGTGAAGGCAGCCAACATTTTCCACTACAGATCAAGCTGTCCAGTCAGCTCATGATTTCTGCTGTTGGCAGTAAGTTAAATATTATCATCATTATATTTCTCTTTTCCTGTAGAATCACTAAAGATGCAAAAGGTCTGCTGCCCTTGCAAACATTCCCGGAGCCCTGTATTTTCTGAAGAGTTTGGAAACTGCCAAAAAGAAAGAAGTGATGATAAGTTCAAAACTGTTCATTTAAGAGCAGCATACTAAATTCAGAGTGTAAAAATGAAGAATTGCATATAAAACTGCTCCCAGTGATCAACTAATTGGCTTCTTTTTGCCCTTTATATGAAAAAATTGGGAGTTGCTAACCAAAAAACGAGCATTGGTGGTCACATCCAGTTCATTCGCTAATTCAGCGGCATCTGCAGAGCCTGCTATTATTTTGTAACCTGTTACAAAATCTTGACATTATTGATCAACATCAAGGCTGCCACCAACTTCCATTGACTCACTATTCATGAGCTTATTACCCGATTGATTTTTATCAACATACCATACCGCAGAAGAATGCATGGCTAAAATAGCAATGAGTCAATTTTTCAGCTAGATATTTTCCTTCTGGGAAGCAATCCTTTGGAGTTTTATGCATAATATCAAAGCTTCCTGTATTTCAAAAAAATCCAAGTATAAAGGATTTAGGCTGTCAGTTACATACTTTCAGCCAGTACATGAAACAGTTTTCCGCATTTTCAATATGCAGTAGGAAATTTTTTTCATTGACTGGTGGACACAGATTATACAAATCTTTGCTTAGTTAACACCTTGGAGCACAAGTTGTTCTGCTCCACTACAAATATAGGCAGAGTCAGTGTCTTCAAAGGTTAAAATATGCTGACTGTGAAAAAAATGCATAATATTGACCCATCTTCATTCTCTCAACCATTCCCCTATTAATGGTGCTGTTTGCAAGCAAGACTTTTTCTACTCCTAGCTTAACCTGGGCTCTGGCTCTTAAATTAGGTTTTTACTGTTTGTAAATCAGTGGTAACTCACCTCTCCAGAACTGGCTGAAATACCAGTTACAAATCTACTGCTCTCATATCACTTTTCCCAGAGGAGCATTTGAATCATTTTTTAAAAAATAAAATCACAACCGTCCTTCACCTCTCAGACTGCAGTTAAACAGCCTTCATTCCCAAAGAAGCAGCTGCCAGTGCTACTGCACTGACCAGACGGATGCTGAAGGAGCATTTTGTGGACTCCAGGCTGGAAAGAAATGTTGTGGTTTTCCAAGATCCAGCTAAGAAATGTGGTAAGAGTCGTACTATTCTGTCAGCAATATTAGGATTTCTTTGCTTAGCTTTACCCTATCTCTCTTTTTCCCTGCTCACATCCATGCATGATTTTGATGAAACCCTAGTAGTGCCTATACCTGAGCAGCAATGAGCACGATCATTATGTGACCTCTCCTCTCACAGCGAATTTCACCTTACACCAGGTAATAAACACAATTAATAAATTCACTTTACAGAAATGCCTCCCCCCTTCTCACCCCTATCCATCCTGTTCTTTACAAGGAGGTTTGTTGTTTTTTTTAAAAAAAAAGATTTATCTCAGTACCAGAGCCTCAGTGCTTTTTCCATCAGAGTATCTGTGCTCATACCACGTGGTGCCTGGCTAATGCCGTGCAGTCAATTATGCAGTATCTGGGCAGAGAAGCAATCACAGCACATATGAACGTAATGTTAAAATAATCACCTGATGTCTCTTTCTTAGCCCAATCCTTCCCACTGCTGCTAGCGGGAAAGGGTCTCTAAAAAATAATCTCATGCCTTTTCTTTCATTCCCTGTCTCCTTCCCTGTTTTAGTAAAATATTTGTTTTGTGTTAAGGACAATTACAGTCAGGCATATAAAAAGGAGGGGGGCTTGTTAATAATATTCCATTTCATCAACTAGTAGAGCTTTCACTTTTTGCAACACTGATATTTAATATAGCAGTTAGAAAGACAAGCACAATTATACACGCTCACACACATTGCCAAGACTGGGCTTGGCTATTCTTCTCTTAAAGAGGGCAAGGAAAACTGTTTACCATACTTGGACTAAAACCATCTGAAGCTGTAACTGGTCGTACCTTTTTAACTTGCATCCCTGTGGGATGTACATATAATCAATACCATATGAAACATTTTCATTATTACATTGCATTTATCATTTAGGAGTTTGCAAAAGGATTCCTCCTGCTGTTTTCATAACACTGGTACCATAGCATTATACAATTTTGATTGTGAGGGATGGGAAATGTTTAAAAATGACAAAACACAAAAGCTGAGTTATATACCTGTAATTCCTCCGCTCCCGCTGCTAACATTTACCACCCCACCCTCTGGAATTTCTGCTGAAAGCCTCGGCTTTCACTCTCACGGTCAGAAACCTGAATCTTCAAGAAGCAAAGAAAAGGTTATCACTTCAACTCATTCGTGGGCAAATTGCTCAAACTGAGCTGTCAATCAATGGTTGACTCCAGCATCCAGGCTGATTTGTATCCATCATGGGTGTTTACTCGACAGATTCTCACAAGCAAGCTGGAACAGAGAAAATGTGTTTAATGACAGCGTCATGCCGATGACACATTTTTTTGCAGATAAAAGTTTGCATTATGTGTTTACTGTTTGCAGAGCATCTGGAAGACATCAAATGAAAAGGAAGACTTACTTCTTTTTCTGAGCACATATTCCAACAAAAAAAGAAAATATGAGTCCATAGGAAAGCAATTCAGATGGGGAAGCCTGGATGTAACTTTGCCTTTTCTTCCTGCTCCCTTTCTACCTTCTCTATTTCTTTCCATCCTACCCCATTACCTTTCTGTCCCCTGCTTTTTTTATTCCTGTTCTTCTCTTACTTTGGAAAAAATATATCTAAAGGAAGAGAAAAGCAGATGCACTCACATCTTACTCCCATAGTTTCAGTGATTTATGAATTTTGAATATGAATAGGGATTGAAACTAATCAACAGATGGTTGGGAACATGAATATTCATTAATTCTGAATCCCTGTATTACTCTGCCAGGTATTGTTTAGATGAAAAGAATACATGTGTTATCTAATCACTACTTTTGGAAAAGAAAGCTAGCAGTCTCTTTAACTGTCCCATGTCTTATGAAGTGCACATTTTGGACAATAAACTGTGGTACATACATGTATCCTTTGAAAAAGGGAAAAAGAACTAAAACCTGACAAATATCTTTATGAATCTCCAATGCCCTCTGCTTGAAAATCGAACCATCCCAAAATTCCACTTTGATGATAGGCAGGAATAAAATATCTTTAAGTATGACTGTAAACTAAATATTCATTTCGATTTGCAACTCCACAACCTAAAAAAAAAATCTAAGGCACTCACAACAATAAGCCAATAAAGAAATGTGAAATTAAGTACCCTTAGGTAGACATTAACATCTACCAGCAATCTATGTCATATAAGCAATAAGCTGCTGCCACCTTCTGAAAAAAGCTCAGCATGACTACAAACGTCATCTTCCTCACAAGGACAAAGTAACACGAGATACACATTCTGATACACGAAAATGGGCAATAAAATAAGTTCTGCTCCAGCATCAATACAAAAAAATCTGCTGCACTTGCATGTTCTTGCTAATCTGAGGGTGGCCTCAACACTTCCAAGCACAACTGTAAGCATGTCATCCTTATCCTAACTTGGGAAAACACTTTGACATCTGCTAACCATCAAACAGGCAAAAGTGCCACTGAAGCAAACCAACAGTACAGTTACTTCTCTTTAGCCATACCCTTCTTCACCTCTTAAATGCCCACCTGCTTGACGAAGAGTCTGCTCTCCTTGGGGACACCTTCCAACCCCAGCTTCCCCATTATAAAGCAACAGAAAAATCAACGTTTCTCTCAGTGATTTCTGCAAGAACAACCCAGAGGTGCTGTCACCATTGCTGACAACCAGGGGCCACCTTTCTGGTAGAACTGGATAGACCAAGGGTGGTGGCATGAGTGACCCACTATACCCTGTAAATGGGCCCCCACTAAGCAACACCGGCTGTGTGCCGATCCAGAACTGGAAGGCTCTGCTCAAGCAGAGGAGCCCCAAAGCTTCGGTGACTATGAGGAAGTGATGACCTGGTACATTTGCTCCTTCTGCCAACTTCAGCCACCATAGTGGTGGCATGAGCTTTCTTTGTGGTTTATGTTCTGGCGGCACAAGTAGTATCAGCAGGTACAACGGCAGAGCAGTAGCAAACTAGTGTCACTGCTGGCAAATCAGTGCTTCACAGTCAGTACCTCTGTTATGAACAGATTGATCACCTCTCCAAAAATTTCCTAAAAAATAAACTCACAGCATTTCAGCTGGATTTTTAAACAAAAAAAAGATTATATCATCTTACCTGCTGCTGCTCCATCTTCTTATAACCTTTGAACGCATTGACGGTTTCAACTAAATTTGATAGGAAATTGAAAGTCTCAAAAATATAATTTCTAGAAATTTAGAGAACCCATAGAGCGCATCGACAGAGGAAAGCTATCTCCAAAAGCTGCACTGCTCATGGGCCAACCTGCTTCAAAGAATCACTGAACTGCAGTCCTGTGACTTGGGGGAGGAGGAAAAATCATGATACAAACCATAAGCTGCATGTGCATTTCCTGGGCAACACCTAAGGACCCATGACGGCAGAGTATTAAAACAGATTTGTCTTAGAAGCAATTCTGAGTTATGCTGGGAACGTGGCCTAAACCAACCCAAAAGTATGAAGGATATTCCAAATACCCTGCCATAACGATCACTTTTTTAATGCAGACATTAAAACTTGTCCAGTAACTCAAGAAATAGATGAGTCCATGCTTAAAGATGCTTTCAAGAATGAAACAAACCAACATGGAAACAGAGTTACCCCTTGACCTGTCATTACTAAAGAAAAAAATACAACCACCACCCCTTTGTATGCAGCGCAAAGCCCATCACCATCTCTATATATTTACTAGCATGTTTATGTTTCTTACGCTAGTAGATAGTTCTCAAAAAATGTGCCATTTGAGTGCTCTGAGGCACCATTCACCTGACAAAAAAAAGGCAGCTATTTTGAGGGTTGCTAATTTTCAGGGAGCTCTTACTGTTAATAATTTGTATCACAGAATGAGCAAGGCCTTAATTTCACGACAAGATTAAAACAAAAGTTATGACAGACATAAACCTGATGATTTTTAATTTGAAGCATTTCTCCAACACTCACTGAGCCTTTACTTCAAAAACTTGCATGAGCAGCCCTTTCCCACCATCTCAGGCGGTCAGGAGCCCACCTGGGATTTTTTGCTAAAACTGAATAAGTCGCAACTTTGCTCATTACATTTTGGACTACTGGGCTTTTTTTTTCTTCATTTCTGAGCAGAAACGCTACAGCTGGGATGGAGCCCTCCACAATTTGTTTGTTTGTTTGTTTGTTTCCTCGTATTCCCACACCCACCAGCAATTTCAGTGACCACCCACCCCAATTCTTCGTAGGTGTGACCTCACCGCTCGGAGCCCTTTCCAAGCACTCAGGCCCGGAAATTTCCCTGACGCCTTTGCCAAGGGGACCCGTTTTAAGGCACGTTTTTAGAGAAACCCGCTTAATTTAAGGCGCCGGGCAGGGCGGGGCAAAGGGGCGTGGCAAAGGGGCGGGACAAAGGGGGCGGGGGCGGGGCAAAGGGGGCGGGGAAAGGGGGCGGGGAAAGGGGGGCGGGGAAAAGGGGCGGGGGGCGGGTCCGGGCGCGACCCCGGCCCCGCCCGGCGGAGCTGTTCAGGGCGGCGGGTGCTGAGCGCCGCCGCGCCGCCCCGTGCAGCCGGGCGGGGCCGGCGCCTCCCCGCACCGCGCTCGCGGGTGCCGGCGGGGGGAGCCGGTCCCGCCGCTGCCGCCTGCGCGCCGCTGCCGCCGCCGCCGCCGCCGCCTGGGGCCATGGCGGCGCTGGTGCTGGTGCTGCTGGCGGCGCTGGGCGGGCGGACCGTGCTGCCGGGCGGGCGGTGCGCGGCGCCGCTGGCCGACCTGCGCTCGCAGATCTCGGGCGTGGAGTCGCTGCTGGAGGAGTTCCGCCGGCAGCTGCAGCAGGAGGAGCCGGGACCGGCGGCGGCGGGCGGCGGCGAGGAGCGGTGCGGCGGCAGCAGCAGCTTCTCCGCCAGGCCCGACTCCATCATCCGCACCAAGGACTCCATCGCGGCCGGCGCCACCTTCCTGCGGGCGCCCGCCGCCGTGGCGGGCTGGCGGCAGTGCCTGGACGCCTGCTGCGCCGAGCCGCGCTGCACGCTGGCGGTGGTGCAGGGGCCCGCCCGGCCGCGGGGATCGGCGGCGGCGGCGGCGGCGGCGGAGCTGGGCTGCTACCTCTTCAACTGCACGCACCGCGGCCGCCCCGTCTGCCGCTTCGCCCCGCACCGCGGCTACAGCACCTACAGCCGCCGGCCCGCCGGCCTCGCCGCCCCGCCGCCGCCGCCGCCGCCGCCCGCCGGGCCGCCGGGTAAGGGCCGCCGCGGGCGGCGGGGCGCGGGGCGCGGGGCCCGGCCCAAGATGGCTTCGCGCGGGGAGCGGCGGCCCCGCGGCGGGAGGGAAATGGCGGCGGCCGGCGCTCGGCGCGGAGGCCGGCAGGGCCGGCGGCCGGGCCCGCTCGCCCGCCGCCGTTTGCCGCCCCGCGCCCTGCCCTGGGGGGTCCGCCGGCGAGGAGGGGGAGCCGTCCGTGCGGTGCCGGGAGCGGGCGGCGGGGTGGCGAGGCGTCGCCGGCGGGAGGAGCGGGGCCCCCCCTCGGCCGGGAGAGAGGCCCGAGGGCTCGGCGGGGGCCCCCCTCGGCCGGGAGAGAGGCCCGAGGGCTCGGCGGGGCCCCCCCTCGGCCGGGAGAGAGGCCCGAGGGCTCGGCGGGGCCCCCCCTCGGCCGGGAGAGAGGCCCGAGGGCTCGGCGGGGCGTGCGGGCGCGGAAGAACCCTTGGGAGTGACCCTGGCGGCGGGCCCGCGGCTGGCAGCCACGGGCACCGCACCCCCGGGGGGACCAGAGAGGCCCCGGGTGCACGGGTGGGGTTCCCCGGCGGCACGGGGGGGTGCTGGGCGCCCGGGAAGGTGTGAACCGCCGGCGCCGGCTGCGCCGGGACCTGGTGCCGGAGGTTGAGAGCAAGCACATAGCCGGCTTCGTGGGGGTGCCGTCCCAGTGTTACCACCCAAGTGGGTTTCTCGTTCACTTAATGCGGAATTTTTCCCGCTTACGAGCTTGAGAGCTAGAGCGAAGGAGACAAGGATACCTCACCGGTAGTCCAGAGGCAGCACGGAGACTCTGTGTAACCGCCTCCAGAGTCCGGCCCGCGTCAAAGGCAGCCGTTTGCTCGACCCTGGAGCGTATTTAAGAACAACATAATCCAGAGCAAGCAGCTGTAGAGGAAAACAAGTCTGTATTTCTAAATTTGGAGCCTCTTTCCTAGAATCTGATCCGAAGAACTTAGTCGCACTCCCCCACCTCCTCTTGTTAAAACAGTCGCATCTTAATTCTTGTTGTCGTAATTTCATTACCTTCTGTTGACAATACTTTCCTAAATGTCCTCTTCTTCATCTTCTTCAGCGATATATCTCCACTGAAGTAAATTAGTTGTGGCGTCCGACATGAAGAAAGCCTAGCAGTGGTGTGAGTGAAAACTGCGTGTCCAGATGGCACCAGCCATTACTGCTCCCTTGGCAGGGGAGACCTCGGGCTTGAGGTCCGTCCAGTCTTGCCTGTTACGAGAATGCCAACGGCAATCTCCTGGAAATAAGAGAGAGCTGGGGCTCAATTTTTAGAGGGGTTACAATGCTGAAGTATTTTTTGCAAAGTACATGGGCGGGTAAGCTAGAGGGCTATAGGGAGGAACTTATGGCAGTAAAGATGAGGTACCAGAAAAACCCAAGGTATGATTTTGACATTTTCAACAGGGAAAGTATTAGTTCCACAGTATTATTTATGCAGCAACTTGGGGGTAGTTGTGTTTTATAACCCTGTATGCATTTGCGAGATGGAAGGCTTAAGACTAGATTTTACATCAAAGTCACAGAGAATAAGGCTTCTTTGAAAACCTTTGAAAACAGCTTCAAATGTCCTTCATCACTTTGAACTGCCTTAATTCCATTAAAACTGGCCCTAATGTAGAGTGCAGTTACGGCACAATATAAATAATACTGTTGTTCAAACAATACTCCACCTATTCAAAATCTTGGATTTCTCTAATTCCTTGAGTTCTTGAATTCTGGAGTTCTTGAACACCTTGCCTTTTTGGCAGCATTCATGTCTTATCAGCACTGGGCTTGCAAGGCAATTTCAATTCCTAATCTGCAAGTTGCTCTGTGTGCTGTTGGGTTTATTTAGAAGTCAGCCCTGTGTGCGATGGTGGTATCAGAAACGGGATTATGACTTCTTAATGCAATTACACTGGAGCTGAAGCAGAGCCACGAAGGAGAATGAACTTTTATTCAAACGTCTGTCAGCCATGACATAGACCAGGAGAGATAAAACTGAGATTGAATTATTTTGCTGTCTGATGTTATGTTACCACTGCATGCTTGAATTACATTGAAAAATTAATCTGGACAACAGTACATAGTCACAGGATGATGAAGGCACATCTCTTTTCCCTTATGTCACCCCCCATGACTGAATTTAGGAAAGAGCTTTTCATTTCAAGATTTTCTTTCATGAAGGGATCGCATTTTACCTGGTTTTGGGGGGTTTTTTTCAGAGTACTGTGATGTTGAGTTTTCTGCTGTGTTCTTTCTGATAATCCCAAACCAACATGTATCCATAAACATGGTGTCCTCATAATTCCAAAATATTTCGGAGCATTAGTAGACAGTGATCTCTAGGGTGTCATGGTTTCATTTGTGTTAAAGATCTTCAATAAAACAGAACCAATTGCTTGTTTAATTCTGGGAGCAATTAATAACAGATACATATTTCTCAGATCAAGTGTATCAGCGGTGGGATGAATTTCTGAGACTGAACGTTTCAGTGTAAATCCAAGTCCTTCACTTTACACCCACTTTGTGCTGGTTTGGCTGTGCATTTACTTTGCACTTCCAGGCAGTTTGTGCTCTGTTAACAATGAAACCCCATGTGCCTATGTGCCCTTCTGCCTGACAGAAGAGGTAACTGGTTTTGCCTTTGTTAGGCAATTTTTTAAAGTTTTGACGTAGAAGGAAAGAGGACTTGAGTGCCTTACCAGAAATGTCTGACTTCCCTTCTGTGCTACTCACTAGTAGTGAGCAAGGGGAAGATTCAACATTAATGTAAACTAATATCAAAGACACTCAGGAACTGGCAGTGAAATAACCTTTTATAACAAAGCCTTCATTCAGACAACTAGCTGGCAGTTTCATTATTGGCAGACCAAGTCTGTGTAAAGGATGGAGGAAGCAGAATAAATTAAGCCTGTTGTGTTCCCCCCCAAAGAAAAAAGTGTTGCCCATAAAGTTGCAGCCCCTTTTCTAGAAAGCAGCCAGCTCCGCCAGCTCCACCATCTCATGGTGTTGACCTGGTGTATCAGTTTCCTATTGCTTGGTTACGTTCAACCGAAATAAAAGTTAGAAATGGAAGTTAAAAGATGCTTTCTGAGCTTGATTTTTCTGCTAACCTGTGGCTGATAGTCCTTTACTCCCATGAGCGGTGGTTGTAAGTGGCTCCTGAGTATGCCTCCTTGCTTTTTTATGCTGACTTCTTAGAAGCACGTATTCCCCAGATTTGGAGGTGTTTCCCTCGCTAAGGATAATGTATTCCATTGCTTAAAACTTTGCTGTGGAAAAAGAGTCTTTAGCTCAATAGGCTGTCTCCTCCCATGCCAGATGTCTCTCTCAGGCCAATTTTTTCTTTACTAGAGCAAAAGATGAGCTGATTTGCAACTGATTTACCTTTCTGAAGATGTTCTGGTGGGTTACAAGCAAGGGCATGGTGCCTCCATCCTTTGGGACCAGAGGCCTGAGTGTGGTCCCTCACTCATCTTTAGCAAAGAGCTGGCATGAATTTCTGTGACCTGCCCTGGTGTGAAGTGGTCCTGCCATTGCAACTCAGGCTGCTGGAGTATAAAGTTAGTCCGGGAAGAGAATATCCTTATTGCTTAGGGCCCACGGAGAGTGGGGCTTGTCTCTGCCCCTGCAGGGCATTGATCAAGTCATTTAAACCAGACAGGTGATGTGAAACTACTTTCCAAGGTAGAAGTGGAAGAATGGGCTGTGCTGTTTCAGACCCAAGTTGGTCTCTTTTTGACAGTGATTAGGAAAGTAAATAATCATGTGAAGACTGTATGTAACTCATATATACCAAATAAAAGTTGCCTTGGCACCATAATGATGGTGTTTATTAGCAATGAATATTTCTTTTTGCACCTAGATGTTGCTTTTTAAACAGTTGGTTTTGAGAACTGAGCGTATACAAATTAGGCAAAGCTTCCTGTGCCAGCTGCATGAGCAAGAACTGTTTCATACTTTCTATTACTAGACCCTGTTTTCAGTTATTTGTAGGTTTTCCTAACTTAGGCATTTGCCTTGAAATTTTCTATGCCTTACCTACTCCTGAGAAAAACAAGAAATAAAAAGGTTGCTGTTCAGCCAGTGATAAGAAATTGTCCCACTGCTCCACTGAGCTCCATGCCTTCAAGCAAGTTCTTGAAACTGGAGAGGAGATGTGCAAGGGAGAATCCCTACACTGCTGTGGAAGCGCCTCTTCTTTCCTTGTGCAGCTCTAAGTTACAGCCTTGTGTTCAGTAGATGCTTCTCTGAGCTTAACATCGATATCCTTTACAGGATATCCTGTGCAGAGGCTGAAGAGCAGAAAGCACCCTGGCCCTTCAGGGTGCCAGGAACATCCCATGCCCAGAGAAAGAATGAGACTTGAGCGGGGAACTGCACAAAGATACAATCTCGTGGCTGAAGCTGTCAAACAGCTGAAGCTGTCAAACGCTGACTTGTAGAACTAAGTTTTATCCCTCTCCCTTCCCTGCACTGCCTGAAGGTTGCAGAGCAAATGACTTAAACCACTTCTCACAGGCCATGTCACTTATCATGGGTTTTGTTAGTCTAACCTGAAAAACTTGTGGTCTGATTGGCAAAAGTACTTAGTACTCACAATTTTAATCAATAAGAATTGTACTTTGAATATAGCAAAATGCTGCAAACCCTAAACAGCCTGAAAATCAAGCTTTGAATGTCTTAAATTAGGCATTTAAAACTGGTGTCATTTCTGATGATTTTTCATCATTACGTGCACTGCTTCACCAGGATGCCAGCTTATGTTAAATAAGTCTTTCACTCCTGTAATGATGTATTATAAAAAGAGACTAAGCCTGTTAAGTTATGCAGAGTGCTGTAAGAGGTGTGCAGTAACTGCCATCTGAATATGTATGTAATTCATATTTAAATCCATTTTCCTTAGTTCAGATTAAAAAGCTACACTGATGCTAACAATCCTCTTTCTTGTATTATTGAAACATCCATGTACAGAGAAGTTTTCTATGCCATGTGTTTCTGATGTAGCAGTTATTTCCTGAAGACATCACTGCATATGGAACAGTTAACTAAAATTTAGGTAGATAATACTTTGCTTAACAAAATTGTGCTAATGAACAAGTCCTATCTTCCAGGAAGTTGCACAGTGGTGAATCGATACCTTAGCCAAGAAAAAATATGTTTTATATAAATAATCACTCAGCTTCTCCTGATAAATAATGGAGCTTCTCTTTTTTTATTGAAGAAGAAGAAGAATACGACGAGCCCCCACGGTGCAAGGCGGGACAAGATGTTGTGCTGCAGTCACCTGTCGACTGGGTGCTTTTGGATGGCCGAGAAAGTTCAGATGACCGTGGAATTGTGCAGTACGAGTGGACGCTGCTGCAAGGTGACTCATCGGTTGAAATGAAGGTACACGTGCAATCTTGCACATGGCCAGTTACTTGCAGATTGTTGTGTTCATACAGTTTTAAATGTAGAGCTAAAAATATTAAATGTATTCAAATGGATATGGCTACCAGGCACCAAAAGTAGGATGACTGTACAACTTGAGCATTTATTTCATAGAAATATAGAGCAGCCCAGGTTGGGAGGGACCTGAAAAGATCATCTGGTCTAACCTTTCGTGGGACAAGGAGCCTAGATGAGATTATTTTATCTGTCCAATCACATCTTGAAAACCTCCAGTGATGGGGACTATACCGTGTCCCTGGGGAGTTTTTGTTTCAGTGATTATTTCTAGCAGTTTATACAGTTCATCTCTATCCAGGATGACATCAGACAGCCAGCAGCAAACTAGTAGATACTAATTACTGTATTTCAGCTCTGCTCTCTCTCGCCGTTGTTTGTGCTCACTGCACTTGCTTTTCAGCTGCTGTGGTCCAGGTTAGAGGCACCTCAGTAATTCAGTTACTAAAAACAATAAGGTATTTCCACCAACAGTCTTCTGTCAGTGCTTATGGAGAAACTGCAAAGACATGTGTGATGCAGACCTTATGAGATATCTTGGGATACTCTTTTGTTACATCCATACAATTTCTGCTGCAATTGGGTTTCAACTTAAAATTAACCATCAAGAGAGGGATTCTCCATCCCACCCTTTCTTGCGAATGCTCTAGGAGCAGGAGAAAAGGAAAGGAAAAATGTCTCAAACCCATAGAGTCTACTCGCAGTCTGTTCACAGCCCACAATATTCTGGGCACACTAGGAACTCCACCCAGAGCAGGAGGGACATATAAAGGGGAGAAGGTGTGGACCATAGACCCTACTGTTGCTGAGATGCTGCCAATGGATAGGAAGAGTTTAAACAGGACAGGATCGGCAACAGGAACAGTCCAAAACCTGAGAGGCCATGTGTGCCAGTGCCACCACGAGCAGTACCTGGCAGTCTCTGCTTATGTCTGTTCAGCTCAGTAATGTCGAAGACAAAAATACCAGTATCAGCAAAGTTACTCAAGATGTGTAATGATGGAACAAACCAGAGTTTCGCCTAACACAAAGAGCTAGCTAAATGCATTGAAACCTAAAATTGTCATCCATGGAAAAACCCAACAGAGCAATTGGTTATTCCTTAGTCTCCTGGAAGGCAGTGTAGGTTATGTGTAGATAATTGAAGTTCACCATGTCACAGTTAGGAAACATGCTACCGGATGAACCCAAAGAAGACAATTGGGTTTCTCTGGTGAATATTTACTGAAAGTTATACACAAGTAACTTTTTATAAACATACTCCTCCCAGAAAATGCAGCGGGGCTGTGCAAAACTGTTAGTTAAGCCAGTGCTGCGTGCTTTTGAAAGTTCTATCTTCTACTGCAAGATCCACGTCTTTGGAAGGATGACTACGGTGAGCCAGTCCTGAAAGACTTGAGGCTGTATTGCAGTTTGAAACTGTCATGTCAAAGACCACCATGAGTTTGCTTATCTTCATGTATTATTTTATTGGCTTGAAAATTAAAAGGTCAAAAGGCTTTGATAAGGAGTGCGATCAACATAATACATAGAACAGACTTGAACAAAGCTTTAAGAATAGTTGCTAGATATCATCTGGATAAAATGAACATTTTATTATCAGGAGTTTTTAATCTGACCCTTTGCGGCATTATTTTCTTTAGATAGCAATTAAATGCTCTTTAAATTAATCCGTGATGTAGTAATATATCTAGAGTAAGACAAAAATTAGAAGTTAATTAAAAATTTAAAGTTCACGGTTTTACTTTTACTCAAAATCACTCCACAAAATAGAGGCAAATCTTATGTCCATTTAAACTTGCAAAATTCACATTAATCTTGGTGACTTCTTTATATTTGATAATGGAAAACATATTTGACGTTCATGCTTAAATAAATACTTTTCCATTGTGTTCAAATGAGCAGGGATTCCTCCTACAGATACATACCCTGATGATAAACCATGATAATTTAATTTTTAGAGTTGAATTAATAATGGTGATTTTTTTTTCATACAATCTTCAGTTGCTGTCGTTAGTGCTTTAGTTGCTGTCCTGAAGTGACTGGATTTCATGTCATTTATTCTTAGAAAACAATATATGAGTCCAGAGCTACAAGGGAGAATGAGATTGTGTTTAAATAAGATAAAAGGCAGCTGTTGCATTGCACTTACGTACCAAAGAATAAATAGAGGGCGGGGGGGGGAAGGACTGCTATAATGCTATCATATTGTAGAAGGAAGCCAGTGGAAAAATTTTTTTTTGTTGTGACTAATTATTACTTCTTAGATAATGTACTTCTCAGATTGCTACCCATGTGCTGTAGCTGCACAGTTCCCTGACACTTGGGGGCAATTATGGGTTGTTTTTTTTAAAATGCTGATTATCTGGAAACTTACTATCTAGTTTGAGCCAAAGTTTGTAAGAAAGCAGATACAGCCGGGCATTCTGCAGGGCAGGATGGAGATAAAAAGGAAAGCACAGAGGTTGCCAAGAGGAGCGGCGGCATATTCGGAAGTCAGTAGCGTTTCTCTGGCTCTGCACTGAGAAGAGAGTTGGACTCCACGGCTCATGAGTTTTAAATACTGTATTTGCTCTCCCAGACGTCGTGGTGAATGGCAGCAGGTGGTTTTTAGAGGATATTCGTTTCTGTAATACACTAAAGAATAAAATTCTAAGGGGTCATATTACTCCATCAGGAGGTAATCAACAGCATGATCAGATAACTGAGTGCATTGCATAAATAGAAAAGGAAAGAAATTTCAGTTAGGAAATTCACTTAGCAGGAGAGAAAAATGCATTTATCAACACACCCTGCTATAAAGCTAGGTCTAGGACTCTATTATCATATTTATCGAAAATTTCTGTTCTCTTTTAGGCATGAAAAGCAACTTTAAATAAGCAAACCAAAGATCTTCATTGAATTTTGGTTTTAATATTAAAGATAATCACAGAGGATTTTAATGTACCTTTCAATTCCTTATAAAAATAGCCCTGTGTGCCTTGTTTGTAAAAATGCACTGCATGTCAAATAAACCTGCAGCACTTTTTTGTAGTTACTGAAGTATGTGTTACTGAATTCTCAGACAGCTGGAGTTATTTATGACTGGTAATTGTCACAATGTTAAAAAAAGTTCAACATTTACAAATATCACACTCATTTTACACAAACTTACTCCTAAATGACTGTTGTACTAGTAATGCCAGTTTGGTACCTGTTTTAAATTATCATAAAGTAAGTTATTTTATTAATTTCTTAATGATCTAATCCAATTTAAGCTGTTTCTGTATTTGTGTCACATGACTTTCTGAAACCTAATGTTTCGGTCACTCACTATAGATTATTTCTGGTTCAGAGCAAGGCATGGAAATTCAGTGTGGGGCATGGAAAAATTCAGTCCAGCAATTTGTAAAAGTTGTGAGTGACTACATCAAATGTCATACTGGACAGAGGTGGGCAGTCTTATTAATAAAGCAGTGCTATCAGTCACCTTATCATAAATCAGTATATAGCAAAAGTAACTTCTGTGGATCCATGTATGCTGTCTACAGACTAGCTCAATAGAGAGCAAAATACTCATAATATTTTACTGCCTACCCTCTAAAATTACATTTCTAATTCCTGAAAAAATGAGTTAAATGTATGTTTCCATTTATTCTCCAGTGCTAAGATCCACAGCTCCAAGTAACTGAGTGTACCGTGAAAAACAATACATAAATGTTAAGTGAGTTTGTTTTTACAAACGGATGCAAAAAAGAGATCAAAATGTTACATGTTGGTACACGTGCTTGAGTGGGCTGGCTAGGCTTAAGAGAAGTATTTAATCTGTATGAAACATTGTACAGAAATGAGCTCCCTATTCCCAGAAGTTTATGGACAGATCCTTTATACCAGTATGGGTTTTTTTCGCTGTGTTTCTTTAATCAGGTACCACAACCAGGAACACTGAAACTGTCTCACATTCAGGAAGGCGAGTATATTTTCCAGCTAAGTGTGACAGACACTGCAGGTCAGCGGAGCTCTGACAACGTCTCTGTGACCGTTCTGCCCATGGTTCATTCTGCAGTAGGTGAGAAAATGCCTGGAGCCGTTGCCTGTGTGACATCCAGGGTATGGTATTCAGAGCAAGAGTCTGAATGTAGGCAGAAATCTTACTCTCCATTTCCAGTGTTTTATTTTGCCCTTATTCATTACATAATGACATCTCTTTCAGCTCTGAATTGCTGTTTCAAAGTGAGAAAGCAAGCAAGCATTGCTTGTTTGTTAGAGTAATAATACTTTCAAGCATTTAAGTGTTCATCTTTGTATTGCTAATAAGCATGCAGGTTGGAAAAATGAAATGCTGACTTATGTAGCAGGCACATTGTTAACAGTTCATTGTATAGTCAGATGGTGTGTGCAACATGACAGGGCTTGTGCTACAGGGAAGACCCAGTTAAAATCAGTTAATGTATGTGTGAGGCACAGACTAATAATATTGACTGGCATCTATAGTCTAAAAGATGGGATGGTTTATTGTTTTCATGCATTTAAGGTTTTCTGTGTAATGGTTGTTATCAAAGCCTTATGTTACTGGGGAAACTAAAACTGGAACTGACCCAACATTTTTAAACTCTGAGCTCAGGAAACATGTAAAAAGCATAAAGGTAGAAAGTAAGTTATGTTTCAGTGGCTGTCAATTCTGCACTCTTTAATCGTAATAACTTCTAATTATGTTGCAATTAGCAAGTTGCTAATACAGATCTGCTGCTCAGGCACAAAGTGAAAGTTAAATAGCATCGTCACTATGTTCAACTGAACCAGTGAAAACTTTGCTCTGCACCAGTGCAATATCTCTACCTGAGAGGGTAGTCCCTGTGGCAATAAATTGGTATTACAAAAAAACCAGTTATAAGTCTGCTTAACAATGCCTGTAATGGATGATAGAGTTGTATTCGTTAATGTTTAATTCAGCTAAAGCAGCCAGAGAGGTTTGCCGGTTTGTTTATTTATTTGCTGCTGTGGGTATCAGCGGTATCTTTTGGATGGAGCACGCAGAGGATTTGCTGCCTTTTTTCTTTTTCTAATGCCCCAAGTACATTTGCAATTCAAGTACTGTAGTTAAACCAGTGCCTGGTGCCTTAATGCATGCAAGACCTGTGCTATTATTAGTGCTGAAGTTTAGGAGATGCATTTTCTAAGTATGATTTTAGGGGTTTTAAACAGGCGTCTGTGTTTCTGCCATACTTTCCTTAGCATTGCACAGCTTTTTGGTACATAGCAGGGTAACAGCCAAAGGCTGTGATTTCCTTATGCAAATCGATTTGCTGTTAAAACATTAACCAAACCCTGGATTTGATACTGCTTTACAAAGCAATGAACTACACCACTGTTGGAAAGACAAAAGCAGAGATGTAAACACTTGATAATTACAGGGTCAGAATGGGTTTCAGGAGAGCTTTCAGTATGCAAGATGAAATATCCAGGGACACTCCCCATTTCCAGGGGAATCTAAATATTAAAGCAGGCAGCAATCAGTTCTTTCTGGTGAAGGTCTCTTGTGAGACCTTGTGCTCAGTCCTGTTCTGGCATGTGCTGTGTTGGAGTCAATGGATTGCTGACATAAAAAATGACGAGCATTCTTTTAGTATTTTAATTAGGTTGCAGAAAACATGCCATAGAAGATTGCATATAGTCCATATGTGTGCATGTAAAATAACATATTGTCAGAAATACAGAATGGGTGGGTAGTAGGAATTATGTGTTGGAGAGATGCAGTTACAGCCATAGAGATTTCATTTATTTATTTTCAGGATTGTCCTGGGTCTTTTAAGCCTGGGAAGATCTCCTTTCAGCTTAGGCCAGCAGAGTGTAAAGCACTGTAGGGGTGCTGCACAAGGTGTAAGGTGCAACAGCCCCCAGGCTGAGTATTCCTGTAGTAAAGAGATTGCCAAAATAGTGATGAGGGTGCCAGGAACAGCTATTAGCTACGTTAGTTTCTGTGTCAATCTAGCATCATATAGCTGAGCCAGGCCTTTCTTCAACTTTCTGACTTGTTCGTGGTCCTTCTTGACGTAGCATGGTTTTGCTTTTTCCTTGGTACTGCAGCTTTTAGTCATTGACTCAGTATTTACTGCTTGGATTTCTCTTTTGGTAATTTGGGAATTGTTTCTCAACAGCCTGTGTCGGGGTTTGCTCTCGCTACCAGTTTATCTGCGATGATGGCTGCTGCATTGACATCACGTTTGCTTGCGACGGCGTGAGACAGTGTCCTGACGGATCGGATGAAACTTTCTGCCAGAACCGTGAGTGTGCCAGGCCACAGTGTAGATTGTGAAAGTAACCACAGCCTGAATGACCAAAGGGGAATGATGCCCCTTCTGTGGCTTCTCTCCCTGTGAGCAAGCAGCTTGCTCCCACCATAGAGCCTTTCATCGGAAACAGCACATGGGAAGGTTTAATGTCCACATATAGCAGATGCTCAGAAATTAAATCCTTTTTCTTCAAAGCGTATCAAAATTGTCAAAGGTCCCCCAATGACAGGTTTTGTGTTAAGAGTTCTGAACATTTAAAAGACCAGTTCTTTACTTGCATGATGATTCTGGAAAGAAGGACCCTGCTCTTCATCAGAAAGGCTGTCTCAGAGGTATGCTTCAAAGTGCAGTTACACACCTTGCAAGAATCTGAAGCACTGGAAATGTGAGCACGTAGGGGAACCAGTTGATTCACCATCGCTCTGTTTGCTTGCGTTAGTCATCCTCAGTACATGCCTAGGCTCAGCTAAGTGAACAAAAATCATCAAAGGGTGAATTGGCATGATGGCTGACCAGTCTTTCATTGATATTTCAGTTGCTGGATTTCACTGTAGTGTTCAGGAGTGTACTCTTGCTTAACAGCTGACAGCGGGCAAATGGTAACTTGCTCTGTATCTGGAACTCACATTTCATCATATGTCTGAACCTGAGGAAGTTGTTTAGCCTGCCTCAAGGCCCATATCGTAGGGTCTTCCATCAGAACACTCCCATTCCCTTTAATTCTGTAGAAAAATTATGATTTTTGTTTCTGTTAACACAGTCAGCCCAGGTCGGAAGGCAGTGACCCATGCAGATCTTGGCACTACCCAGCAAAGGACTGTAGGACTGACCGAAAACAGAGATGAAAACTTCTCTGCAGAAAACACCCTGAAAGCCACTGCCAGAAATCAACCGCTTCTCTCAGTGGATGCAGACATGTCTAACCAATCGCTTTCTCAGGGACCAAAGAAACAAATCAGTGGATTTGTGCCAGGTAAGAATTGAAATGAATCCGTTTCAATAAATCATTCTCTTTAAAGAAAGAAAATGTCTTGCACCTTAAATTTATTTAACTTGTCTTTTGGTGCCTGGCTAAGAGTAAAAATTTGCAAATGTTAAAAATATGAAAGAAGCTTGTAATAATTAAGTTACAAGTAGGTATTGCTTTATAATTGTCAAGTCTGGTTCTTACCAGGTGCAGAAAGAAAGTTAAAATGTAGGAATGCTAGGAAAAGAATACAGTCTAAGGAAGAGAACATGCAGTGAGCTAAATACAAATTCTGCCACAGGTTCAGCTGTGTAAGCTGATGTATGAGGCTCTTTAAATCTGTAGGGGAGTACCTTCAAGAGAAGATAACAAAGTACTGTTCACCTTGGGTGAAAGTAATTGCTTTTCTCCCAGTGCTAACTGATGACTTCTTTTTTATTTTCCTGAAGTAACACCTTGATTATGGTGGACACTTTTTTCTGAAGTGTGTCTCCAGGGCAGGAGAAGCCTTTCATCACTATAGAGAAGGCTCAGACTTCGGTAACAAGCAACCCCAGGTCCCCAGTAGTATTCTCTGTAGTGGCTGCAAGCCTGTTGTTAGTCAGCGTGTAGTGATGTTACAGGCAGAGTCACCAACCCTTGCCTTGGTAAAGCTCCAGAAGCTGCAATTAAATTGCTGTGTCTTTTCAGGTTCCTGCTGGTGAATTAAAATGACCTGAAATGGCAACTGAATGAAAGCAAAACTGTGTGCACAGAGCCTAAAATGAGTACGAGACCTCCCACTTTTACTTTGTCACGGTTTAGACTGATTCTTGCTCCCCAAGACACAGCCTTATTTTCTTGTTACAGCAGAGCAGTGCTCAGTGCCCTCTGCTGCTGACTCTTGTAAAGGGCACGTCCCTGGTTGGCACTTTGATGTTTCTTCAGATGCTTGTATTTCATCTGTGGAGACTGCAAAGGGAGTGAAAACAATGTTCTTCAGGAGTTTGACTGCCTCGGTGAATGTCTAGCAACTGATAGCAAAATCCTCTCTCAAATGTTTCCCTCTTTTCTGGCAGTGTAGGTGACCTCGGTGCTCCTTATTGGAATGACTTAAGATTCTGAAGTCTTCCCCAAACCCTTCTTGCTCGCGTAGTCCCGAGTGACACCTGATATGGGGCCACCCAAACTAAACATCAAATTGCTAAAGGGCATTGCAGGCTCCAGTGGAAAGTCAGCTACTAAGTAGGTCTCAAAAACCATTGGGCTTGTGAACCCAGAAGTAAAACCAGAATTGAGGTCACCAACTTTGGCCACCTATAATCAGAGGTTGTAATTGGAAGTGCATGTAAAAGCATGGCACTTTTGCAAAGTCATCTTCTGTGTTTACCCGTTGCATAGTGACTTACTTGCACCAGTTTTGCTCTCAAGGTAGCCTTTTGTACAGCAGTAGACAATAAAAGAAAAATATTATTATAAAACTAAAAAAATGTGATGAGGCTTCAGTCATTAGTGTACTACAAGAAGCTGTTGAAATCTTTTTAATTTTAAACAGGCATGATTTCCAGCTGACCGTGTCTGGTTTTAACTCTTGTGGTTTTAATATTGCTCTTTTGACAAGGCTCAGTCAGAATTTAATTTCAGTTAAATGATACTTAAGGCTTTCCTTGTAGAATAGAAGGACCCAAGAGCCCAATACTTCCAACCAAAAAGCAGCAAACAGCTCAGGGAGTTTTTAAATCGCCTATGGATCAGTTCCAAAGAGGGTGCATGTCGTGGGACATAAAGAGGGGCTAGGTACCTGGGCCCAAAGGGCAACTGCCAAAATCTGCTCTGAGTTGCTCCCTCCTCGTGCAGACACTTAAACTCCATAGGACTCACATGCCGTACATTCATGGTTCCCAGAGGTCCAGAGAGGTTCAAGTCCTGCCCCGCTGGCAAGCACCACGGTCTTTATGGAGTCGAGGAGACAGGCATCTAACATATTCCTAAAAATCCACCCAGATCCACTAATTAAATTTCTCTCCATCACTGCCATCTCAAGGAGGTTACAGACCAAATCCAATAATTAGGTGCTACAAAAATGAGAGACACAGAAACACTGGAGCAGCTCCATGAAGCCCATCTGGAAAAGCGTTCAGGAGGCCAAATAATTGCTAGACGCATGTTTGAGGTGAGGGCAAATAATTGCTAGACGCATTTTTGAGGTGAGGTAAGCAGCACTGAACAGAAATCCTACCAACCTTCTCAAAAGTTCAGCAATTCCACTGGCAGAAATCCTGTCCTGGGGTGGACTGTCTCCTGAGATAGTGCCGCACCCACTGCTGGTGCCAAGGCAGAACCTGTGCCTCCGAGTCACACTGTAAAGGTCTTCGTTGGACCAAGACGGTAATGTTGCTCGTTGGCCTAGAGTTGACTTTGCAAGCATCCAGGCTTCTGATATAAATAAATTTCAAAAATAAGTTTTAAGGATTTTAATGTCAACAGGGTGAAAAGCTGTCTACATATTAAGGGATATGGCTTTACAGTGGCAGCACAGGTTCCAGCTTTTCACTTGAGAATGCTCCATTCAGGGCAACATTTGTCGTATTTCTTAGTTGGCATTTGCAGGTCATCACGGAAATACAAGCCAGGAAGGAAAACGTGATGCTATTAGATCCAGTGACTGCAAGGCAAAGGAAGAGACGGTGTTAGAATTAAGGGTAATTTACCTACCGGAGACAGCATGTGGCACATTGTAGGTGGCTGCTAGACAGGATGCTTGATACAGGAACTTTCAGCTGACTTTTGAAGAACAGAAGTTTTTTCCGAGAAGTTGCAGGACTGGGGAGTTGCTTTGTTTTCTTTTTTACATTTGTTTTTATTACAGTGGTGGTTACAGTACCGATAAAGACAGGTCCCTTCTGCTACTTGCCTCCCCATAAGCAGCTTTCATCTCTGAGAATCTGATAAAGATGTCCAGTAGAGGGGCCTCCCTGTCAAGGGCCACCATATTTATCTTTTCTCCACTTCAGAAGGAGCTGGGCTAAGCTGTACAGTTTTGGGCTGTGGGGTAGTTCATCACAGCAGGAATATGAGCTTTCTGTCTACAAGAGTAATACTAGGGGAAATTTGTCCCAGAATCCATTTTCTCCTAATAGTTTCTCTGTTCCCGATTTCCCTTAACCTGCTTTCTTTACTCAAGTAGCCTCTCATGTTTGGCTCTGACTTGATACAAGATTTTTAAGGATTTATGCTTAAGTATGAAAATGTGAAAATATGCAAGTCCAAGGTAAAGACTGTTTAAAACTTCTACCTGACCTAGCAGGGGATCTATTCATAGTAAAAAGGGGAAAAAAACCCCAAACCCCCCAAATCCTTCATTGTTGACAATGGGTGAATCTTGTTCTGCACTCCTGCTTTTCCAGTGGGATTTTTCTTCAGCAAGGTGACTCCAGGGGAACACCAAGCCCACCTTAGAGATAACCTCCTCAGGCACTCAGGGCATGGAGTCTTCTGCAACAGACTCATGGTTTACTTTTGCCCAAGCTGGAAGGCCATTTTCTTCCGTAGTTGGGAGCAGATGCAGGAAGAGGCACTTGGTGTCACTAAAGGAGTCCTGTCCCTTTGCAGACATATCTCCATAGTGAAGTAACCCCGACTGCATCTCCTGAAAAGGCCAGCACAGCATTTCTGCATGGCTGCCCCCGAAGTGCCCTGGTGTCCTTTTCCAGGGACGCTCTCAAGCCCAGCTGCATATTCTGGCACTGCTGCATTTGTAAGTGAATATAGCAAAAATATAGTCGCAGCAAAGCACACTGGAGTGAGCAATGGGCTGGTTTCTAAGCAGCAATGGCCAGTCTAGCAAACATGGTCATACAGACAGGTTGAATTCACAAGCAGCCCGAGGATTTGCACTCCCCAGCATAGCCAACTCAAGTGCATAAATCACCATAACAGCTTTGCATTCCCCTGGCACGGGGTCTCTGCCTCTCCCCAGGCTGCCCACACCAGCTGCTGTGCGGTACTGTTCGGGGCTGGGATTACAGCGTTTGACTGAGTGCCCAAGACTTAGTCATGTTTTTGCTGCAGAGGCATTGACAGCAGTAGCCGTAACTTAGATCTCTAATTTAGGGTAACTGGAAAGGGCTATAAATTTCAGTTTCCTAGGCATGGACTAGAAAATTAAGAGAAAGTGAAAACAAAATGAAATCCATATAATATGCTTCATGTCAGGCTCCTAAACCTGTTTGGGGAAATCTGTCTTTGTTTTCTAGCTGATAAGAGATAAGGTGTTGAGCAGCCCCTCCAGTCCTGTAAGAACAGCCACCAAGTCTTAACAAAGCCCTACAAACTTT
This sequence comes from Haliaeetus albicilla, assembly GCF_947461875.1. NCBI lineage: Eukaryota > Metazoa > Chordata > Aves > Accipitriformes > Accipitridae > Haliaeetus > Haliaeetus albicilla. The sequence goes on along the minus strand of NC_091489.1, from coordinate 13,812,442 downwards.
ATTGAAAGGATTCTGTTATTCTTCTACCCTTCCAAAATTTTCCCGCTAAGCTTCTTTCTGTATTCAGATATAATTACCAGATGTCTACAAGCGGTTGACTTAAATATCCCCTTTACTCAAATGGCAGGGAGACAAATTTATAAAACAGGCATTCAGATCTAGCCTTGTCATACAGGCTGTAGCAGCTCTAAGAAGAGCTGATGCCTTTTGGGCATTTCCAAAATAAAGAAATATTCATGTAATTTCATTTAGGGAAGACAGAAGCAGAAAACAGCTGCTGGTTTTGGTCTCAATTACCTTCAGGTTATTTTGCACAGCTCTGATACCATAGAGGTACCTTAAAGCCAGTACAGTTTACGCTTCGGATGTCCTTAAGTCCCCTTTACATGCCAGAACACCTTAAAGAGCCCGAATGAGAAGGAGGGCTGTGGCTTGTTTCCAAGGCATTTCCTAGCAGGTGAAGTTAGTGTTTATGCACCCATAGCCATAGTGGCAGGGCAATAAAGCCAGAGCCTGGGAGGCTGTGTTGTGCCTCAGAGGGGGGACATTAGCACTAACCTCGTGCCAGTATCGATGAAACAATTTAAGGTTTAATTAATGGTCGTGTGTATTTGCTGCTGCCACTGAGAGGGATGCGTTCTGCAGCTCTTCGGAGCCGCTGGTGGTGGGTGGGAGTTACACGTAGTACATGTTCCAAGCTGATTGACTTAAACACTTCCATAACGCCCACCGCTATATGTAATTCCAATTACAATGTTTCACATTCATATTTTACAGATCTTGCAGCATAGTGGGTTTCCACTGGCATTGTCACCATTCTGAGGGCTGCCAGCAAATACATCGCAGTGCAGTCAAAGTGCTCTTCAATATTTATGTTATCTGTAAAAACCAAATATAGTCATTACATTTAAAAACACAGGCGTATTTCTGATATTTGTGAGGATGTTGGTGGTTGAAGCGTGTCACTCATGCAGTGTCCCCATAGCTATTGGTGTAGGACTCCAGCGGGAGGACAGGAGGAGGGAGTCCCAGCTGAGTTACTCCGTGCTTTTATGAAGCAGAACTGCAGCCACCTGCACTCCCAAGATGGACGCTTCTTGGCAGCAAAGCATGCACTGTCTCTTCTTGTGTAGTTACAATGCTCTGTAATATCTTCCTGTACTACACAAAGCTGAAGTGACTCCAAGTCATCCTCTTCGAAATGTTTTCCCCATGTATTTTTATGTCTTCCGAGTACGTAAGTTCTGCATCTGTATGTGTCAGGTAATAGGCAAAGTTAAGGTGATTTGTGCAGCCAACCTGTGTGTTTCCTGCTTTACAAGTTCCAAGGGTGGAGATAACACAACTTGAAATGGCCTCATTTTCAACTATACATAACTGCTTTAGTGATGTTTTAGCTCAGATTGGTCTATACCCCATTATGGAAGTTTGTAAAAGAGAATTTATATCTATCTTTTTTTCAGCGGAAAATGATCCCACTTGGGTTTGGTTGAGATGCACTGTGGTTTGTGATGCAAAATTGAGTTTACATTTTAGCTCTAGTTTCACATTATTTAAAAAATTCAAGTTACACAATTGAAGTCAAAAGTTCTTAAACTGGCGTGTTTTTTTCATAAATTTAAGCGCTTTGATGTTATTTAATTCTAGTGTCCTGTGGATAAGACTCCCTGAGTCACTGAACTGCCATATTTATTTATCTTACCTGACTTTGTGCAGATAACAGTTCCTCAGGGAAAAGAACAGATGATAAAAACGGGAATGGCATAATGGTGCCAAAGAGTGATCAGCTTGGAGGTGGTCGTCCAGTCCCAGAAACAGGTAAGACTGACCATCTGAGTTCAAAATGAACTATATTAGTTTTTCAGTCAGGTGCTATAGATCCAGATACTGTAGTCAAGAATTGAATAATGTACTTCCATATTCTGAACTGTTCCTAACATGTATGATCATACAAGTTAGTTTCGCAGCATGAGTTGCTCCAAATATTAGCACCTAAGTGACAGACTAGCTGTGTTTTTAAAGAAAAATTTCAGGTTTTCTCTACTGAATCTCTCACTGTATTAAATAAAGTGTGATTTCTCTTAACCTCATTATAGGTGCTGTGTTACCCTTAGCCTTAGGCTTGGCCATCACTGCTTTACTGCTGCTTATGGTTGCTTGCAGACTGCGTTTAGTGAGACAGAAGCTTAAAAAAGCTCGACCCATTACATCTGAAGAGTCCGATTACCTCATCAATGGGATGTATCTCTAAAAATTGGATTTCGGTCAGTTGTTTTCTCCCCTTTCTCCTGTATCCATGAACCTCTGCCTCTATAAAAGGACCAAAACCTTTAGTTAAGTTTGAAGTGTAGAAGAAGCCTACGAGATGAGGAACATGTTCTTCCCCTTCGGTGATAAAATAAAAAAGTGGGTAGATGCCTGTGCTCAGAAAATAAGAGGTGTTCAGGCTCCAGGGCATAGCTCCAGTTGGCTCTTGTGCAGAAGACACTGCAAGGTGGGGACACCCCAAACTGGATGCGGGGTGCCCTTGCCACAGCGGAGCGTGCCCCAGGGCCGGAGCACCGGAGCAGCCGAGGTCCAGCAGCTCCGGCTGCGCTGGCCGAGGCGTAGAGGGGAGCCTGTGCCACCCTGCTCTTCCCAGCACTGCCACCGCTGTGCTCCGCTCCGGGGACCGGTACGCTCCAGACCAGCACGTTACTTCACTGTCCAGCAGAGACTGATTTGTGGACTTCCCACCTGATGTACTGGGAGTATTTTCATTAAAGAATTGGTCTTTCTTTGTTAATTAAAAGCAATCGCTATCTAAGCACCAGCTTTTGTAATGAAATTTGGGATTTAAGGAACAAAGCGTCTTTTTTCCATTTGTAGTTTAAACCTCTGTGCAGCTAACAGAGTCATGCTTACTAAATGCTAAAATAAAAAAATACCAGTCCTCAGCAGATGAGTTTGGACCTACCAGTGCTCAACAGCAGTCACGTGCGATCCCAGAGCCGTCTCTCCCCGGAGCTCAGGGCTTGTTCAGCCTTTTCCACCCTTAGCTCGACACCCTGCACGGTGTGAGAGAGCAGCACGCAGCGGCTTTTACCTGAGATGCCGGAGCGCAGGATTCCTGCTGGTTATCCCATAGCTCCCTGCAAAGCTTGAAAGCTTCGGCGACCTGCCCTCACCCCGGCAAAATTCTCATAGAATTAGAGCAAGTAACTGATATGTGTGAGTGAACTTCAGATGTGTTAACAGTAAAATGTGTACAGTACATGTTATATATACACACCGTGCTGTCTATCTTGTTTGACTGTCCCAGGATGTTGCATTCATCACGGGTCCCAATAAAAACAGAGGCAAATGAGGCATGCATCTTTTTGTATGTCGTCTTTTGTACTTCGGTAACTTTGAGTCAGCGAGAATATTGCCATGGTATACAAATAGTTCTTTGACTTGCTCGGTCTTGATTACTTTATGTAAAATAGCTATAATAAACCTATTTTATTCTTACATTTCTTGCATTGTCTTTATTTCCAACTACTAGCTAAATTTTGTGCTACGAGACCATAGCAAGAGAGCAGACAGAAGTACATTTCTCCTCTCTGTGAAACAGCCTTAAAAGAAGCTGGAATGTGTGTGGTGAGGGGGAGTTGTAGAGATATTTTGTTGTAGGAAGACTGAGAAGAGCAGGGTGTCTACCTCCATGCCCTGTCCCACGAGCAGTACTTGAGGGGAGCAGGTCAGCGGTCGCAGAGCTGGCTGTACCAACCTCTCAGGGAGTCCGGTTGCCAGCGCTGCTTGCTCACAGCCCTCCTGCCACGTTAGGCAAAGTCTGGTTGTTTGTACTTCAGCGTTACATCGGGTCCAGGAGACCTTCTGCTGACGCTGCCGATTTCTAACCTGGGAGCACGGCCTCTCTTCCAACCCAGCCTACAGCAGGCACGGCAAGTACCGCAAGACGCAGAAGACCACATTTTGAACACAGCCTTCCAGGAAAGACACACTGCTCATCTGGTCAGGGTATTATTTCCCATCATTGAAAAATTGTCGCCTTGCTTTGTTTGGGGTTTTAAATATCTAATTCTCCTTTACCATCTTACTGTAGCAGCAAGAAAAGTAGTCTTTTCTCACTGTGCCCATAGTGTTCCTGTTACTGAAACCTGTTACTCTGGCATGCAGCCAGCAGAAGAACAAAAGGTTTGGTTTTGTTCTTCCAGGCAGCGAGATCCCGCACGGAGCACAAGCCAGCCAGTACCACCGTGGTGCGAGAAGCTGCTCAGCTTTCCAGTTGCTCTACCAGACAGCAGGCTTTGTTGCAGTGCTGCCGCAAGTGGAATCAACCTTCGTGGGTTTCACGTATGACGGCCGAGAATAAACACTTCCAAGCAGAGCTGGAGTGAGAGCGGCAGACGGCAAGCGCAGCACAGGAGTCTACCTATCGCTATGTTAGAGCTGCCACAGTCTTCCCAAGGACTCTTCTTTCTTGGAGGGGAGATGGTGATGGTTGCGGCGGTGCAGACCACCAGCCTGAGGCCTGTTACTTCTCGGGCAATTGCAAACTCCACAGCTGGACTGAAATAAAAAAAAGTTTGCGCCTTACCAGAAAGCCTGGGCATTGTCAGCCAGATGAAGAGCAAGACAAAGTTAGCAAAATAACAGATTGGCTTGGCAGCTCCTGCAATTAATACACACTGGTCTTGATAACAGGCGTTTTCATTTAATAGCTTTTGTGCCGTTTGACTTTAAATGAGTGATCCTGAACTACTGAGCACCAGCAGAAAAAGTTGCAGCAAGACACCCTTGTCGGCGTGCTGGGCGTGCTGCCTCCTCCTCCCCAGGCTGCTCCCAGCCGTTGCCTCCCGCTGACACCACTTCTGTAGCCCCTGCCCAGCCGCTCCAGAGGTTGGGGCTCTCTCTGCAATCGCAAAGGAGCCCCCTGAGCAGGCACTGCTTCCACCCCATCCTCACAGTCGCATTGCCAACTGCTTTCATGGCTTGTCATGCAAACTGCAGGACCTAGGGAGTTTTATACAGTGTTTATACTGCAGCAGAAAAGTCAGGTATTCTGTATGAAAATCATTGCTATTTGAGGTCTGTCAGATCTGTTTTCCCTGTCCTAAACACTGACATGTCCATCCACACATCTGGGAATATGCTCAGTCCACCTATTTTTACTACCAGCATGCTTTAGACAGATAAGCAGAGAATACTGATTGCTCTGATAGCATATACCTGTGCATATTGCTCGTCTGTGTATTAAAAGAGATTATTATGATTTGTTTTGTCAGTGTATTTTAATGTTGACGAAGATATGTATTTTGGTTAGAATGCTTCTTATATTTTCAACTATTTTGTCCTTCAGACCAACTTATGTACACTTAAGGGTACAAATTATTTCAGAGTAACAGACAATACTTACCTGAGTTTTATCTATAATTAGAAGTCAGTTTTTTTCCCGTAACATGGGTTGCTCGCTGCACACTTTTGCAGGGGATCCTAGACTGAACATCCCCACTTAGTCTTTCCATAGCACTGCAGGATTATAGCAGGGGCAGTTCCAAAAGCACATTTGCAAAACAAAAAGGCTGAAATAGGTCAGTGTGATGCTCCATTTGCTTTTTAAATCCTAGATAAAGCGCAAGAGTTTCAATCCCAAACTCCACAGAGCGAGTCAGAGGCACGAACCAATAGCAACACAAACACGCCACCCCAAAACAAAGAGAGCGCCTTTCTAGTAAGCCCCAGCAGAATTCACAGTCATGCATCACTGAGGTCTACGCTTGCTGCTTTCGCGAGCATCAGGAATTGGGATTTTTCGGTTTCTAATGGCAAAAGCTAGAAGGGTAAAAGCAAAGGGAAAAGCTAGAAAAGATCCAGAGAGACCTGATGGCTGTAAAGACCAGACAGAGGCAATAAAGACGTAGTAATCAGTATGAAAGAAAAGAGCCTGTGAAACAATTGGCTTGACCTGAGTAAGAAAAGGGAAACATGCTGTAAACAGGGAGTATTTAGAGGAAAAAAAATGTGTAGAAGTAACTTTGCTATATATTTTTCAACTAATGGCTACTTAAGTCAGAAAGTGAGAATGTAAGGCTACAAATAAATTTGTACTACAACAGAAACGCTTGCTGAATGCTGTACTCTGCACTGGAGCTCTGAAACACAAAAGTCGTCATCTGGAAGGACTGAATTGGCAGAAGCAGCCAGTTCAGAAACAAGTCTTTAAAGATACCTGCTAGAATTTTAATTTTTGCATTTGTAAGGCTCCTGGCTGACAGTTACAAACCACTCATAGGTCAATGAAAAGTGTATTCTGAGCAGGCTGAGAAAAACCAGACAAGGCAGAAAGGTTCAGCGCTGTGAAGGACTGAGAGTCTCAGGTCTCAGCCTGCAAGGACGTCATCAGCTGCTTGGCCAACTGAGATGTTTAATCCTGTTTTAAAGAGGACAGAGCAAGAAGTTTTAACATAGTTCTTCACAACTACCAGATCTTAATGCACGAAAGAGATGCAGTTAAGGTACCTACATTCAGAACAAATGACTGAACAACATAGATACAGAGGGAGCAGGAAACTTGGAACGGGTGCAGGACTGGAAAGGACTTGAAAGCAGGCAGCACAATGGGCAGTAGGGACTTTGGGGAAAGCATCCCTGAAAGCTAATTCCATGCACAGGAGACAACTTTCCCAAGGCTGCCTCTATAGCCAGGGGAGACGAGCTTCTCCAGAGCTCTGATCAGAGCATTAGCCTAGGCAGATGCTCTGAATCACCCATTTCCCTGACCAGAGGCCTTTGAGAGTGCCCTCCTAGTCCATAAGGCACCTGAAATAAAAGTTACTGATCAGTCTCAGACGCCCCTTCTCCATTATAGCAAAAAAGGAATTTGACAGAACATGGTAAACAAGATACTTAACCTGTTCATGATAAATACACACAAGAGGCAAACATATGCCTAAACATGGCTGAAAAAAAGGACTTCAGCTGCTCAGTAGGATCAGGGAACATTTTCAAGAGTACCCATCAGGTTAGTTCCTCAGAAACTCATTTCCTCATGAAATGGCTGGACTAGAAAGAAACATCAGAAGATCAAAGTGAGAGCTCAGAAAAACTCTGTCAACAGTCTTTATGAAAATTGTTGTTGCTAAAACAGAGTTTTGTTAAAAAGGCATGGGAATGAGTCTCTCAAGTTTTCAGGTTTGGTGTGATGAGACACAAAGCGAATTCTTCCCATTTCTCCTTCCTGAAGCTTTCAGGTAATTTTCAACAGGCAGCTGGATCGCCTCCATACATATTTCAGCAGTAGCTATGTCCATTCAGTTCATAATTTAAAGAAATATGATGTTAGTTCCTGAGCACATTCTGCTGAGCGTCTCATTAACACCCTGCCAAGAGCACGAGAGAACAACAGCCCTTCATAGGAAAACTCAGAATACATCAGCTGCGTTACAGATTTGTGCTGCATATAAAACTACCACCTGGAACAGAAAGCAGCCCTGTACATCAAGGATGAAATGTGGGAGGTAAACAGGTCAGGTAGAGGAAAGTTTACAGTGTCTCTGCCTGCATAAGGCCATGTTTTAGCCCAAGCCGATTTCCTCAGACCTGGCTGAGGCATGGAAGCCCAAACCTTGCCAGCAGGTGCTCTGTGCACACGAGTGCATATCAATTACAGTAAAGGCAAAAGGGTTTATGATACCTTAAGAGTGTCTGTGCACGTCCCACAACTGGTCTTCAACTTTTCATAATTATAAGCAGACAGACAAAACTCCAATAGAGCCAACAGAGGCAAACTGTATGAACCCAAAAAAACAACTTAAACCCCATGCTGAGTCCATCTATTGTATACCACAGCATTTAAACTCTAATTTACACTTGCTGATGTGTAAAGTCTGGACATCCTGAAACACAAAAGACCAGTTTCAGACCTCATCATCTCCTGCATTCCCCTGCATGCATGCTGCCTTTTGGACAGCACTGCCCCGCTCTGTTTTTTTGTTTCCTTGTTGTTGTTTTATTCTGCACAATGAGCTTGCATAACCTCATCATGCCTTTTTTCTGAGCCAGGACCAGTGCTCATTCACTTCAGCAGAATGCTTCTTCCACATCATTTGGACCAAAGAACAAGGGTTCCATAAAGGTAATTAGTATTACTGATCTTTCTAACTGCATTACAATATGTTCAAAAACAGCTAAATGGAACCAGAGATACAAATCATGAGCTTGGTTTGCAGTACTCATCCTTTGCATCATGTCAAAATCAAGAAGGACTTGCAATCATATCCTCCGTGAACTGCATTTAAATCAAATGCAGCGTGTCCTAGGGCACATTAAGGAGTAAAAGGAAGGAAACACTGCTGTTGTAGGAATGGTTAACACCCTTCTTCCTGGCAGGAATGCCTCTGGGCATTTTAGTTTGCCTCTTTGTGCTGATAGTTAATTCCACAGTCTCTCCACACTGGAAAACCCTGGAGCTTGTCACCTTGTCACAAAAACACTGCACACGCAGAGAGAACTGCTGCCAGCTGGACGCTCCAGAGCCTACCACATAGAGCCTCCCCGCTCCAGGCATTGTTGCCCATTTCAAACTCGCTGACTACAAAACATTGCAGGAATCATCCAGGTGGCCTCAATCAGCAGTGCTGGTGTACACCCTGTGTGCTAGTTTCTCTCTAAAAACAGCAACAAAAAAATATTCCTGCTACATGAACAGAAAGCATCCATACCGCACACCAAACTGCTCTTCTCCACAGAGCGCTCACAGTTGTCTGTGGGTTTTCAAGATACAGGTATGGGCTCTTGGTTCCTCTGCTCAAACGCTGGAGGTCTTCTACTGCCTGATCCCTGGAAACAACCGGACAAGTGACTATCTCTGGTTCAGCCGATCTGTTCTCCCAAGTTGTTCTGGCTTAAAGGTGATCGTAACAGTCCAGGGAAACGTCACTGCACCTCTTAGGAAAAAGATAAGCTTTAATCCTTGCAAGTGGCAGATCATACACTCCGAGCTAGCTGGATTCAACCACAGATGGCAGGCAGAATTCATACACTGTTCCCCAAAACACATAGATGTGAACTAAAAGAAATTCCAAGCAGCCAAGTAAAACTCCACTTACACTCCATATGGTATTACCAGGCTTGGTAACTGCTGCAATGTGCTGCAATACATTAACTGAAGACAGACACACAGTTCTGGTCATTTAGTAAACTAGTAGTTTTATACATGCTTGCTTTCTTTTTGGACATGTGAAGTCCTGTGAAGGTTAAAAAACCAACCCGAAACCGAAACACACCCACAAAAACAGACAGACACCTAGATACAGCTTCCTCTCAATTTGTTTTATTTGGCAAAGTAGCAATTCAGACAGTTCACACAGCATTTATTGAAGCTCTTCAAATCTTCTGCATTTCAACTTGTCCTCATCTCCAAGAAGTTTTTACTTCAGAACCATTGCTCCATCATGGAGGGGTTTTCATCTTCCAATTCCTAAATGCTACTCGGGATACTCCTTTCTGAGTACCTTGACTATCACCAACCCCTTCAGTGGAATGGGTGCACTAATCCCAACAGCCTTGGTCCCTGAAGTCTTACACCTCCTGAAGTGGTTCTCCCAAAAAAGTTGTCACTAAGTCTCAGCTTTATCACCTCTTCTAAGTTAGGCTAGCTTATTACACTGTGTCCAGAGACAAGAATTTGGATACAGTTGAGCTCCTATCTTTCATTTAGCTAATTAAATTAGTGAGAAGATGTAAATAAAGCTGAACTCAAATTGAACGATACAGTGACCAAAAGGTTGAACATTAGCATGCATCATTTAAGATATTTCACTTCAACACCAAGAACTAGATTCACAGTTGATTGTGGGTTAGTACAAATTTGTCAGGTGCAAGTGGGTTTTTCTGAATTGTATTTTCTAGAATACACGCTATATTAATTCCTTTATAAGATTAATCTTGTGTATGTGCTCCCAGGCTGCAGTCAGATCAGGAGGTGGTACATTAACATCTAAACAAATCAAGTGATACATATTTTTTACACAGGAATAGGATGGGGCTGATCTTCAAAAGGCAGGTTACTTAAAATGTTCCCCTTCCATATTCAGAAGCCTGTGAATTTTAATGTTTTTGCTTTCAGGGATTAATCCTATCACAAAATTATTGCTGTTCTACCATAAAAGTCAAATATATTTTTGCAGTGATCACTATGGGTTGTTTTTATGCAAGCTATTTTATTCTATAATCTTTTTTTACCATAAAAAAAAGAAAATAATGATAACATGCTGTTTACTTTAATTCCTGGTTGCTCAAATCTGAGCAAGATGACTCAAGACACACTTCCCCCCTTTCCCAAAGCAGCCCACCTTACTGTACTGCTTTGCAATTTGCTGTTGACATTTTACAGTACCAAACCAGAAAACTCGGGGCAGAAAAAAAAAAGTTTACTGCCTCCCAACTGCTCTTCTATATGAAAACTGAACAATTGCATATCTCTCTGTACTTAGGAGTCCAGGATTCATTACTCTTTCTGCATGTATCATTTTTTCCTTGTAGAGCAATTAAGAATTCACTTTCTAAAAAACCAGAAATTTTCCTGGGTGCCCACAGTTAGAAAAATGAGAATGTTAATACAGCACATGGCTTTGCCAAAAGCAACTTTCTTTTAGAATCAAACTGGATTTTTTTTTTTTAATAAAGAATCTAGCAATCCACATCTCAGTAGTCTTCTACATACTGATCCTAACCTTCCACACAAGCACACAAGCCCCCTTTTGCTTTTAACTTTATTTGGCAAAGCAGCATTGCATCAACTGTTCAGTGATTGGGACAGCTTACATCATATTTACGGAGTTAAATCCATGTGTATCACATCAGCAGTGAGCTATAAACCAAAAGAGAATTTCAAGACTCCATTAATTAATTTTAGAAGGAAAGGGAAAACCATGTCTGTTATGTCCAACTTGAACAGCCGTGATTGATAAGAGCGACCACCCACCTCTGATGTCTTGAAGTTTAATATATACAAATGCCTGGTTTTAAGGTAATAAGCAGCTGATTGTATCTACTACATGCTAGTCTATGACACCATGTCAAAAGCTTAAAAGGAAGTTCATCTCCTTTTAGTAGCATCTAGCAGACATCGGAACACAGAAAACCTGGTATTATCTATGTAGTGTCATAAGGTGCACAGAAGCAGTTTTACCAAGGGACACAGGAGCCGAGAGAAGTGAGTGTTCAAGTACCCCCATCAAAATTAAGAGTTCACAAGCTAGAGGTCTTTATCTGCAGTCTTGCAGAAATTCACTTTGAACAGATGAAAGTAAAATAAAGGCATGTTAAATAAAACAGTGCCCACATAAAACTTTCCACCATTTCTTTATCAGATTTGCCTTGAGCATCTAAAAAAATAAAACAAACACCACGCTTTTCCATGCTGATAACAACAGTATAACGAAGTCCAAAACAAGCTGCAATGCTGTTGGTTTTCAAAAAGCTTTTAGAACTGGAGATGAGCAGTCCACTGTAACACTATGTTTGGGTCAAGATGATGTAGCTTTTACAATTCATCCCTGTAGAAAGAAAACACATGCAGTTATGTTTCTCCTCCCCTTGGAAATCATATTTGAAAAGTTTTGATATAGAATCAGATTACATTTAAGTGCTCATGCACATCAGCAAAACTTCAGGAATCTCTTCAAGCATTTAAGGTTAAAATAAAAGGAAAGGCAACAGCAATCCCATTCATCTCATACTATTATGTGATGTATCGTGAAATATGGGTCCCTCCATTTTACATTTAATGGAACATTTGCTTTAATGAACATTGCCCGCATCACACAGCTAGTTACACAGCTACCTGTCATCCAAACTCTGTTGGCTACATGCTGGCAAGAAACTAAGCCAACTTACTGGACAGAGTATTGGCAAAAAACATTCTCTGTAGCTGCCAAAAAGGCAAATTTAGCTTCAGCTGCTGTCACTCAAGAAAGCTAGGAACACAATCTCACATCAACGTCATGCAGTTTGTACCACCTATTGTATTTATTTCGCAGAGGAGCTCAATTAGGTCCTGAAGGAACTGTGCTAAATCAGGACTAGGTTATGGAAAGGGTGGGGGCAGGGTAGGTGTGCATGCTAAAAGGACATTCAGGTAGGAGAAAGGATGCATCAACAAGTCTCTAAATCACTACGAGGAATCTAGAAAATGCAGGCTTTTGTTCCTGCAGAACACTTAAAACACATTGAAACAGGAAACCCATAGAACCCATATTCCAACAGTGAAATTATCATATATTGGCGATTTGTTTAAATATTTCTAAAGCATTAACTTTAATGCAAAATGTCCATCAAATCTGAAAGCTGTGCATTGTGCTGTTATGAATGTTGGTAAATTCAATCAGAAGTGTTTGCTTTTTTTTTCCCCCTCAAGGCACAAGCAATCTATAAACTCACAATGAATTTGCTGCAATTTTTCTTTTAGTAGGTGCATCACCCTCATTAGCCAAAGCAAACACTGTCTGAATTAAGAAAAACTTCACTAATGTGATTGCTGGCTCAATACACAATAGTATTTCCAGCTATCATGCAAACTAACCCACAAAAATACAGTGCTACATGCGCACAAGCAAAAGCTTTAAAGTTACAAAGGCATTGTCCTTCAGGAATCACATAGCGTGGAATGACAGCAAGCAAAACATTTTAAAAGCAACTGAAAAGGCTGTTGCAACTAGTGGTTAAATGACTAGTTTTTTTATCTAATGCAGTTGGGATGCAAACCTTGTGCTTTGTTAGTGATAAATATTTGCATTCTTTGCACTTTGTGCTGCCTTCTAATAGTAAGGTACTAATCATACAGCTTCAGAATGTTGCAGTAATTAGAAAAAGCAGAAAAAGGCAAAAAGGGAAAGAACACATCTTGGCAGGGATAAAGAAAAATCTATTTATAGCCAAAGGTTTGGAAGTTCTCCATATTTGCCTATTTCACAGAATGGGCATTTGCTTACTTAAACAGATTAAAAGAATGAACATCTGATACTCAGTTTAAAATGCAGTGCCGGTGAATTTAGGACAAATACTTCATTCATCCTTAATGCTTCCAGGAGCTGCGTCATCAGTTAATATTTACAACTTCAAAAAGTGTGTTTAAGTATTGACTACTGCTGTTGCTGGTTTAGTCTCATATGCCTAATTGCCGATGTGATTTTCATCCTGATTCCTGCCATATACTCTCATAGCTTTGTAAAAGCCTGACCTTTTACTGTGAAAAATAATTCTTAATCCTCTAAACCCAAGCTAGATCCTCAAGAAATTGTAAGCCTAAGAAAAATTCTGTATTTACTCTGAAACTATTAAACATAATAATTTTACCCAGGCACAGATGTTGGCAAGGTCTTTGCATAATGTTGCTAACGCGTTTTACAAAATGGTATTTGTACTTAGAATTCAAGTAAGTGATACTAATATGCCAATGTTTTAATTGTTGGTATTTTGCATTGCTTTAAGCTATTCATGACCACATAATAATGTTCCTGTAAGTTAAGTATATCCTAGATGTCACTTTGAAAATAAAGATTTTCATATTCTGTTTATTAGAACATTTATTAAGGGGATCAGCTTCCCTTGAGATTCTTCACTTGCTTTTCAATACTGGTTAATCTAACAGCAGCATGCCAGCCCAAAACAATCCATGATGTATGTGTTAAAATTATGTAGCATTTATCTTCTACTGTTATGAGAAGCTGAGCTTATATGTGTACTATTGGATTATATATATTAGAAAGTTACAGAAAAGTCTCAGATCATTAGGTAGGTAACACTTCTCAGCTTTCCACCTAATGTGAACAGCTTGCAGACTTAAATACCCACTGCAAAACAGCATCAGTTGATCTGAACTTCAGTTGTATGGATCAGAAGCTGCCAAGCTATGAAATGTGCCAGGTTTCAACTACTGGTAAAAACCAGGATACTTGCCTATCCTCCCAGCAGTAAAAGATCTATCCTCCTATAAAGCTTAAAAGCAGACTCAAAAGACGACTGCTATTTCCTTGTTAAAAATATCCTGTTGTCCTCTAAAGCCATAGGAAAGATCTACTAATTAATTTCTATTTTTCTCCCTTTTTCTGGCCACGACTATTTGCTGTGATTCTTACACAACTCACCTAATTTCCCTCCACCTTCATATATGCGCTCCTTCCAATCAGCTTACTAGCTCCTGCTTAGTAAGCAATACATATATTTAGGTTTTAAGTCATCGCAATAGTCCTTCTCAGGCCCTTGGAATTCTAGCAAGAGAATCACTCATCTAATATTGTCAATTGAGGCATCAAAGCAACTTTATAAGTTCAAGTTAAAGCAAATTTCAGAAGTCATTAGCTCAAAATTACTATTCTAAAAATAAATTTAAGAAAGTTTGAAAAAATTTGGCTTACTAGTAGGGAAAACATATAGAGGAATATTCCACACTTCCCATTAGGAGTATCCAACAACAAACTAAGAAACAATCTTAGAAAAAGCTAACAGGTAGTATTTCAGGTAAATGTCAGAGTTCATTACGAAAAGAAAAAAAAAAATCACAAATCTTATCAACAAGTTTGGGATACAGGTAAGTCAGGAAGTTTTGTGATCTGTCTCCACCTCTTTGGTGGAAGGCATTCTAATTAAATATTTGATCAAGCATTTATAAATTTATCTGAAATCTGTAACTCACTTTTTGATCCACTTAAACTTTCTTGTCATTAGGCAGCATTTGACTTTTCCTTTTTGATACATCATTCATCTATGAAAAATATGCTGTCATTACTGATATTGTATTTCAAACTCATATTAGGCTACACTCTGAATTTCAGTATCTACTCAGTGTTTCAGCAGCCATTTATTTCTCCCTTGGTAATTTTAAAGGTTTAGACACAATATTTGGACTTGTAGCATTTTAATCTGGAAAGGTGCTGTCATAAAGTATTTATTATTTGCTATGATGAATCATCAAATTGACAGTAAGTTGAAATAACAAAGAAAAGGAATTTTCTCTGCAACCTATCAGTTACATAACATGCATTTTTGCATAATACATAAATTTTAAATTTAATCTAAAATATTTTGTGCAAAGATTCTTTTTGCCAAAGTAAAATAAAAACTTTATCATTACTCTGCATAGCCTAAGGAATTCTGGGCAAAAAAACTCCTGCTAATTTCAGTTGAAATTAGACAACTAGCTCATCAGGGGCATTGAAACCCTGAATAAGAGTTTCTAAGCAGAAACATATTTTCATATTTTCTAATAAACACATTTTCCAAAAGGCTGCTTAATCATGTTGTATGTACAGATATGTGGGATACAGTAACAGCCCCAGTCTAGTCACTGCAGTTTTTGCTCAGAAAGGTTACACTGTCATTATAATTTTGTATTTTATCAGCAAATGTGAATTCAGCATGACATTTATAAATAATTTCTACTAATGCAATATTTTAAGTTAAAAAGTTGTTAACTTTTTAAAACAGCTGCCTGTTTGGAAATAAAATCCAATATTGCAACAGACTCATTGCCAAGCATTCCTTACATTGTTATTCTCTTATTTCTCCTTGTATCAGAAATAGTGTGGCCAGCAGGAGCAGGGAGGTGATCGTTCCCCTGTACTGGGCACTGGTGAGGCCGCACCTCGAGTCCTGTGTTCAGTTTTGGGCCCCTCACTGCGGGAAAGACATTGAGGTGCTGGAGCGTGTTCAGAGAAGGGCAACAAAGCTGGTGAGGGGCCTGGAGCACAAGTCTTATGAGGAGCGGCCGAGGGAACTGGGGTTGTTTAGTCTGGAGAAAAGGAGGCTGAGGGGAGACCTTATCGCTCTCTACAACTACCTGAAAGGAGGTTGTAGTGAGGTGGGTACTGGTCTCTTCTCCCAAGTAACAAGCGATAGGACAAGAGGAAATGGCCTCAAGTTGCACAAGGGGAGGTTTAGATTGGATATTAGGAAAAATTTCTTCATGGAAAGGGTTCTCAAGCACTGGAACAGGCTGCCCAGGGAAGTGGCTGAGTCACCATCCCTGGCAGTATTTAAAAGATGTGTTGATGTGGTGCTTAGGGACATGGTTTAGTGGTGGACTTGGCAGTGTGAGGTTAACGGTTGGACTCAATGATCTTAAAGGTCTTTTCCAACCTAAATGATTCTATGATTCTTTAGCTTGTCTCCATATCAGTAGTAAGTGCACTCTCACAGAGCAGTAAAACCAGAGAGATCCTAACTTACACAAGAACTGCCAACAAAGTAGCCAATAAGCTGTGTTCTCAACTGTGCAGCACAAGAGGTCTTCTCTCCTCCCTACTTATCAGTAAGGAAAATAAATCAATTAATAATTGGGAAGTTTTATGTGAAAGGATAAACATCCTTACCAGCATAATTACATAAGTGGGCACCTACTGTTGCATCTCTGGTACACTAATGCATTTCATTCTGTACCAGAGAGAGGGTTCCTGTGTATATTCTGCTTCCAAATGTCCCATGGAGTACATTTGAGAAGATTCCTGCTAATATTTGGATCTCAAAAATACTACTGCAGCTGAACCCAAACTAGAAAATTACAGACTAAATTTAAAGAAATCCAATAATAATGAGAATCTTTATTTAGCACTACAACATCAATTTATCAAAATCCAAGGAGTCTTTTCCTTCCAGCTAGTCCAGATTTTCTTTTGCTAGAAGTTCCAGTTTTACCCAGTGAAAAATGATGCAAAACATCTGAAGGTAGGTTTGACCTCAAACACCACTTAACGATCAAGTCACTATTGTGCTGCTTTGTAAAGAGCACCTCGCAGCCCTAGTAAGGAACTGTAGTAACTTCTCCAGCATGTGAATGGCTAAGCAAAAATTCAAGCGGATACTTTCTTGCCAACTGGAAGGTCTGCTAGACTGCAAAAATACTGCTGGCGTATCAATTGTATTTTGTGAAGGGACACCAATTCTTGATATGATGTAACAGTTACCTGCAGTTAGGAATGAAATTGCATAACAACGTAAACTAAGAGAATGACAAGCTAAACACACAGGATTCTTGAGCTACTCTAAAAAAAGACAATTGTTCAATGAATTTTAGATTGACAACAACCGGAGTCTTTCATATACTACAGCTCTTTATTACAGAAAGACTGAAAGACACTCTTTCAGAGGAGTCTCTAATTGATCTCTGCTCACAGGTCTTCAACAATTTAGGAAAGTTAAACTGAAATCTAGGAAGTGCAGAACACCTCCTTCATCTTTGCTGCTAGCATAGATAACAAATGCCTATTTATAATTAGGAGTTTCCTTAGCAGCAGCTGGCTGATCATATACTTCAAACTCATCAATAAGGAAAAACAACAAAAAAAAGATGGATGTGACCTCCTGTAAGGTCAGCAGTGCACTGGCAGTTATCCTTGAGAAGGTAATGGGAATTTTCTTCAGATCACAAAATGGGTAATTAAACCAAAAACAAACATTACAAGAAGTGGACTTCTGAGATTTCCTTTAACAGAGATTTCCATGTCTGAACCAAATTTAAATGAGTATAGCAAGAAACAGCCTCTATGCCACTGTAGTGATCAAGGTAACCCTTCAGGCTAAGCACCTACCTTGTCTGATAACACCAATGTATATTCTTAACACTCAAATTAAAAATAAATAAAATAAAGAAATATTTCAGAACAGAACAGAAACTGTCAAGAAAATCTGGGGAAAAGAACTCCACAAGACTCATAACCAAGAAGTCCCAAAGACAATCTATTACTTCTTCCTGAGCTAGCAGAGAAAATGGACTACAGAACTCCACAGAAGAGATGCAAAGACCTTAGAATTCTAGTCCCTTAACACACTACACCACCTTCACTGGCAGCAAAGGATAACCACTGTCATTCCAGAAACCCTCCCTATAAGTAGTGTTTATTGAACGCACATTGCTGCTATGAAAAAAACCAATTGCTACTATAATCAGATCAGGTGGAAATGCAGAGAAATCTATAAAACCTCTCTGGAAAAAGGAAGGCTTAAGAAGAACACTTCTCTTTCTAGAGTAGGCAGAGCATGGATTCCAAACTTGAATAAAGGCCACCACATTTGCCAGAGGAAGAAACCAACCACAAAGCAAGACTTCCAAAGCCTTACAAGAGGCAGGAACCCCCCCCCGCCCCGAGTACCACACTGAGGGAGTATTGGCAATATTTGATGACAAAGTATTAATTTGCATAACAAACACAAAACATCTGAATAGCAAGCATACTTCACAAGCTTTGAACTAAGCAGTAACTCAAAGTTGTTCTAAGAGTAATTTGTACATGGTGGCTATACAGTAAACCACGAAACACTGAAATGAGGTTTCGGTAAGCAGCAGTAATGTAAACTGCTTTATTTGTGCTTTTTATGGACATTTTAATAGCTTAAACTCAAAGTATTCACATATCCAAATCACAAGCTATACTCCAGAATATCAAGGGAAAACACCCAAAAATCTACACTTAGGAGTTATGAAGCTCAAAAGTTGTTTTCAGAACCCAATACAGATCTATGCACTTCATTAACGCAGATACACAGATAATACATTCACAAGCGTTTTCTGCCAGGAAGCAAAACAGGACTGCTGCTTTGTTCATTCACATACTAATGCCTAGCACGGTTTAAGCTGACAGCTGTGTTGTGTCTATGTTACTGGCCATTCAATTCAGCAAACTGGAAGGTTTACTACCTCTAGAAAGGCCTTTAGAGTTTGCTGTGTTGGCAAACACAAATATGTCCCCAACAGAGACAGATGACAGACTTTTAATAACATGTCTGAGAAAATTTTCTGAACCCTACTCAACTACATTTATACTTTAGGGAAGAAGGGATTACCTTCTCCACTTTCTGCTACTTGGGGGCTGAGGAAGAAGTGCTCACAAGATTACCTGTATTTCCCACAAAAGATTTTACAAAGATTTCTCTTCATTTGTGACATTTCAGAAAAATAAAAAATGAACACCCAATTACCACTAACTCACAGGACAAAACAACATTTATTCTTAAGTAGTATTTTACACTTTACCCTAATTACTGGGCAAGTTACTTATAAAAAGTTCATTAGAAGGGAAGTTTAAATTTAGAAAATAATGTGTTCAAACCAACAAACAAGTAACTTCAACACACCAAAGACTAAAGAAAACATGTCCAAAAGAGACAAAGTGCAACCCATGCAATATATTTCTTCCGCTTTTAAATTAACTCAAACTTAGCATAACCTCCTTTTGGTGATGTAGTAATGCAGACTGAGTCACTTTTCATGGTATGGAGGAGCAGAAAGCAATGACAGCAGCAAAGGCAGGCCTTGCAGTCTATCTGCTTAAAATTCACACCCTTTCACCTTGCATGTGTGTGGAAGAAGTAAGTGGAACAGAAAATCACTTCCACCTGGACCACTGCTTCTCTTTATCTGTTAAAGGCACATATATCACTCCCATCAGAGGCTTCATTTTGACACTGCCATCTTCTAGTTTGTCATACTGTTCGAGCATCTGGTTTCCCCCTGCAGGACCAACTGGTAATATCAATCTTCCGCCAGGTTTTAACTGATCTATAAGCTAGAACACAACATAGAAATTAGAATGTAACCAGCCACTTCAGAGAAGCTGGATCCAAAGTTTGTTACATTAGATTAATAGCTTTGCCACAATTTATGTATCTACTGTTATGCAGTAGATAACTACTTCAATTAGAAAAAATGCACTGAAAATGAGAGTATCATAACAACATGGTACAACAACTGGTATTACAAAAACATTTCACAGTAACTTCATGTAATTCCAAAAGAAGGTAAAATAGTAATTGGATTAACTGGGTTGGTTGCAGTTTTATTTTCTACATAAGAGGGGGAAAAGTATGTGAATCATGAATTATTTCTACAGTAGATTCAATCTTTTTAAACTGCCAGTTTTAACTGTTTGATACTTATTGTGCATCAGTGCATGCCCATTGTCTAACATTTCTGGGGTAACTGATCCCCTCTTAAGCCCCCAGAATAGGATTGGTAACTTTTTTTAATTTATCTTCCTGGAAAATTTTTAAGTTGTCTACAATACACTCGTTACCCAACAGATCCTCCTTCATTCTGCGAATGGAACAGCATTTTATGAAACTAGTCTAAAATATATGAATATGAGTAAGATAAGCGACAAGTAACAGAGTATGTGAGATAAATACTTGGATTTTTTTTTTTGCTTTCATAGTTCAAGAAGGAGGCTAATAACAGTATTCTCAAGGAAAATTCAGTACTTCCCAGATGCTGTAAAGAAAAAAATCTTAATCCCTGTTACTAACAGAAGTTATAATTAAGAACTATTCCATTCACTAATAAGCTTTAAGTTACCTTTTAAATTGTCATCTGTCAACACTCTGTTGAGAACACACACCCCCCAGCACCCACCCCAAAATAAAACAAAACAAAAACCACAGCCAATGTCTGGAAATGTCTAACCTGTCTACAGCACCTCAAACCTCCAGTCCTTCAATATCCCTCACTAAAATTCAGATTTTAAAAAACTTAACTGGTATTGAGTATATCAAAATCATGCTATATATTCCCATTTACCTGATCTGCAAGAATGGACTTCGTGTATGCACAGTCTAAACTCCCTAGTTACTCTTCAGCTTCTCTAGTAAGAACTGCCCTGTATCCACTCTGAAAGCTACAAACACATAGCATTGTCTTTATTTCCAGCTGAGCATGTTACTTTTCCAACAGGCTTAACACCTTGGAGCCTGGGAAACAAATACTTAAGTTCTGTAATTCAATGTTTGATAAAACCAAATTAATTTATTAAATAAAATGCTCCGGTTCATTGTTGTAATAGAGGGTTGTGCACAAGTCTTTTTAAAATATATTTATTTAGAGGACAGTTATTAGAATATACACCTTTTGCAAACCAACAGGAAGCTCAATTATAACAGAAACAAAAACACCACACCATACAGTAATACCACACGGCCCACTGATACTCCCAGCAGTGCAAGTCTATCAAGTATTTTACATACATATGTATGTAAAATGTTCTTTACAGCTAAGAGATTACCAAATCACACACATAAAACAGAGAGGCTTACTGCTTGGGGTACAACTGGTGCTGCAGCTCCTACATGAATCGCATCATAGGGAGCTTCTTCTGCATATCCCATTCTTCCATCTCCCACTGCAAGAAAACACTTTTTTTTTTTAACGTTTTCAAAAGGAGTGGAGAAAACAGCTGATCTGCCATATCTATAGGTAAACAGCTATGCTCAGATTTCAACTAAAATTCTGCTGAGCAGCAATAACATGATGAAGTCAGTTTAAAAATATTAACAAAATTGTAAAATAGATGCAACAAAACACCCTCATACTTACATACACACACTTATAAAAGATACAAAATACTACTGAAGCACCTGAAATTAGAAAG
This sequence comes from Haliaeetus albicilla, assembly GCF_947461875.1. Lineage (NCBI taxonomy): Eukaryota > Metazoa > Chordata > Aves > Accipitriformes > Accipitridae > Haliaeetus > Haliaeetus albicilla. The sequence continues at coordinate 13,791,044 of NC_091489.1, read as the reverse complement.
CATGGATTTATAATGAAAATTCTTGGGAGACACATGATCCACCCAGAAAAGATATTTAGTATTTATGTGCCCTACCATTCCAATGCAGGTGACTTTCCCCTCATTTACCCTCTCAAAACATAAGCTTTGCTTTGCCTTGCCTTCACACACACTGTTCCTAAACATAATGCAAATCATAAGTCTAAAGCATTAAATCTCATAAGCATGTATCAGAAGACTCTAAAGGTGAGGAAAAGACAAAGCAAGTATTCACAAGGACTATACACCTATAACTGCACTACTGGTTGGAATGAAAGTCCACACCTACATTTATACATTAATGCAGTATGCCACTAATCCCCACACACATCCCCCTTTGCCAGCAGATGGGTCTCACTATCCTTCCTGCAGACAATTTGCTGGATTAACATGGATAGGCAGGTCAGACCTGTGGCTAAGGCTCCAGGTGGTTGCTTGGAAGATGTTAGGAGTAATTAAGTCATTCAGAGGACTACGGATGCAGCTTCAGCTTTGGTGGAGAACTCATGGAGAAGCACCCTATCACAGATGTCTCCTACCATCCCAGTTATGCAGGATGAAAGGGGAACAGATTGGATTTTTTTAAGCCACTGAAATGTAGCAAACTAAACTAGACTCTGAGTTAAATTTTGAAAGAAGATGATGTGAATGTGGCATCCACAGTATTTACAGGAAACCAATGGGAAATTCAGAGCATGTTAAGCAAGCTCTCTCTGGAGTTACTAGGAACAAAAGAAGCAAATGAAGCTAAACCATCCATAAATTCATACTCAATAAGTCCCAGTAACCAGTCAAGAAGAAAAAGCAAGGAGGCTAATGAACATAGTCCTCTGCTCAGCACAAGTAGTTGTTTGGGGTTTCCCTGTCTTCAGGCTGAGCTTCAAGCTCTGTGCAATCACTATTATCACAGGTTAATTAAAAGGCTGAATGAATCAAAAGAAGTTCTAAACCCCCCGCCAGAGGCTGAAAATTTGTCAACTTTTTGCCTTGCAACAACTTACAAGGCAGGAAAAATACATGGTGGCCATAGCAGGTTTCATTTTGTCGTCAGTGACAGCAAGGGCCACCTGGACAGTAACACCACCCTTAAGTATCCAAGAGTGTACAGAAGATCTGGACAGCTTCTTGAAACAATTAAAATTGAGGAGTTTGTCAGCTTTCATATTAGGTCCTGGAACAAGACCCTACAAAAACCTTCTACACCCAAAGCTTAAAGACTATAAGAAGAGAGCACATTTTCTCAGTAGCTGAGAAACCCCTTAAAGCTCAGTGACTTATTTCCTCCTATCATCAATTCTGACCAGCACAAGCTCCAACCAAGGGCCACAGGCAGAAGCTGCCAAGAACTACCAATGCTTCAAGAGAACTCATGCCTATTGATCACCAACTCCACTAAGTCGGCTTCCATTACCATTGCCAGTAATGAAAGTTCCAGTATTTCCAGGGCTTAATCTCTCTGACTCTGCCAAAGTGGGTTCTACTGGAGTAACCACTTCAAGGCAATCAAGTATATCATTTACCTTTGCTTACATCTTAGCAGGACTGTACACCTCCTCTAAAAAGGAAGCAGTGATGTGTTACTGTATCAAGCTGCTGTTCCATCAGAGAAGGCAATGGAGAAACACTTCTTTAGCTCAAACATAGAGATACTGCTTTGAATGCTGTTAATTACACAGGGAGACAGACCCTCATTCCTTAAGATGCAGCAGTAGGCATTAGAAGCAGTGATCTCCAGTACTGCTGGCAAAAGAAGAGATTGCCAAGTTGAAGAAACAGCTGTGAAAGAAACTGCTAAGTTGTCTTCTGAAGAACACAGGTATTCTGGGACTTAAATGCACCTTGTGCGCTGTCCAGAGAACTCTGAATGGGACTTCGGCACATCTTATTACTTCACTGGCAGTGGTAAAAAGGACCCAAAACATCTAAGCCCTTTGTTCTTAGAATCACTAGTCCAAACCAAAGCTACCATCTTCAGAATCAGCACACACCCACAAAAAAAAAAAAAAATCACGCTCCTTTATATACATCAAGCACGGCATGGCTCTTCCCTTTTAACCACCACAAAAAATTCTAGCTACAGCAGTCAGGTATATATCCACTCACAATGGGAACACACTTTTAGATATCCAGCAGATTAAAAAAAAAGTTAAGCTGTCATTCATATATTCAATGTGATACAAATTATTATTCAATGTCCAAGGGGAAACAGCAGCCCAAATTTTGAGCTTGTGTTTACCTCCTAAGTAACAACACCTATCCTACTAAGATCTCCAGTTACATGCAGCCTGTTAATGAAGTGGTGGCGGGTGGTGATGAGGGGGGAAGTAGTGTCAGAACTTTCTGATATAAAAGGGTTTTGTAGCTTGTTTTTGAACCTAGACCTGATCTGCTGATCATGGTACTCAAGCCTTCAGCATCTCTACGCAGATCTGTTTCACGCAGAGTTGTAGCATGAGCACAGAAACAGAAAAAAACTACTTCACTGTGGTTAGAATACCCTTATCCCCTCTGGCTATGTCTGCATCAGCAAATAGTGCAGTACAATAGAAGTAGATCTGTACAGCAAAAGTTTTTGCTGAGAACCTGATGTCCATGCAACATATGCATTTCAGAATGATCACTGTGGTCTAGCTCTAGCCTTACTGGCTTAATAGCCATTAACATATCAAACATATTTGGATGCTTCTCATAATCCAGCCTAGTTTCATCCAACAGGAATCAAAGTTTGTGCTCTCCAGGAGTACTCTCATGTGAGTCAAAGTGTGGTAAGTAGAAGCAGTTGAGAGATTCACCTCAAAGGCACCCTCCTGATTTTAAGAAAAGGCAAAACAAAAAAACAAACCACACCAAAAAAAGAAAAAAAACCCCACAAACTAACATAGACATACCCTAAGTATACCTATTCCCAAGTTCTCAGTGCAGTTCTGTTACTGAGACACCCCAAAATGATGTTGATGCTTCTGAAATGCAGTAATGGTATATCTGAGGTGTGACAAAGCAATGGAGAATGTTTGAAGCCTACTTCTGAAGAGCCAGCAACTGACTTACCTAGTCTTAATTCATACAGTTCCCATCACCAATCAACCCTGGGTTTTCAGGGGGTTTTAGTGTGTGTGTGTTGGGAAAGGGGATGTTTCGGGGTTGGCTTTTTTGTTGTTTTGTTTTAAAAACCAGCTTGCTCTGGATTCTGGCTCCACATCAAAGAATTTCCAGGAATCCAGCACAGCTGAAACATTCTTCTTCACCTAATTCACAAAAGCGCTACTTGTCCATCTGTACTTTTTTAAATGTACCTCGCAACAAAACTGTTCAGAAGTCTCTTCATCATCCTGCTACATAGTCAAACATAATATAGATGATGTTGTTTACTTCAAATTCTAGACTCCCAAGAGCATCAGAGTCTGTTTCAGATATAACCAGAAGCATAAGTCCAAATTGCTCTTGTACAGCAACAATGGAAATTATCCCCCCATACCACCTTCTCCAGCCCCAACAGTCTCAGTATAACTTCTTTTCCAAGAAAGTTTAAGGCATAAGTGTTCTCAGTGAGGTATGCTGCATTTTATACACATGTACAAGTACATGTGTCAATTGGCTTATTTATAAAAGATTTAGAAAAGTCCCTCATTTACAAAAAAAGACCAGGAATCAAAATGGTAATTAAGGTGAGAGCCAAACATCACATAATAATAATTTTTCCAAGCACTCTTGTAAGAAGCCTCAAAATAATCCAGACCTTCAACTTTTTTTAAACTTAACGAATAGAATGATAATGAAGGGAACGCTCTCCTCCTGCCAGCTTTGCATCTTGTTAAAAAAAAAAAACAAAAACAAACAAACAGCATCTTTTTCTTCTTATTTAAAAAAGTATTATTTAAAACAATTCACTGTCCTTGTGTAATTTTAACATTATTTCCTCTCAGTAACTCTGATTGAATTAGTTTGGTGTCAGTTAATCACTTCCCTAACATACAAATACTATTAATTTTAAAAACAAGTGAAATAAACTTCAGTGATGCATATTGCCAATCTGGTACTTTTTCCACTCGACTGAGTGACACTTTCTCAATTACTATATCAGAAGTATGAAGGCTTTGTTAAAACCCTCAAATTTAGATGACAGTACATTTCTTCAATAAAAGTTGTGAATTCAACCCCAAATTTAAGTACCAAATTTAACATGACAGACCTTCAGCATGTAAAGTATTTTCACCGGGAAACACTTCCCTGTTAAGCTTCTCTAATAGAACAATTACATATTCTTTAAGATTACCAGAAGTCATATTCTCAAAACTGTGTGAAGATGATATTTTTCAAAGGCCTAAAGATTACTTCGATTTTAAAATTTTCATTTGGCTCTTCTTTCTTTGGTTTAACTTCTTAAATTAGAATTTTTAATCACATCCAATTCCAGTCACTTTCAACCAGCTGCTAGAAAGAATATCAGTTTAATTAGTAAGTATATCAGTCTGATGCTCACCAATCAGTTTCACTCTTCCTGAAGACAGCAATGTGGGATCATCTTTTTTGACATTATTTATTGAGTCATCTACTAGTTCTTTGATATGATCAATTCCTACAACTTGTCCTTTGGGACCAACCTGGAATAAAAATATACAGTTGAATAATTTCTGCTAGTTTTGATTTATTTATAGAATGAGTATTTCTTTCTATCTCCTGAGCCCATTTCTCTAAAATCAAAACAAAAACAGTAAAGTGGTAGTATATTTTCCCAATGTTATTAAAACTACTGCTTGGAATGACACATGCTGACTGCTAGAAGCAACTGGTAATTAAAGTTTGTCAGTACAGTCTTATAAATGCTTATTATAGTCATCTTTTTGAGATGTGATTCAGGTAAGTTATACTATTAGTGGAGATTTTTTCTCTGAATTTTTACAAGTTAAATTTGATCATGAGTGTTTGCATTACCTGCAATAGAAAGTAACAACTTCAAGGACAAAGACTAGAACTAATCTCCTTTCATGTTGAATAAACTTACTTAAAGATTAAGGTTTTTCTAGAGAAAACTATTTTCCTTGAAGTAGTCTAAGTCATGCATTTTGTTCTAAGTTATCTCAAGAGTCCTATTCTTTCAGAAGCAAATGCAGCAATTAACAGTGAGGGACGAACTACCTACCTTCCACCTACCATTGCATTCATGAACCTGCTTTCAGATTTACAGCTCTCTTCCACAGGAAGAGTGGAACTTTTGAGAGCTCATAACTCACAAAAGGTCACAAGAGATCTGTGTATTCTGAGGGGAAAAAAGGCCTGCTAACAAAAAACTCCTCCATTACAGGTATTTCTTCTGGAATTGTGTCTTTATTCCAGAAAAACTATTCCAATTTTGGAAAGAGGAGAAAAAGAATTCCAATCTTAAAATCTGACCATTTTTAACAGGATCCAGCTCAAAGAACACAATGGCACAGTATGTGCTAGCAGCCCATGTTGTCATACGACTTTGTCTTTGGACACATTTGAATGCATTGGTTATGTTTCTGCATATTACATTTTAATGTTGCTAAGACATGGAAAATTAACAACTGCATATCAATATCATGGGGATTTTTTTTTTTGTTTTTATTGTGGACAAGTTCTATGTTAAAAATATCAAAAGAGCAGTTTTATCTCTTCTTTTTCAAGTGGAAGACGACCAGCCTAGCCTTTGAAACAGAGCAAGACAAATGGCAAGTTTTCACTATGACAGTCACAGGTTGTTATTTGGAGGAATGTCTGGCAGTCGGTTGTACCAGAAGCTGACAAAAGATCCACTGTACTCCAAAGAGTAACATCACAGAAATTAAAATTCAGCAAAATGGTCATAGCATGAAATAGCCTGATAAAAGTAAGAGAACCTCCTGCTGCATGTCACAGTCCTCATCAATTACTTCTGTCTATTACCCTGGAACTTTGACATGTGTGCAATTGAGACAATAGCAAAATGGCACAACTTTTTGTATCTCCATGGTCTGTTTGGAATAAAAATATACCCCACTCTTTTTATAATTCCAGTACTTACAGGATGAAAATGACAATTCATTTAATTTGCCAGCAGCCTTTAAAAGCCAATAAATTTAAGTTTGTATGCTATGCAGGTAAGTTTATCACAGCAGTTTAACATGAAAACCCATACAAAAATCTTAAAGATGCTCTACTAGTCTAAGTAAACATAAAGCTTTCCCAGAAGTACCACAAATGAGATGATTATCATAGGCGTAAAGCTGTAATGACATCAGTGTGCCCTCAGGTACCTGAGCCATAAATGCAAGCTATTCATTCTAGATCAAGTAGACTGAAGCAACACCCACATGATCCAGTAAGCACATCCCCAATTGAATTTTGATAGCAAAACACTTTATCATCATTCCCAATAATACACTTCTTTCAAGCATTTGTTACTAGTAGAAAGAACTTTACAGAGAAAGTCAAAGCAGTATATTGTCTTATCTATGTTCATTCAAGTGGATGAACCAAGACCCATATTGCACAGTAGTAATGCTATCAAACAGAACAAAAGCATTTATCCAATGTTTCACAAAACACATCTGTAAGGCATTCCGCAGCATACCACCAAGGAGGATTCAAAAGAGGAACATGACATTTATATGGCAATAAAAAGATAGTGTGATTAACGTCAGCAAAATTGGAAAGATATTTCCTTTTTGTGGCAATTCCAACTTCTCTGCAGATGTTTTCAGCTTTTCTTATATAGCTGTTTTAAAAGAAGAAAGCGCACAACCACAACTTATCACGTCTTGTCAAAAATGGCTATTCCTCTATGCATTTGTAACTTTAGTGAGAAATACACATAACTTTGACAAAAGTTTTAATGCTTGTAGGATTGGAGTTCCCATGCAAGCTACTAGCGCTTGATTACTGACTACAAAGTTAGACCAAAAATAATAGGTAGAAAGCTGAATAACTGACATTTAAGATTTCGTCTAAACTGCAATTTGGTTAAATTATTTCAACTACTGGTTGTTTTTTTTTTTTTAGTTTTGCAGCTAGCACTTAAGAAAACTAGATACTTTGCTAGTGCATTGCCCAGTCCTAAACATTCTTATCTAATTCTTAACACAGGAAACCAGAAGTGATTGCAGACTCAACACATCAGTGCCTGAAAACAGAAAACTAACAAAAAAAAAAAAAGAGAGAATTTATCATATGCATTAATATTTCAAATTAACTTCTCAGAAAGACAAAAAAAACCCCAAACAATTATTTGGCAGTTTAATGCAGGTCTCTGCTAGTTGTAAAGCAATGATAAAGTCCTGGAATGGGGAAGGAAGAACTGATTATATTCCACTACATAAATTAGTCGAACAGTACTGTAGTTAAGCCATCAGAAAACAATTTTTTTTCATCTTTTTTTCCTGATGTAAGATAGGGTGGAACCACAGAGAATTCCTTAAGTACAGGTTGAACAACCCAGAGATTAAGTTACTTGGAGAAGATGTAAAAAGAATATAAATTAATACCTACCTTAGGAAAGATTAAATGGATACTTATAGTGATGCTCACCCAATATAGTAACAAGAAATAAAAAGTTAAAATTCAAAGACAACTTATATACATACAATATATGTTCTTGTGGAAATAGGATTCTTTTAGGTCTCACTAAGCTCTCATCATAGCAGGAAGACATGACAATTGATAACAATGAGAACATTCATAGCCACACAAGATAATGTAAAAAATGGGCTGGACAAGACAAACACTACCTTCCTTCAAGCTATAAAGCAACCACTAAGATGTAATCAAGAAAAAAAACCTTCCCCTTTAGGCAGTTTCTTCACCATCACACTTGACTGGATCCTTTAACTCAACCATCTAGTATCAGCTAGGGTAAGAAATAGGTACTAATCATACCCAGGAGAGTAAATTATTTTTTGTATAATACATATCAGTCCACTGTACAAAGGATGGGGGTTTTTTTCCCCTTTAATTCAGAGTTACGCCGCAGTTAGAGCAGTTGTGATGATCAAGCAATTAAACTAATTATCTCACCATTCGTGAAAAGCACGCTGTAAGGATTCCACTTCCAGATCCTACATCAAGTGCTTTGGCTCCTTCATGTAACTGATCAGACAGAAGCTCAAGAGCATACGCATGCTAAGAGAAGAAGACAGAGACAGAAAATTTCAAAATATTTTAAGTGTCTATTTTACCCAATATATGTTCTTCAGTGATTTTGGGCAATGGACTGAGGATTCATGTAAGAAATTTCAGAATTATTTTCTATTACAAAAAAAGGGGAGGGGGGGGAGTTAACACAATATAATCATTGTTATTTCATCGACTTCAACAAATTGTGCATTTTTTTTCTTAATTTTTTTTTTTTAGTATATATAAATTCATCTGACCATTCAAGCTTCTAGCACACACTCAATTTATATATAGTTATTGGGAGAGACACCATGAACCAATTTAATTATCTTCAGGTCTGGTAGATCTTACTGTTCCAGCAGTATATGGCCCATAAAGAATTTAGCTTGTCATTATGCTATATATATTGGAATAAGCTGGGACAGAGGCTAGCTAGGAAGAAGCAGCTCTGGAGCATCAAGGAAAATGGCTATTAAAACTACCTCTTGTATCACCTGCACACTTGCTGAATCAAAGAGTAGGAAAAAGGAGTTGCCTTTTACAAAGGCAGATAGCCAGGCTCATATACGAAATGCAGTAGGCTACAGAAACACTTAATGAGTTTTGCTTTCCTACGTGGTGAACCAGTACACAAACTAAGCTTAGGTCACACACTAAAAAAAACCAGTTCATTCTTTAATGTTTCAGAGATAGCCATTACAACAGTCTTACGACTTAATCCATCACACCCAGAAAACAGAAGTAATTAGAACAGTTATTTTTAACATTTGCTTAGAGAATACATTTCCTTTTTGCTCTACTACTTCATATACTACTAGTGCTAAGCATAAGGTAACTCAAAGATAATGACTTAGTTAAAATTTTGAAAACATAATTCATAATTATTTTCTCCCTTAGTCACAGGACTTCTTTCTGTCTTTCCTTGACTAAAATTGTTGACATTTCTATAAGAAATTCCTGATTTTTTATATTGATAACTAAATGAATTCTAACCCAACTAGGTAGTTTTTCATCAAGAGGAGCAGATTTTTACTGTTTTGGCACTTTCCAAACATTGCGAGGACAAAATATATGCCTCTATTCATCCTTCACCTCAAAGAAACACAGAAAAATTATGTCTCTGCTAGATCTATGCACTGAAATCCCCTCTTAACGCTCAGTCATTAATGCCCTGGTCTCAAAACACTTGGCAAAAAACCCTGCATCTCAGTATAATGTTTTGGATTTTTTTCCCCTGTGCAAAGAATTAAAAGCATTATAGCAATACCATACTATAGAAATCATTGTTATCAACTCCTGAATTCTTGTGGTTTTTTTAAATTACAGAGTCAGAGTAATTAGGTTGGAAAGGATCTCTGGAAATCCTGTGGTCCAACCCTCTTTCAACACAGGGGCAATTTGACTGCTTAGAGCCCCATCCAGTCAGCTGCTTTGTATGTCAAAGAACAGAATTTCCACAATCTGCAAAATCTGTTCCAGTGCTTAACTACCCTCAAAGGGAATTTTTTCTTCACCCTAGAAACTAATCAGAATTTCCCACATTGCATTTTTTTTGTCCACTACTCCTCACCCTATCACTGTGCATCTCCAAGAAAAGTCTGGCTCAATCTTCTTTGTGCCCTCGCACTAGGCAGTTCACAACAACTGCAATGAACTGTTCATTAAATTGGCTAGGATAAATATTTTATTTCAGAAGCATTTAGATGTTTTTAAAATTACCTATACTAATCACATAATTTTTAAGCTTACCATATGTGGAGCACTGATTGTTGCTTGGAAACCTGTAAAACAAGAGAATGGAAGCACATGTTGATCATTGTTCAGAAAGTAAATGCAATACCTTAATTGTCGCCCTCATTCAGGGCACTACACACAGCCCCCATTACATAGGTGCTCTACTTCAGAAGTGAGTTAACGTACATCATCTGAAAGCTATGCCATGTCAGCTCTGGACAGGAAAAAAAAAAAAAAGGTTCTATCCTTGATCTCAGTTACAATCTCCATTTTGTCACTATATTGCTTTAGCTTGATCAAATGTGTTGAATTCAGAACAGTAACGTCTCCCAGAATAACATAATGCCTTTTTCGCTCAGTCCCTACTTAAAACCCTGAATTTGTTAGCTTGACTTTGATGTGGTGGGGACCATAGGACATCCAGAGACAATAACCTCATCTATTTTGCAACCAGCACACATCTATGAGAAAACATGGACAAACACTTAACTACATTTATTTCTCTGAAGGTATAAGTTTTGAGTATACATGTATCTTAAAAGATTTTTGAATTTTCCTATACAACTAATAAAAACCCAATACAATTTGTAATTCTCACCATCCAGCATTAAAGAAAAAAATTCAAGAATTTTCCTATACAAATAATAAAATCCTATTACCATTCATAGTTCTCACCACCCACTAATAAAGGGGAGGAGGGTGTGTGCAAATCAAGAAAACAGAAATTAGTACATTCTCATAATTCATTCTCCTGCCTTGAAAAGATAAAACTGCCATCTGGATGGGAGACAACTGTCCTATCAGTAGATCTTCCTGTTTAAAGCCTATTTTCATATTAAAAAAATCTCATGTAAAGGTGTAAGAAACTCCACATTGATCTCAACTGAATCATTTCTGTAAAGAGAGAGACTGTTTCTGACTTAAACTGGATACAAATTATTTTTAAGTATTTAAACATCATCTGCACCACCACAAATTGCTGTGGTTTAAAAAATAAATACATATTTACACATTAATACATTAATATTGACTAAAGAACATCTATCTACTTGATGTATCCAAGTATGCCAATTGCATTCCATAACAAATTGAAACTTACTTAAAAGGTATTGAATAAACTGATAAAGAACTAAACAAGCTTCCAAGTTTAAAAAAGTATGTTCACATTCTTAACATATATTTGACAAAGGCAGTCACAGTTATGCAAATTAGAACAATCTCAATTGTTTTTACAAGATGGTCTTACCTATAGACTGTGGAGAATCCATATAAGGGTTGTATTTTGCATAGTGGCAACGGTCTGTAGCCAGCATTACTTCAAATACCTTGTCTGATTTGATTATTCCATTTTCTGTAAACAAACAAATAAAATTGAAGGCATTGTTTCTCTTCTGCAATGCAACAGCATGTGAAATACATTAATATAGTCTTAATATTGTGAGAAATCATGCTACCTTACCCTCTTTAACACTCTAACCCTCATCATGCTAGAATACAAGCTGTGGTCCGTAGATCAAACAATGCTTAAGCCAGTGAACTTTGAACAAGACTTTCCCACCAGTTACAGATGCTTTTCTGAAACAGTAGAGACCATTTGCAAAGATCTACCCCCTAGAAAAACTGAACTTCATGCACACTTTTGATATTCCTGAAAATAAAATCAATAAGAAACTGATACTAGTCTACACACCAAACAAGATATACTTGATAATCCTAAGGAGCTATGTAAGTGAGTAGTTATTGAAAAAATATACAAAAGCAGATTAGAAATGTGAAGCTGCAGCATCCTTGCTCAGTATTTTATTTTCAAGATCTTTTTCCCTTTTGTGTTGGCAAAAGCAAAAAATCCTTTTGTAAAGAAACTCCTACAGAATCAGAATTCTTGCGCTGGGGCAGACTGAGGACAAAGATTTTATATCAAAACACTTTGAATCTTTGTTCACTTTTCAAAATAAAATGTAAGTGCACATGCATGTAAAATGTCAGAAGCACTGTGCAGTGCAGCCATCTTTCCTTGCAATTTTACTGAATTTTTAACATTGATACTTCTTTTTTTTAAAAGTTCTGAAGACATTTATGAATAATGGAAAATTTTAGAAAACAAATGGAAGAAATTAATTAATCACTTATGTTAAAAGACACAGAAAACTACAAATATCTGAAATTTCAACAATGGATTGCTTCATTGAACTACTTACTTTAAACAAGGAAGATTTATTTGGAAAATTATACTTAAAAGGAAAAAGATAGATAATTTGAGGATCTTTAAAATCTAACCCAAAATGCAGTAATGTAAAATCAGATTAAGGAGCTTTTGTAAGATTGTCCTAACTGAAGTCACACTAGAGTTTTTTTTTTAAGTACTACCAACACTAACACACCTGTGCCCAGGCCTGGGCTAACTTCTGCAGAGGCTTCACTGACCATTTACAGTGTTCTCCCAACTACCCTTATCAATCATGGGATTTTATTTTGTTTTTTCTTATCTACTACCTGTGTCCGGGACTTAATTATCCTATATAAGAGAGGCTTGAATTCAGAGAGCAAAATATCCCCTAAAAACATTTTGCTTTTTGGTCTGAAGGCAAAGTATCAAATAGAACTGCAATAGGAATATACTGCAAAACTATTAAGGAAAAGCACAATTCTTTTAAAAAAATAATTTCTTTTTTAGAATTATTTCTATATCTGGCAAGTCACAGAAAAAGCATATACTCCCCTCACAGATCACACACATTGCACATATTCTGTGCTTTGACTTCATTTAGAACTGTATACTACAGTTCCAGTTAGAGGAAACTCATAATTTCAATGCAAGTTTTTTAGTCTGAGGCAGCAGTTCATAAGTTTACTTGCTGAGCAAAACTGTCCCTCAAAAGAAAACAATCAATCAATCCATTAACATACTGTCACTGACAATATAACCTAGTAAGGAAAAAAAAAAAACAAAAACCAACCCCAAACCAAAAACGTTTTCCCCTGACCACTTGGAATTAGTTGTATATCAGTTCCGTGAACAAAGCATAGAAACAACAAATCAAAATTTTACTGTTAGATTCTCATTAGGTATCACCAAGAAATTAGTATGTCTAAAATAAATGTACTTTAAAAAAAAAAAAAAGAGGCAGGAGAATAATCAAAGCTGATTACAACAGGAGTAAAGAGAGAAAGGTTCTGGGGGGTACGAGGGAGGTCAAAAAGCAGCAGCAGAGAAGCACTCAGGAAATATCTAAAATAATGATTTATTCCTTGAGATTGTATATTGTGCAGATAGATGCATACATTCTAGAAGCTACAGGTAGCCATCTGCTCTTTCCTTTTGTGCCTTGGGGAAAAAGACATGCAGAGAATAAGCAGATCAAGCTTCCAGCTTGAAAGAGCAACTGCAGGGCCCTACTGTAAGGCCGAGAACCTCCTCTAATTTTCAGGGGACCTCCTCTGTACTGCTGTGATTGCAGGCTTCTTCCAAACCTCCTTTTTCACGCTACCCATAATCCGTTTCCCCTTTTCACAAAACTCCTTGCCTGTCACCTCTCTCATCTACTCCTGTCATCTTTCTACTTAGAGTATCAGTAAGTGAATTCATCTCTCAGCATTTACAAATTTTACTCCACCTCCATTCTGTTACTTTACTTATATATTTTACCCATTCTTCCCCCAATTTATTTAATCAGAGTATAAGAGCTCCATGGCAGAGATTGACTGTGGATGTCTGTGCAAAACAAAGCACAAAACTTTGTTTCAGCCAAAGTATGTATAACTTTATCAAGTGTGACAGGCAAATGAAAAAAAAAAAAAGAAAAACAGTAGCTACTAATATTCTACAAATTCTGAACATTCAGGATGCTTTCGTTCAGCAAACACTCATGAGATTTGCTGACTGTTGGACTGTCTTTGATTAGTGTCATCATTTTCATCAGTAAATAAGAAGTTAAGCAAGTTACCCATACTCAGACTCCCCAGCGGAACCAGTGGGAGAAGGTGGATCTCGTGTCTCAGCCATATACTTCAATTATTGAATAATGAACCCTCGTCATAAAAAATACATCCTCTCAGCTATGAATGTGGAATTACAGGGTATCACATTATCCCCCCACAGATTAAGTCATCTTTTCAAATTTGCTTATTATACAATGGAGACAACAACAACAAATTTTAGGTGGGAATTAAAAAAAGCAAATCAAATCCTAAACAGTAAAGTCAATACTGGCTTTGTAGTAATTTTTTTGTGTTGATAACAAAAAGAATTTTTCTTGGTCTCATGGTTGAATATAGAGAAACACAGCAACTGCAAGCTACTGAACTCCAATGAAAGTCCTTTCCTACAACATCAGTCCCAAGATGACCAACTGCCAGGATCTTAATTCTGTCTGGAACAAATCTCTGTCAGAATCTGAATTAAGTCCAGAAAACAAGTATATCCCCTAAAAAAGCCAATAATAAAAGTTCATATTGCAAAGAAGACATTCTAATTTCATGCCATATCTAAGTGCTGATAAAACAAGATAATCAACAGTAAATTATTTATTAATAAAATGCCAATGCAAAGCATTTTCTAAATCTTAAAAGGAAGCTATATATTGCAGGAAAACAATTCTCGACTACATATATAAGTTGATTATCCTTTCCAATGATAATATGTACAGAAGACCCTCCTTGTGGAAACTGCTGGGTTTCAAGACACTTATAATCAGTACTGCAAACAAATCAGATGTTAAATTATAAAGTGTTTACAAGCAAAGGCTAGTGCACAAACACACTATCTTACAGCTTAGTCAAAAGTATACTCTGTTTATTAGACCTGAATCAGCACAACTCCTAAGCTTCAAAGGGCTGAAGCCAAAACATAACCACTTAAGAGTGGAACACAGCCTGCAGAGTTCAAGAGTTACTCTGTGCAGAGGCTGCGGCAATGACAACTTGACATAATTGGAGCATGTTTTGAAAACCCACTCTGGTCTGCTTCTTTTCCACAAATAACACCGTGAAAACAGGAAAAGAGCTCACAGAGCAGTGCTTGGATTTGAAGGTGGAAATATACCACTGCTGAACGTAACCTGGGAAACTCGGCAGTTGGCTGTCAGAGAGCAAGGAAAAAAGAGCTGAAGTCTGAAAAGGTACCATGGACTTGCAACAAGTAAACAACCTATCTTTTTATTTAGCAACAAATGCATTGCTTATCTTTCAAACAACAGCCTACATCGCTGATGGTATCCTGACTATTGATCAAACAAGTTTCCAACCAAACCATAAAATACTAGCAGTCAACTTTTACGCCAACACTAGCTTCCAGATCAGAAGAAGGATGTCTCATTGCCACATGACAAAATCCAGCACACAAGCTTACTATACAAACTGTAAACAGCTACTCAGACACCTCTTGTTGCTGGCTTTACATAAACAAAATGCTCATGCAGATCCCAAAACCATTTACTGTGGGACTATTTCAGCATCTGCATAGTCTAGTTTCTCCCCAGATTACTTTCTCCATAACCTGAAGTACTGCAGAGCACTTATGAAGATAACTTTCCAGCAAAACAGTGATATTTTTAAATCATACAAAGGTCTTCAAGCATGATGCAAAGCACATACAGCTCTATATTACAAAACATGAAATCAAGTAGATTAAAATTACTGAAGTGACAACAGTTTCCAGATGTCTCCATCTGACCCATGCAAACCAGCTAGCAACTTTCAAGATGGAAGTGGGCTGGAACAGAACCACAATCTTGATTTTCAAGCAATGTTAAGTTACTTGGTTTTAAGCAGCTGATCAACTGATGTTTTTAAGGTTGGGGTCTTTTTGTGTGGGGAGAGGAAGGAAAATGATGGGGAAGAAAGCAATTCAGTCAATACAATTCTATTGAAGTAACAAGCATAGGAAGATTTCACTGTAAGCCATAAACACAAAGAAAGCACTCTCAACAAGAAATGATGGATCAGCATCCCAAGATCCAATAAAGGACGCTGACCCCAAAACATACAAAGCTCTTTGTGCTAAAGAAACTGAAAGTAGGTGTTTGCAAACAAGTGGTTTTTAAACTGCTCATACATACAAACCTCTTGTGCTTTGCTGATAATTTAAGAGTATCTGCCTCGAACATTCACCTGCATGTCTGTTATCACTATGATTTGGATTCACAATAATACATTATTCAAACAGAACATTGCATACGCTAACTGGAAGGAATCAGTCGAGAGTCCGTCATTCAGAGATACAATGACAGAAAGACTGAGGAAAGTAAGGGTCCATCAGAACTAATCTTAGAGTCCAGAAATTAAACACAAAGATCAAATCCCATTAAAATCCCAAAGAGGCAGAAATTAAAAATAAAATTTAAAAAATTAAAAATTTATATTAAATTAGCATCTAAATGCTACTCAACACATGTAGAGATAAAACCACACGGGAACCTAAAGCTAGGTTCAACACAACAAACTAGATGAGTATACAGCCTCAAGATTCAGTTAAAAACAAACTTACCCTCCAAAATTTCACTTCTACTTTATGGGAGTACTCCTTCCCTATTTAATAACGATCACCTTCAAAAACAATCTGTCTATTTTGGCAAAACAGATAAGAGCTCTCTATTCATTTTCATGGATCTGAAAGTCTGCAGATAGCTAATTTAGACATATTTAACCACAGCTGTATTGGTCCCTCATACTATAGGTCAATGTTGCAAAGTTGATATTAACCATTTTCTTCTCCGGGGGTGGAGAAAGGCATGCTAGCTCTTTGTTCATAGTCCTACAGCGCATATCTTTATCACAAAAGCTGTCCATAATGTACTCACATTTATCAAAATGGTTATGTTGTTTTCACCCAAATCTATATCAGCAGCTGAGTGAAGAAACTTTTGGGAGTATATGAAAGGAGAAAGCGACTCTAAGGTTGGGTTCAGGCTGCAAGAGCACAGAACTGCACTTTCCAATTAAGTTTTTACACCTGTGTGCAGACAAGGGAGACTTCACCTCTGAGCACACCTTGATCCCTCTACACTTGAGAGGGCTGAACTTCACCGTAGAAATCACATGGAACATAAAAAATGAAGAGTTCAATATAAAGCGGCAACAACCATCTAACTAATAATAATAATAACTAAGATAATAATAATAATAACTAAGAACTGTTGCAGAGGTTAAGATAAACTTAGCTGGATAGAAGAGATAGATATGGAACTCTCCTCACAGTAAGGCTTGAGACAAGACTACTTCAGTAGCTGCAGTAGATCTTTAAAGAAAGGCAGATGCCACACATCTTACACCTTACTGAGCAGATTCCACATAACCACTTTGCTGATCTGTTTTCAGAAAAGCCAATGCTGTCAAGACCAGCAGCCAGGCCACACGAACAGTCTGTTATTACAAAGGTGGTTTCATTAAAACAGGCACTAGTACTATGCAAAAGCTGAGGAAGACCAAAAATCAGTGAAACATGACACCAACTCTCAGGATAAAATGACACAAAGCTGTCATACTAGCAGAAATAAGGAAGAATTTCTGAAGTTATATATGTCTGGCCATCTCTTTTAGATTTCAACAGTGCAGGCATTTGAAACTATTTTGTGCTCAAGTCCAATGTTGCAGTATTCAGGTTCTGAAGTCTTAAAACGTAATTCACAAGTCAACCAGTCCAGGAGAGATGTCATTCCAAAATTTTACTGATCTCAAGGTCTGAAAGAGCTTACTCTGGTTTTGCCAAAATTTGGCAATTTAAATCAAAATTAAAAACTTTAATAAAATGAATGTCATCTTGTAGCAGTCTTAAGAAAAATTTTTACTTTAAAAAGTGTTATCATAACACTAACAAACATGATTTTGAGGTATTAGATTCACAGAAGCAATCATTCAAAAGAACACAAACATTATACACTTCTTTCCAAGCTTATTAATAGGTCTTAGTGAGCTCTTGATACTACATCAGAATAAAAGAAACAGTAGCATTAAAACAAAAGCCTGGAGTTAACATTGAAACTAACACAAAAGAGATTCCCTCTTTTTAACATGCCCATGAGCAACAGTAATCACCTGTAAGCAACAGATTTGCAAAATTATTTCCATTTTACTATGGATTATTAGGGAGCTTCAGACTACCAGAAAAAAAATCATATTATGGCATTAAACCCAGAGACAAAGAAAAATATATATTCAATCAAGCAAAAGAGCTAAACATTTTTAAATTAAAACGACTAATTATAAAGCATTGTGATGTACATAACAGCCAAAAACATGCTCTCTGTTTTTTCTTGGATGACTGAGGACTTGCACTTCGTTGCACTGAATTTTGAGGTTGTTGTGGGAAAGAATGGGTATGTTTTTGACATTATATTGCCACCTTGTCTAACACTAAGGGAAAAAAAAATTATGTAAACAACCAAGAACTAGTTAAGAACACAATCCTAATTTACACACAGATAAAATGTGATGAATGTTTTTAAAGTTATTTTTCCTTTCTGTTAACATTTCTCATTTTCTGGGATGTTATCTTGATTTACTTGAAAGCCTGCCTCTTAGAAGGTCAAGGGTGTAGAAATTCCTTCAAAACATTTCACTCACAAGGGCAAATCACTAACAAATATTTAAATCACTAATAAAAAAAAGTCTCATGGCAACTCTTTCAGGCAATTATTTGACTTACTTGCTAACTAAAAAAAAAAAAATTAATCTCAAAGTTCCAAAAAATAGCATCACAGATTTCAACTCTATGCCACCTGAGACATTAACTAAATTTAAGAGATTTTAGATATTTGTAAACATATCAGTGGATGAGTTAATTTTTAATTTAAAAAAATAGTTCAATTTTCAACTGTTTCACTACCCAGACATAAATTACAATGCTTAGTCACTGAGGCCTCAATACAACATATAAGGTGAAGGAAACTGCGTTCACTGAATGCACACAACAGGCAGCATAACTGCTTGTACAGTGGCGGTATTAAATTTGGGTTAAGTGGTTTTTATTGGTCTGATTTTTCCATTGCTATTTCCCTTCTTCATGTTCATCCAAGTTACAATACTCTTCCTTGAGCAAAGTTAGACAGATGTAGAAGAGATTTGGATAAACCAAGGGAAATGACATGGCAGGGGGTAAAACAAAACAAAACCAACATTTAGTTCTTGCTGAACCTGGCTTAGGCTTCACAATGCCATATTCAATGCCTTCACATTGATGGCAGTTCCCAAAGAGATTTGTCCTCAGCAATCAGAAGCCTGCAACAAAAGTGCAGAATCATTGTAGATAAGCCTTCAACATGAAGAAACTTGCCAAGACATCATTTTTAATTATTTAACATCTAAATAATAAAATGCTCAGAGAAGTATCTTTAGCATGTCTGAGAACAGAATTTGCAAAGCCTGACGATATTTGAATATATACTGATTTGAAACAACATTCACACTGAAAAATTAGGAATCTGGTCTCAAATAAGGAATGAAATTCTATGGAATTGTGCCATCTCATAAGTTGCAGTTGCTAACTTTTGTGATACAAGTTTACTAGATGAGGAAGAAAAAAAGAGTGTAGCAGGAAACAAGCCCACAGATGGTTAACAACATTATGCAGCACTTTAGCCACAGTCAAGTTAATTCACCTTCAAGTTCACCTGGAAATGTGGATTCAAAAGCATGTATACATGGTTATAACACCATTGGCACAACACCATCAGAGAAATAAGCAAAGAAAGATTATCATATGGCAGCATACCATATTGATTGGAGGAGAGAAAGAGAAGTGTGATAAGGAAACTTAATTAACTCTGATGGATTGTGAATTGGACAGGGACCAATATTTCAGTTCTGCAGGTGGGGAAGAAAAGCTGTTTTCTAAGATGTTGGCCTGTAAAGTAACAGGACTTGTCAAGAACCCAAGTATGAAAAACAGAAGGAGATCAAAATGACCCAACAGCAAGATGAGAGAACAGTGGATAACTGAAGATAAGAGAGGGGAAAAAAAGATAACATTTAGAAAGCACGATCTTCAACCAAGCAAGATAACAGTAAATAAGTCACCAATTAATCAGTCTTTTCCTGCTTTCTCAGCATCCCTATACAGCAGGTTTGTAACAAAAAGAAAGTTCAGTCAGAATTATGTATTTAAACATAGTCAATTATTTCTACATTTAGCATGATTTCTAACCCTACAGTAACCTGCATTTAGATAGTTTCCTAGAATTGTCATCTGCTAAAAGTTCTTCATTTAAATATTTTTAGGGGGAAAGTTTGCTCAAGTTTGAAGGCACGTGTTCAACTCTTTTCAGTGAGGAAGAAGCAAAGATTGAAATAATTACTCTGTAAAGGTGATTTTTTTTTTTTTTAATAGCTCTAATGCTGGCAGAATCAAACAGAAAAAAAAGCATTTTTTTAAATGAGAAGTAGTTTCGAGAATCACTGGAAAACAAAGCAGCTGAACACCTCATGGAAACTGCACATTCAAGGACAGCATTTTTGTTGTGAAGAAAAGAATGCATTTTAAGCAAGTTTTTTGTGTATGCCACAAATTCTGCAACTATGATGCCTCAAATTAACAGTGCAAGAACATGCTTACAATGAAACAAGAAGCTAAAAATCAAACGCACAAAACAGAAAGTCATGTACCATTCTTTAGTCACTTGTCTCTAAGTATGCACTGAAAAAATATGCAGAGTTCCTGGGCCCTCTTCATTAGTTTGTCCCTTTTAAAACATGAAAGCAAAGATAAAGCTTGTAAAGAGTACTTGCCTAAATCTGCATCCAAATACACAAAAGCACTTAACACTGGTCTAACACAATGATCGTTACCATTAACTATAAAATAAACTTTTCTGTAAGGCAACAGTGAAATGAGCAACAAGCATATGTTAATATAGTTTCATGAAATTAGAGCACTTTATTGCCACAAAATAGAAGCATTAGTAACTTTCAGTAACAACTTATAATGAAGAAAAATCTTTACACCTGTTTTAAACAAAAAGAATATATAGCCTACAGGAGTTTTCCATTGATGTTTTTATCTGGAAGCAAAACCAGTTTAAGAAGTTCCCATTCTCTCCAGCCCACTTATACCCATAACAAAGTTCACTGCTTCTCTAACCATGATAGTACAACAGCTTACAGATATTGAGGAGTTTAAACCTCGATGTTTTGCAAGGAGGGTAATGAGAAAGTGATCCAGTCTTACAACACAGCCTCCCTCACAAGCAGTTCTACAAGCACAGTGAATAGAAGACTTGTGGCATAAGGGCAGGAGCCAGAACCTCTCAACCACATTTTGCTACAGAAGAAAACATACTGTGTCATTACAACCTGCATTATTTCCTTTGAGTTATGCAAATTACACACAAGATAAACACTCAGACAACATCAAATTAACCTCACCTGCCTTGTATTCTCACTTCTAGCATGAAGATGCTAGAAATGCTATACTACTTAGCTGGTTTTACAGGAAAAAAAAGTTAAATACATTGAGGGATCTACTACTCAAAAGGAATTCTCTAGAACATTTTAGTCTTTCTGTAACCAATGATTTTTAAGTTCGTTAAAAACATATCTAAGATAATTATATATCCTATAAAAAGGTACTTACTTCTAAACTTGTTCCCAACTTTAGCCAACAAGGTATCATCTTACCTGGAGAACTTTTAAGTAAAAGTTATGGTCTTAATTCTGCAACTGCTCTGCAGTGATAAAGCCCTACACCATCTCTGGAGTCCTCCTGAGGTCAACAACACAATCTTGCTGCAAGACCAAAAGCCTCTATGCCTCCGCAACATTTTGTTTCCAATCCACTGTTTAACACCCCTCAAAATATTTTGGCATACATATGCAAAAAAGAGAGGGGGAAATCACAGACTAATTTTCCAGGTAATTGCCATCACTGCGTATTTTAAGATTACAATATTAAACACTTCTAGTTTACTTCCCTCTTCCTATACTACTATTGTTGTGTACTGACTATAATGTTTTTTAGCTTTTTCATTATTTGCAAAGCCCTAAACAGTTTCCATGTGTTGAAAAACACTGTCATTGTTTTCTCCAACAAAGAAATCAGTTTCGCCTTCAGGTTCTCAGAGCCATAGACAATTCTGGCAATGATCACTTTTTGGATACATTTTGGAGCTTGACATTCATTTTTACGTCAGAAAGTTTTCCCCTGCTGTGTAAGGGAACAGAATTTCACTAAAACAGTATTTCTAGCCCTTACAGCTGCAAAACAAAACAACAAAAAAAAGGCACTGCGACTCTTGTAACTAGAGAATTTGTTACCTATTTATTAAACAGGCAGTTTTTACATTGAAACTGAAAGTCACTTCAGCATATATTGCTCTACTGGATGGAAGAGTTCTCAAAAGAGTGGAAAAAGAAAACACTGGAAAAGACCGCAGGATCAGAGGATCTAACATAAGCAGACTGGAGAAGGATGATTCTCCAGTGCCTCCAAAATAACGAGGAGGCCAAACAGGCAAAGTTGTCTGTGGTCTTGCAGCATCATTAAAACAGGAAACAACTGCCATAATACAGGCTCCAAATCTACATACTTTTATGTCAGGACACAGACTTGAGGAGACGAAGGGAAAGACCAGGAGTAAAGAAAAGGGACACTACAAGTGTATCTAACAGATTAATCTGAGGCCAGTATGAAAAACGGAAGCACTGAAAAACAGAAGGTGTTATCACCCTGTCCTCTCAGCCTGGATCGCATGTAGATGACCCTGCAGACGTCAGGATGTACTGAAGAACCTCAGTGAAGAGCACCGACACCTGCCACGTTCAGCAGGGGGTCAGCACAAACCTTCGGTAAGGACAAGGAACGCCAAGTCCCGGGTGGTCACAGGAAAGCTCGGGCACAGCATGAGCCTGTAACCTCGACATCTCCGCTCCTCTCCCGGCGGACCTAGCCCACCGCTTCGAACGGAGCGACTCGGGGCTGGGGCCAGAAATGAGCATTTCGGACCTCGCGAGCGGGCCGCTGCCCCAAGAAAAACAACCTTGGCCTCTTCGGCGCGTTTCCCAAACCCGGGCTGCGTTTAGCCGGGGCCTCCAAGACCCAAGGACGGTCGCTGCGCGCCCGCCGACACCGCCGGGCGTGCCGACCCGGCAGAGGCGGCCGAGGCGAAGCCAGAGGGACGCCGAGCCCGGTGCGTGCGGAGGATCACGGGCCCTCCGGGGCTGCCGCCGCCGCCGCCCCGCCTCAGCTCGCCCAAGAGCGTTACGGGCAGACGGGGACGAGGCGGCGGGAACGGGGCCGGGGCCGGGGCCGGGGCCGGGGGGGAAAGGAGGCGGGCTGACAACAGCCACGGCCGCCGCACAGCGCTTCCCCTTCGGGACCGCCATCGGCGCCGCCCCTCCCGCCGCATCGCCTCCCGCAACAACAGCCCGGGCCCGCCCTGCAGCCGCCGGCCGCCGCCCTCCGCCCGGCTGCGGGACAGCGGCGGCCCCGCTCGCCGCGCCCTCCCGGGAGGAACCCGGACGGACACCCGGACACACACACACACACACACCCACACCCACCCCCCTCCGCCCCGGCCCGGCCGGGCGCCGCCTTCGCCTCCTCCCCCCGCGCCGGCGCTGCTCCTTGACAGTTGGCGGCTGGGCGGGCGCCGCGGGAATGCGAAGTGCGTGACGGCCGAGCGGCCGGTAACGGTCGCCCCGCGGCTGAGGCGAGAGGGGCCCCGCCCCGGACTCACTGCGGAGGTTGTGGATGAGCTCGGAGTGGCTGGCGCCTCCCGACTTCCAGGCCATCGCTAGACACACTCTGCGGAGCAGGTACAGAGCCGCCTTCAGCGCCGCGACTGCGCACAGCAGCTTCCCCAGGAAGGACACAACCTCCAGCGCCGACACAGGCGCCGCCTCCTCGCCTCCTCCTCCTCCCCCCCCCCCGGCCGCTGCCGCGCGCCCGCCGAGGGGAGGGGCCACGCGCCCACCGCCCCGCGCGCCCGACATTCTCCGGCCGCCGCCGCCGCCGCCACCGCTCCGCCGGCCCGCGCTGGCCCCCGCGCATGCGCGCCCATCGCCCCCGGGGGCGCGCGTGGGGGAGAGCCCCGCGCGCGCGGGGGCGGTTGGTCTGCCCGTCAGGGGCCGGTCGCCTCCCGCCCCGCCGGTGCCTGGAGGCGGCGGTGGAGGCCGGTCGCGGCCGCTGCTCCGGCAGCCCGCGCGGGGGAGCCGGCCTTCCCCCTCCCCGGTCGCAGCACCGCCGTCGGCACCCGGTAACACGCGAGCGCGCTTACCGCCGCGGCGCCGCGCGGCCACTCGCACGGCGCTGGCCCGGGGTGGCCGAGCACACGGGTGGCCCAAGCCCCGGTGCCGGTAGCGCCCTCCCGCCCGGCCGCCGGGGCCCGAGCCCGCCCCTCCCCACAGCTGCAGCCTGCGGCGCCAGTCGCGCGGGCTCAGCGGCCGCTCCCGGTTCGCGGGTTTGGTCGCAGGGGCCGCGGATCTCGCGCTGGCGGCTTCGTGAGCGGGTTTGTGAGCTTAGGAGCTCCGTTAACGAATGAACTAGCGAAACGGCACGGCCGTACTTCCCCCCCCCCGCCCCCCCGGCTTTGGCCGCCCTCGTGAAACGAGCCGGCACGCGCCGTGCACCGAAGAAAGGGGGCGGGGCGGCTCTCCCCGGCCTGCCGGTTACGCTGGCGCCGCCAGCGGCCCAGCGCGCGCCCCGCCGCCCTTGCGGCGGAGCCAATTATCGCCGTCCCGCGGCGGGTTGTTTTGCATGGGGCGAGCCTATTGGGCCGCGGCCAGCCCGCGCGGGCCAGGCCTACGTGTTGGAGGCTGCCATTGGTCAGCTAGCGCGGGGGCGCCGGCGGTCCCACCGCCCCTGCCCCGGGGGCGCGGGAGCTGCCCCCGCGGCGGCAGTCACTGCGCGGGGCGGGGTGGGGGGAGGTCGGCAGGCTGCCGGGGGAAGGAAGATGTGACTGAAGAGCTGGGAAACACCACAAAACACGGGGACGGATGGAAGGTGATGGGAGTTGGCACCTGCGTGCGTGGCTAAACGCTGCCGGAGTACCAATGATCTGCAACGGCATCCGCTAGTGCCGTGCTGTTGTAGGACCGAGTTACGAATCAAAATTCCTTTTAAAAGGTGTCTGGGTCACAAAATCGGTAACTCAGCATTTAACAAATGCCAAACGGATGCTTCCGATGTGGCCTTTAGTCTGTCCCAGCGTAGGCACACGATGGAGTAGCAATCCTCAGGAAAAAGAAGCACCTCCGGTTCCTCCCACAGCCTGTAGCATGATGCAGAAAACCATACAATTAACTTCCTACAGTCATGTGATATTCCTGGGTACTCCTAAAGTCCTTAACGATTAACTTTGCCACCAATATTCATTTGCCACCTGTTATTTATCTGTGTTTCTATTGGTTTTAAGGGAAAGCAAATTCCATTATTGCAGACAATTTCGGGGAACCTGCTGTCAGTGCTGTGACTTTTGCATTTGTGCCCCCTTCTGGTCCCCGTGAACGAGCTTCCACACGCCCGGGACTGCAATTTTACAGCGCTTCCTCTCCTGACCAGGCACAACAGCGCAGGTGTGTCATCTGCTTGGTACCAACTAGACAGCATGGTTTTCAGTTCTTTGCTTTTGAAACGTGAGAATAGTGATACCTAACTATTAATAGGTAGGCCCTACCAATAGTACATTGTATAAACATTAGAGAAAATAAGGTATCATCCAGCAGATACAATTTCAAATATTATATTGTTTATTAAAAGCATTCCTGATAAAAGGACACACACAGCCTAACATACCACCATGGGAGACACAGATAACATTGTCCTCTGTGCGAGAACCCATCCTGGGAGGGATGAGCCTGTTCCAGCTCCACACAACACATGTACTCCATCCCATCATTGCTGGTTCAGGTGAAGAAAATGAGGTAAAGGTGGGAATCTGCTTTTATGGCTAGCAGTCAGTCCAGGGCAAACCTGGCAGTTGCCCAATGCATACACCAGGTCCCATCCATAGAATTCCCAGACCTTTCCCATCTGGTTCTTTTAATCCTGGAGACAGATCCACTGCTTCATTCTGTATTCTCCATCTAACTTCTCCTAAGCATGATATGGCAACTGCTCTCCAGTCTGTGAGAGACTCCCAGCCTGCCCCAGAATATAAAAGGTCCCCCTGTTACATCCAGTGGGCTGGGAGAGAAGGAAAGAAGCCATGGAGTTAGAGGAATCCCCAAAGGGCAGCAAGTACAGAGAACAGACAGACATTGTAAAAATACACACACAAAAATACTTCATTCTTTTAAATGCAAAAGACATTTTCTGTTGTCAGATGCAAGCAAACTGCATTGCTGTCACATAGAGAGGTTGTTGGCAGGAAACTAGCTGGCCCATGTTTAAAAGCATTCCAGGGATACTTGCCCCCTTGGGAGACCAGAAACACAAGAGAAACCATTTACATACAAACTGAGCAGGAGCAGCTTCAATTAGTGTTAAGCTTGTCACAGAGCACAAAGAAAGAGCCCACCTTTATCTCCTAGGAACTTGCAGACTTGCCCAGGCACTTTCGGACTGAATCTACCTATTGGCAGTCTCTTGGCATGACTATTCAGAGAATGACAACAACATAAGTGTGAGCCTTCCTAACCGATATCTGGGGTGTCTTGGATGGATTCCAGGCATGTGAGAAGGAAACAGCACTTGGCTCTGCAGGTTTCCAGGAGCTTTAAGACAAGCCAAGTTGTCTCAAAGGGCCCAGAGAAACTAACATGCACCAATAGCGACAGGATGCACCCATTTGTGCAGTAAACAAACAAACATGAGGGTCCCTAGCTCTTTCTGCTCTATAACCCCAGGCTATGAGTCCATTTTTTAGACTTATTAAGAGCATATCCATTAAGGTAAAACTAAAAGGAACGTAGACATTCTACACTAGGGTAAAAGACAAGCAGAAATTTTTAAAAATATGTTTTCTGGCCATCAGCATTCATGTGGAGCCTCTCCACTTGCTCTGACACTGGCATTCCTGTATCCTCTTCTCCCTCACTTGTCCAAACCAGTGTAAGCAACTTGGTCCCTGGATGCCCACTGTCGGTTGCAGGCACCTCCATCTTTCACAGGTACAGCCATCTCCCTAGACTCTCCAGGGAGCTGGTGCATGGCCCTGTTAGGGAAGAGGCATGGGAATGCCAACAGACAGAGTGGGCCATCACTTGACCGTTCTGACACGGACATCCCACTAATTGTAAGCAGGTCAGATCTCTCTCCTTTTCTGCACATTCACCCACATCTCAATTCCTCAGCTGTACTTAGATACATTTATATATAAACCCCTCCATGCTACTATTTCTGTTTCATCCCTTCCCTCCTACCTTATGAACCCATTAGATTTTTTTAAATTCTTTGAATTTAAAAAGCATATGAAAAGTTGATCATCACTGTCTGATCCCATCTGCTGCTGCATATACATACCACAAGCAGAAATTTCCTTGTGAAATGTTCCTGCTGAACATTTCCGCAGTTATGTCCCAAACCCCACACTAACTGGCTTCTACACCTACACTCACTCCTCTCCCTGCCTCCATTCTGTTTTTAACTTAATCACTCTTTTTCATCTCATCTCTTTTCCTGTCTCCTCAAGCCAGTCCAATGCATACCTTCATTTTGTATTTCCATTTCAGAAATTTACATTATTTTGAACTCGGCATCCCTCTTTTCCCAGCCCTGCACTCAAAAAGGAGGTGAGAAGGACCCAGGCACATCAGTGACTTTCCACATTAAGGAGGAGCAGAACTGGGACCCCTCCGTGAGGGAAGGTGAGCCTGGAGCCAGGGATGACAATGCCACAAAGCAGGACACCACGCCATGGTGTCTGAGCTAGGCTAGCAGAATAGGGCTGAGGACGGTAGTGGTTTTGCCATCAAGCAAAAGCAAAGTGACAAGTCAGGCCCCGAGTCAAGCCAGTCGCCAAGTCAGGGACATGGCTGGGCACAGGCCCTCCTACAACACAGCTCAGGCCAGGAGAGGGTGCCCCAGCCCAGGTGGGAGCCCCAGGTGAGGGCAAGTAAGGCTTATGAACGGGCTCAGAGCTCTGGCATTCTGCTCTGGTATCTGCTCTGCACTACCCTGCACAGCGACTGCGCTTGTTCAAGAGATCAAACTGGGCACAACTCCAGGAGTTATGACCAACAGTAAATATTTTTTTGGCATCTCCAAATAACTTTCTTAAAATATTGTTGAATGATAATTGGAGGAAAGCAGATTATAAGCAAATAGAGTTCAGAATTAGCTTTATCCTGCCCTAGCACATCCACTGATCTAGAAAGCGCCTTCATTCCCAGGCCCCCTAACCTCTGGCAGAGAGACAGGCATACTTGCAGTTCTCTTTGCTTTCACCCACACTCCTAGCTTTAGCCACATTTAAGGATAATCCATAGATGCTCCTTGTTGTCTCAGCTAACATGTTTGGACCCAATGCGCAGAGTCAGCTTCATCTAGACTTAATGTCCTTTTTGACAGTCTCAGAAATATTTGATGAGGCATATTTTCTCCTGGTGTTTGTTTCCTCCTTCTATTTGTTTATTTAAATCTGCTATTACACTGAAACAACATACTGACACAGTACACATCTTTCATAGTGATCAAACACAGAGAACGTATTTAAAGGTTTATAGAGTAGCCCTAAATCCATCACAGCCCTCACCTCCATCATATAACATGCTGCCAATATTTTCTCAAAAAAAATGTAAGACAGAAGAAAAATTGTGGTTCTTCTTTACCTCTTAATGAAAATAAGCCTCTATGTCCAACCTCTTCTCCTTAATACTTCCCAAATGCTTTTGAACAAGCAATCCTGAGCAAAGAAAGAAACCATCCAAGAACACAAGATAAAAAATACACACAGAAATCACAAAGTAACCAACAAAAATATTTGCCTAATAAAACATTTCAATAATCCCAAAATGTTATCTCTTCCACTTTTAGTTATCTGGTCTGTAGCTGTATTCTGAGGCTGCCTACTGACCTTTCCCATAAGTGTTGTGAGACTTAGCTGAAAATACCCTTGGGGTTGACAGTGACTTGCAGGATTGCTGTTAGCAGCTTAATACAGGGTGCCAGAGGTATTGGCTACTGTAGAATAATAATGCTGCTGCAGCGTGCATCAAAGCTGTTTTAGGGCTTGCAGTATGGTAAGACTGCAATAGCATCCAGCTTTTTGAATATGTTCAGTGTTGGATTCTGCTGTACGTAATTATGAAAAAAAAAATGTTCCTCACAATTGAAGTTCAAATGATGCATAAAGCATATAAAACATCACCAATTTCCTATCACATCTGAAGGATTACAAAACAGCATAGCAGGCTTGATGAGGAACTCAGCAGTGCTGTACAGAAAAAAATCTGGCACATGGCTTTAGCAGGCAAACCGCAGTAACACGGGTGAAAGTTTGACGAAGCCACTGCTGCTGATGCTGAGAAGTGAAGTCCACCTGACGGAACGTCAGAAAGCTGGCAGTGGCAGCTTTGACAAAAATGGAGCAGAAAATCGGGCTGTAAAAGTAGGAAGGTGCTTGTGAGGAAGACCCTTACTGCACTGCAGTGACTGGACAGAGTCCCAGCCTCCGAAATGACAACGTAGCTATGTCAGCCTTTAGCTCGTTTTACAACTAACCTCTGAACTTTTTATTGCACGGTTGTTTAGGCCTCAAGTGAAATGCGATAAAGGAAGTGCATGTGTGCGCTTGTTTGATTTAAGGCGCTATTTGGAACAAAAAAATTATTGTTGTACTTCTGTGCAGGTGGGACTCCGATGGAGGGAGGAGAGTACCACTCGCAGGTATTTAAAAGCCAATCTAGACCAGAGACGATGAGTTGGCGTAAAGGTCATTGATTTTGAGAAGACAAAAGCCGGCGGCGACCTCGCAGGCAGGACACCTACGCGTGACGTGGTGGGGGGAAGACCCCCCGCCGGTCAGCAGGCAGGTAAGCGCACTCCCGCACCTCCTCCTCTCCCGGACCCGATTCTGCGGGTACCGCCTGGGCGGTCGGCGCCCCCTATAGCGGTTGCCGTCCCTGTTGGCAGGGCCGCCCCCCCCTCCCCGGGCGTCCCGCCGTTACCCCGGGACGGGGACGCAAGCCCCGCGCCCGCTTCCCCCGGCTGCCGGTTAGCTGAACGGCCGGGGCTGGCGGGGCGCGGCTGCTACATATGGCGGGGCCGGGCAGGCGGCCGCCCCGCTCCCCCGCCATGGCCGGCCCCGGCCCCGGCCCCGGCCCGCCCGGACGCGCTCACCGCCGCGCTCCAAGCCTGTCCCTCCGCGCTCGCCGTCGCGCCGCAGCCAATCAGCAGGCGCGCGGCGGGGCGGGAGGCAGCCGGCGCGCGGTGGGGGCGGCCATGGAGGACGTGTGCGCCAAGTTCGTGTCGCAGAAGATCAGCAAGACGCGCTGGCGGCCGCTGCCCGCCGCCGCGCTCCAGCCCCCCGACCTCTTCGCCACCGGCTCCTGGGACAACGAGGTAGCGGGCGGGCCGGCCGGCCGGCCCGGCGGCGCGGCGCGTCCTTCGCGGCGGGCCCCCCGAGCCTCCGCCGCTTCGCGTGGGAGAGGAGGGCCGGAGCTTGCCGTGAGCGCTGCCCGAGCCGGCGTTTACCTGACTCTGCCTCGCTCGCGTCCCTAAGGAAGCCGGGGGGCCGGCCCGCTGCTCGGCAGGGTTATCCCGCGGGGCGAGCCCTTCCCTGCGGCCCCTTGCTTTCCCTGGCAGCCGCGAGGAGGCCGTGACACCTAGGCTGGCTTACTGTTAAGGTACTTTCAAAAGTCAAACCGGTGGTGTCGTTTCCCTACAGGATAACAGGATCTCCATTTGGTCTGTTGGAGAGCTTGGAAATGTGGGCCTCGGTGGTGAATATCAAGGAGAACCTCAGCTGCTGTGTGACATCAGGCACAACGGTGATGTTATGGACATGCAGGTAAAGTAGCTTGTTGAACAGATCTGTATTTTTTAACGGCTTGTCACTTAAGAGAAATTAAGTGATAGGGAGCTGTCAAAATGCTGAGGTTGACAAAAAATCCTGATGAAGAAGAAGGGCAAAGAACCAACCAGTATCGGTTTGTTGTGTGGTGGTTTGGGTTTTTTGTTTGGTTGGTTTTTGGGTTTTTTTACTGTATCTACCAATAATTTAGGTTCCTCCAAAATCAAAATGATCATCTTGGTACTGACGTCAACTGATAGTGTGCTTATTATCTCTCTTTAGTTTTTGGATCAAGAGAGAATCGTGGTTGCCTCATCAACAGGAACTGTAACTGTATTCTGTCATCATCAAAATAACCAGGTAAGTAACTTGCACTGGCTTTAAGCTGCTATTCTGTGTAATACAGGTCACTTTGATCTTAGTGTAAGATTTCTCAAAACTACTAGAGCAAGAAACATTTGCATACCAAAATAAATTTTTTGCATTCTGCTAGAAAAAGCTTTGGCTTTATACATACAAGGAAAGAAAAAAGCATTTTGCACACATACTACAGAGATTAGATTGCAGATAGGCTGGGGTATCCATTAGTATGTATCTGTAATCAAATAGTCCATTCACTGATAACATACTTCAAGAGTATGGATTGTTTTGGGGGAGTGGGTATTAATGGACTGGTACCTGCCTTATTAGAGTTTTTGCACTCTTAAACTAAATGACTCATGTTGAATTTCTTCTCACAAGTGTCATGTGAGGGAAGATTTGTAAACTCTGTAGTCTTTTGCTTTGATTATAAAGCACTGAATATAAATGCATAATGATTTTTGTATATATATTCACAGTGACACAATAAAGACTAGTATCTGTTAATAATTTGATGTGGTACCTAAAATAAACTAAATTCCTTGCACTCAAAATCTAAATCTGACCTTATGTTTTGTAAAGGCCTCAGCTCTTTTCCCTTGTCCTGGAGAAAGATTGAAGGGATAAGTCTAGTGGAAGACATTTCATAGTTCATAAATAGATTGTGTTCTTTCTGGTTTCTACCTCATGTGAAAAAGGTGGTTCAGACAAGAAATAATCAATGCTTCATTGACGGGTTGTGTGCTCAAGAGTTGAGGAAAATACAGATCTCTGATTCTTATTTGTATAGAAGATTCTCATTCCGGTGAGGTAGTGTGGCTTTCATGGAGCTTGTTTCTGGTTTTGTGAGCATTCTGGAAGCTTTGGTCTATCAGGATCATTATTTAACAGCAGAATTTCATGTCTTGTTACCGCTTAGACTTTATCTGCCAACCAGCGGTGGGAGAAAGCCCATTATCACGTGGATCAAAACACATCTTGTGGTGGAGCAGCGTGTACTGGAGTCATTTGCAACAACCCAGAAATTGTCACTGTTGGGGAAGATGGGAGAATAAATCTCTTCAGAGCTGACCAAAAGGATGCAGTAAGAACTATAGGTATGTCAAATAACTGCTCAAATTAGTTTAGTTGGGAGTGGTTTGTTTGGTTTTTTAGTTTCTCAAATGATAACAAAAAAAAAAGTCAGTTGAGAATTGAATTAAATATTCCAAGTTGAATGCATTTGCTCCAGATTATCCCTGTATTCCTCAAGACTTCAGATGCTTGAAGCATATTTCAGATGTATTTCTATATTCATTCAGGTATTTGTAACTTAATGTTTTAACTGATGCAGAAGTTTCAAGCCTAACATTCTCTAGACTTCTGTTTCATCTAGAATTGTTAAATGCTATGACAGTGTACATGAAATATGGTTAGATTTCAAGAAGTATTGTGTCTCAAGTTCTTCTTAAGCGGAGGTCAGTGAAATGGTTATTTCAGTTCACTATTTGTACTAAGATCAATCTTCATGATGTCCATATATAGAAACATCTATTTCTCTGTGTCTAAAGGAACACCAAGAACCAGAAACCACTGTTTGTACCCTGTTCTTCTATCAGATATCATGGCTTACACTGATCATCTTTCCCTTAATGAAAAAAGCTCCATATTTCCTAGAGTAATAGATTATGTGATAGAGTAAGATAATTGTGGAAGGTGTCAAAACTTCATTATTCCCAACCCTTCTATCATGCTAGTCTTGTGGAAATAGAATACAAGTTTGTAGCACCTGTTGGAAATGCAACTTAAAAGCAGAAATCATTTAAAGGACAGTAACACCATGTTTGATAGTGGCATTATTAAACCAGGACATTCTCCCTGAAACTGCAGTTTGACACAGCACCTGTGTTTCTCCTCAAGCAAAGTCTTTGCTTCAACAGATGAAGGAATTCACACAGTGATAAGCCAATAAAGGAAGGAAGTGCTGTGGGATTTCTAGACAGGTTACTTGTGTGTGCACAGCTGTATATACACACATAAGATAAATCCTATTAATTGCATACAGCCCTTTACTGAAGCTCCTTGAGAATTCCTGTAGGAAACCTTCCCATGCTTTTTAAAAAAAAAAAAAAATAAGTAGCAGGGCATGAGGCAGATTTTATTAGCACAGGCACACAGAACAGGATAACTTCCCCTTTGAGGGCCGAGAACATTAACTAGTTTAAAAGGATTTTTTTTTTTTTTTTTTTTTTATTTTTACTTATACACAGATACTAACACAGAGTGTTCTGGTGCAAGTTTAATAGAGTAGAATGTTTTGCGGACTCACAGGAAGCAGATGTCCACAAAAAAATTGGTATTTTTCTCTGGGCAATTGCTCACATACTTACATACAGATTTAATAATGTGCAGGATGCGAGTTGTTAGTTTTCTTAGTGCTGACTTAATAGTACTATGTAAAAATGCTTGCTTTGTAACCAGGCATTAATGTAATTTGCCTGTCTCGCTATCAGAAAAGGCTTCCATCTTATGCAGCAAAAAATTCACCTATGTTTTCAGTATGGGCTTACACAAAGAACTTTAAAATACTTGAGGTGAAAGTAGACTTAACAATGTTACCCCATCGTAATCAAGATTAAAAGTTTATATATAAATAACAGAATGAAAATATAAGAAAATAGTGTCTGTGTTCTCTCCTAAAGCCTCATAAGTTTCACCTCAATACTGTGAAGTGTCTGACATAGTAAATTATTGTGACCAAAAGAAGCACTGGAGGAAAGGACCTGAAAAAAGAGCTTTGCCATTTAGTTATTACAAGCACAGCGAAATTCTGATTTGGCTTTAGGGACATGGGTGGATATCAGATTGACAGTCCTTGGAAAAAGTCTAAAGAAGTTGGTGAATTAAGTGCTTCTGTATACAACTGCTTAATGTTCTCAGCCAGAGTTACTGTTTGTTGTGTTCAAAAGAGCAACTGCTTTATGAAAAGCTCCATAGCTTGCCTGCTGTCAGTAGAGGCAGAGCATATAAAGAAAACTCTTATGAAAACCACGGACCTGGCTAAATTGATTCCTCTTCTTAAGAACTATTGGAAAGAAATCTTATGGATCAACAAGTAGTTCAGTAAGCACTAGAGCTAATTAAATACAGCTTCTTACAGATTTGTCTCAGTAGTGTTTAATATAGGAAGCAAGGGCTCCTTTTTCACAGGGTACCCTTGCAAGACTTAAAATTCACATGACACAGGTCTGTCTCTGCCCCCGAAAATGCAGGTTGTAACCAGGTTTAAGCAGCTGTGTTCTGTTTTCTAAAAAGAGTTATTTTGTTGTGATTAAATGGAGACTAGCATTCCATAGGTTTACCTGAATGCTTTCCTTGTCTCTTGCAGACAACGCAGACAGCAGTACACTCCATGCAGTGACTTTCCTTCGCACAACTGAGATCTTGACAGTAAATTCGATTGGACAGTTAAAAATATGGGACCTCAGACAGCAAAGAAATGAGCCATCTCAAATACTTTCTTTGTAAGACTTTAATTTTTTTTTTACATATTTACTGAGAAGCATGTGTTACTTTATATAATCTGATTTAAATCTTTCTTAATACCTTCTTGACAATGGGATGATAAATGATTTTTTTTTAAAGGTTTTTAACTTCTTTGGTATTTAAATAATCAAAAGCAGACTCTGCTTAATGGCTGAATTACTGTTGTGGCTAGGCATTGTATTTAGGTGGTCTGTTTTATGATTTAACTCTTGAAGGACTCTCTCACCTGTACACTTGCTCTTTTTTAAGGGAAAAAAAAAATCACAACCTCAACCCAAAAACACTTTCCCTCATTAAAAATGCTTTACATCTGTTTTTCTCCACAGGCCTAATATAAAGTTTCTGGCACTTGAAATGTATTTGAAAGATAACTTTGTGCCTTATAAGGTATTGTGAGAAAACAAACTGAGCTAGATTCAAATCCTGTTGTTGTCTGTGGAATAATTCCCATTGCTGTTAATAGGCTGTGGTTTAGGTACCTGGTTTTGTTAGTACCCAGTCTCCCTTTGTAACTCTTAGTATATGTTGAAACTGTAATTATAACACGAATTTCAGAGTAACCTTCTTATTATTATAGGCAGAGTATTATCTGTATGCAAGGCTTTCTCACTCCTGTAAAGCTGTCAGATACCTTGCAGATGCCTGTATACCATAGGGCACAGAACCTGATGCTCATCCAATTTTAGCTTCACGTTACTGCCATACCGCTAATTTCCAGTAGATGTCATGCGGCTTCAGCCTGTAGTGACCAGATGCTACAGAAATTGAAGCTGCAGTGGATACTGTTACCTTGTTCCTCAACACTCCTAGGGGGTTAAGAAGGAGAAAACAGAAGCTGAATAAAGAATTCATGTTTGGGTTGTGGGGTTTTTTTTTTTTTTCCTTCTCCTTTGCAGGACAGGTGACAGAGTGCCACTGCACTGTGTGGACAGGCATCCCAATCAGCAGCATATTGTGGCCACGGGGGGCCAGGATGGGATGCTGAGTGTATGGGACATCAGGCAGGGTACTATGCCAGTGTCCCTGCTAAATGCTCATGAAGCGGAAAGTAAGTATCTGAAATGGAGGGGAGAGAAGAAGGTGGCATTTTAGAAAAGTTTCTAACTTCTGTAAAAAATAAGGTGGTGTAGCTGTGATAGAAAACAACCACATAGTTGCTACTTAATGTGTTTTCATCCAGTTGGCTTCAGTTTGTTCCTTCTCTGTATATGAGACTGTTCTTATCTAAAAGCCAACTGTATCTAAACTAAAACTAGACTTAGTAAGCAGTTCTTTAATGAGTTGTTAGATGCATTTAATCAGAATGGCTGTGTTTCTAGAAGGGTAGGTATATAAATAGTCATAGAAACTGATGCTGTGGTATGCAGGTATAGTAAAGCAAGGATGCAGTTACTAACAAACTTGAAAACATGAGGAAGGAGGGGAAACTGGAGATAGTAGAGATTCATTTGGTGCCTCCACAATGCTGAAACAGCTCACTTTCCTGGTAACTTTATATGAACAAGATAGTAATTCATTTTGTGCTGAAAATTTCTTGACTTGATGCCATAATTATACCTAAGGAGTAAAAATATTTCTTGAGATGTTAAGTTTTACTGACTTAAATATCTTGTCCGCAGTTGTGGTATTTGGACACAAAATAATAATGTGTGTGCTGGAAAGGAATGTGTGCTTTGTGCAAATTTAAACTTAATAGTAGGGAGACGGCATGAGAAAATATTCAGAATGCCTGAATTCAGATAAGATTTTAACCTTTAACAATTTTCGCAGTACCAAAAAAGCTACAAAAGTATCTCCTTTTTTTCTTTTTTTTTTTTTTCCTCTTCCCTCTCCAAGGGGAGGGAAAACTGCAGTAAATAATTAAGGATGGGGTTTGGGGTCTCCTACCTGCACACACTTAAGAATGGAAGGTTTTGGTGGGGGCCTGGGTTCTTGTAAGTGCATGTCCACATCATACTAGCCAAAGTGGACTGAGCAAAGTACTCAATGTTTGTTCTGAAGTGGTTTTTTTATTTTATTTTGGTTTGATACTTCCAGTGTGGGAAGTTCACTTCCATCCCTCCAACCCTGATCACTTATTTACATGTTCTGAAGATGGATCTCTTTGGCACTGGGATACTTCCGCAGACATATCTGAAAAACCGTCTTTTCTTCATCAAGGTAAGGATGTTTGAAGTCAATCTGCACTGAATTTGTCAGTTGGCAACATAATGAAAGTCGATGTTCTCACATGACCCCATTAATAACACAATCCTAATACAGAAAATTAAAAGGTGGTTTCTTGTCTTGGAAAGAAAGCCCTGATAGGCACTTCAAGAAAACTACTTTTAAGGCTAACAGTTGTGTGAGTTTTTTGTGGTCTGGGTTGTTTGTTTGTTTGAGTTTTTTAATTTGCTGTACTCTGTCCAATGTGTGAAGAGGCACATCTAGTATTTCAAAGATAGATCATGTTCATTTACATATTACTATCTGAGTCTCTGAGGGAGATACACAAAATGTTACAATACCAAAATAACTGATGTGTTAATAGGATAGTGGAATTATGAATTTATTACTGAAGGTCATAACTGGAACTTTCAATGAATGAAACTGGATACCTTTGTATTGTAGCAGGATTTTAATTAGATATACTGACTTAATATAAACATTGATTTTTCCCATTTTAGTCACAAAGAGCAATTAATTGCTTTCCACTTCAGACTGTAAACAATGGGGAAACTTTCAGATGTCATTTGCTGCCTTTGGCATCAAAGTTGCCATTCAAAGCTCAGTTCTATATGGGGAAACAGTAGGATAACTAAGTCAAGTTGCACTCTGCATGTTTTCAGGTATATTAAATTTAAACCCTTTAGCACCACTTCAGCCACTTGTTAATTTTATGCTGAATGATAGTTCTCAAACTGTGAGACATCAGTTTGAATGTAAAATGTTGTGTGGAAAAAAATCAAAGTCAAATCCAGGTATATCACTTGCTGCAGGGTAAGTAGGGAGAAGGGACAGTAGGGAATAAGTGCTAGTAAAGCAAAGCTGATGCCCCAAATATAGGAAGACACTGTATAAACAGACTTCTGTTCTTAGGTCTGTCCTTGCTTTAGTCTGTGGCTAGAAAAACTTCTAGATACTTAGACTGTTTGTTCAGCGAGATGAGTTCGTAGCTGTTCTGACCTGTTTGTCTTAGCTGAGGACAGAACTGGTAGCAGGTTTCTGTAATCACTTCAAGTACTTGTTTGGGGTTTTTTTTTTTTTTAGCTATTTTCCTTTTTTTACCAAAGAGATGACAACATCAGGTAACTTCTCTGAAAACTGACTTAAATGTAAAATGGTATTTCCATTATGTCTGCCCCATAGCTACGCTTCTCCAATTCTGAGAATATATAAACTACATTGGAACTTATTTTCCTCTCTTCCCTCTTTCCCTCTCCTTTCAGGAGGAAGAAGTACTACCTATTTTTCGCACAGTACCATTAACCAGTCTGTAGTAAGTGCCTGGCTAAGCAACGATCCTACCAAAGACCGCATGGAAATCACCAACTTAATTCCAAATCAGACATTGTCTGTGAATAGTTTAGATATTTTAGGACCATGCCTAGTATATGGTACTGATGCAGAAGCTATTTATGTGAACAGACAACTTTTTGCATGAAACAACTCCAGTATCCCTTTGAAGTATGGATCACCTTGAACTACTGGGAAATGTCAGGTTTGTTCTTAATGATACTCATTAGTCTGTTATCAGTGTGTGTGGGAGAGGTCTACAGCTTGGTGCTGGTACTGCAGAAGAAATGTAAGGTACCTCAGATTCTGACAGCTGTCACTCGTTACTGATGCTCCTGGATGGGTAACTGACTTCTTCCCTGGTGCCTGTTTGGTTTTGGTTAAGTGGGAAGGTAGTCACTAGAGCAAGATATTTGCTGTAAACTGACGTCCATAATACATGCATGCATATGAAGTGAAGAAAAGGTAAACCCCTGATTTTTGTGGTTTGGGTTTTTTTCCCTTTAAAGATATTTTTTCAGGTATTAATTCTAAGGCCAAACTATGGAGTTCTTTGAAATTCTTTTATGTCAGCTGAGAGATGAGGTTTTTTAAGCTGCATTTTTTTATGTATTTTGGGGAACGTAACTTTTTATGTTAGCTCATGAGAATTGGAAAGGAAAACTGTTAAAGTTGTGAAATGTGAAAGGTTCTATAGGAATCTTAGCATTTCAGTAACATTACTTTGGATTATTTACAGCTTCATCATGGATACTGCATGTTAAAACTTGATAATATGCTGTAACTCTCTCAACCGAAAAGTGGTTTTTTATAGTTAAAGAGGTAATAATTGACATGTGCTGGCTGTGTTTTCAGGTGTGAGAATAAGACTTTCTAAACTTGAGACGTAAGTCTTTGTCACAGTCAAAATGTCCCATCTTGTCTGTTGCAATCTTGAAAGAGTTAAAATTTTATGATTAGTGTTGTACCTACCTTTGTTGCAGAGACCCTTTCTCTTTTTAATAAAAAGTTTTGCACAAGAATACTGGTCTGACTTCCTAAATGAGTTCAAATAGATGTACTTGCAGTCATCTTTGCAGGAAGATAAATAATGGTAAGTTATTTGGACTGACCGTGGGGATACAGTCTGGAGGATGGAGGGAAACCTCGGGATTGGGGCAGCAGCAGATGAAGTTACAAGGTTTTACGTGTCCCTTTCCCTCAAAACCGCTTTAGAGTGTACTGTACTTCCACGTCACAGCCTTACCTGATCTGAATTTCTTGTGTGTCTGGTGGGAGGAGACAGATGGCGCGCCGGGGACAGGGCTGTCCTCCCTTCGTGCAGGAATGGATGGCGTTGCCAAGAGCGTCTTAAATTTTGCTTCCCGGTTGGCCTGAAATGTAACACTCTGCCTGAAAAGAAAGGGGTCGAAGGGCGTCAGTGAGCGATAAATTGACGCGTTTTCCTGGCGGCTTGCACACGTAGGTCACTAACGCGTCCTTCGTTCAGGCATTAGTTGGATCACGGAGGCTCGGCAAAACCTTTTTCCCCGTTAGAAAATCGGTATTTATCCCTCGAGCTCGGTACCGGTGCCTGAAACCCGGCAGCGGCGGGGGGCTGTCTCCCCCGCTGCCCGAGCAGACTTGCTCAGCCGAGCAGCCCGCTGCCGTCCGCGGGGGGGGATGTTGGGGCCCGTCCGAGCTCCCTCCCGGGGCGGGGGCGGGCGGCGGCCGCCGCGCTCCATCCGGGTCGGGGCTGCGGGGGGGGGGAGCGCCCGGCGCGCAAGGCAGGCCGGGAGCTGCCCATATCCGGGAAACCCTCCGCGGCGGAGACACCGACAAAATGGCGGCGCCGAACTGAGAGGCCCGTGGCGGCGGCGGCGGAAGCTGGCGGAGGGACCGAGGAGCCGCTGCCGGCATCGCGGAGGGCCGCGGCGGTCCTCGTCGTCGTCGCTGCCGCGCGGGCGGGGCCGAACTCCGTGCGCCCACGCCCGGGCTCGGGGCGCTGCCGCCACCGCCGCCGCCTTCTCGCCGCCGGTAGGTCCGCTCTGCCGCCGTGGCGGGGGGCGGGGGGTGGGCAGCTGCGGTTTGAGGACGAGAGGCCGAGGCGCGGCCGCAGCGCGGGGACGACGACGACGACGACGAGCACTCTCCGGCACGGCCGACCGGGGCGTCCTGGCCCCTTCTCGCCCCGCCGGGAGCGGGCGGGACGCGGCCGCGGGAGACGGTGCCTTCTCCGGTTCCCCCGCTGGGGATCGGCGCCTCCGAAGAGGGCTTCTCGCCCGCCGGGGACCGGCTGCTCGGGTGGGGCGGCGGGGCCGGTTGGGCCCTTGCGCCGCCGCCGCCGCCGCCGGGCGAGGGTCCGGCCGCCCCCGGCGCTCGTCCCGCCGGCCCGCGCGGGGAGGACCGGCGGCGCCGGGAGACCAGCGCTGCGCCAGACCGAGCTCGGTTCGCGGCCTGGGGCTGGCTGGGCGAAGGAAGCGCGGGCGTGCCGCTGCCCTGGGAGAGGGTCGGGGTGCTGGTGGCTGTGCTGTGCCCGGCGCTCGTCCCGGCGCTGACCCCCCCGGTCGGGGTGGTCCTCGAAACGCTGGGTCCTGCTGTGCTGTCGGACTTACCTTGGTACCGGTCTGTGGCAACGCAGCTTACGCTTTTGGTCCTCAGCGGCTGTCCGGCCGGTACCCGTAAAGATCGCTCTTAGGCGCCCTCGAAATAACGACTGCTGCTACTGAGGGTGACTCTACGTAAGTAAGACCAGTATCCTGTTAAAGGACATAGCAGAGCCTAAGAGTGGGAACAAGCAGAGAAAATGCACGATGTTCCCAACGTTCAGCGAGCCTCTGGTCATTTCCAGCTCAGTCTTCCCTGACCGTATGTAGTTGCGTTTGTTTACTGATGTCAGGGTCCAGCTTTCTCCTCATTCTATGGAAACTTTTAGCGCTGGAAATGAATCCTGTGGGAAATTGCTTTACAGCTCAGTGGCCTGTTATCTGAAGAACAGGTTGCTTTTGTTGGTTTGAACCAAGCCCCTACGAACTTAATTTTATGTCTCCTAAGTTCTTGGTTGTTTCCCACCACCCCCAGCAATAAAGTGTTGTGATTATGTATAAAATAAGTTATTAGAATAGGTACATGAGAGAGGGAACCAAACTAGATTAATATGTGGTGTTCAATACCTAATTGGAAATAGAAGTATTTAAAAGTATGCTCAAAACTTTCGGAGATAAGAAATGTTACAGATATATTACAAAGCTGTGTATTTTTTTCCCCAGAAAAACTTTGAAGTCATCAACAGTTGCATGCAACCATTCTGTGTTCTCATTCAAATGCTGATTTTTAAGTCTAGTCTTTCATGATTATACTGTAAAAAGACAAGTATTTTTTTTACTTACAGTTTGACCTGTAGAGGAAAATACTTTTTCCCCATATTTTGAAAAGAAAGGAAAAAATATTTTTTTTAAGTTCTTTAGGGAAGTGGAGAACTTCATCGGCAGAAACAGCTGCATTAACAAACAGATCTATCATTTACATGTAATAACACAACTGCAAGAGGGAATAGATGTCAGTTCCCTTGTATACAGTTTGTGTTTGCTAGTTAAAAGTACAAAATTGAGATAGGTTTCTTACCGAGCAGTCAAAACTTTCTTGCTTTGAAATGTGTGTAAATGTCTGTAAGAGAAGGTGACTTTGAATTTTGAGGTTCATATGTAAAGCAAGATGAACTGTAGTAGCACTTGCTTTCTTGTACTTCATTAAACTGAAGGACCAATTTAATTGGGTTTGTGAGCAATTAAGACTGTAGTTTCACATATACATCAAACTACCATTACCCATCATTGCTGCCAAATAAACAACCCACCAAAAAAAAAAGTTACTATTTATCTGAGTAAGTTCCTTAGCTTGATTGGCTCTCTGTGGCCTTACAAATAATTATGCTGGTGCTACTAAGTGGTGGGGGATAAGTGGACTGGCTGGTTTACACTGGTAAAGCTCTGCTTCTGCTAAAAATTTATGTGAAAGTGCAGCTTTATTTTCCAAGACTGCTTAGTGCATATCCTGTCATGCTGCAGTTGCCAGCAAAATAATAGCTATCAAACACTTACAAGGGATGCTGTCTTAAAGTTCTCAAAGCACTTTAGAAAGAAATACAATTATCTCGGTTTTGCACCTAAAGAAGTTGGAGCACGAGCTGATTTTTTTCCCCCTAGGTGGTAGACTCTAGGTCTCCTGATTCATGATTTAAGTGTCCTGTTAATTTAACCTTGATTTCTCTTAGGGGTGTTATATTTGTTTATCTCAGCTACCCACAGTGTAACCATAAAGTGAATATTGAAATACCAGATGAAATTATGGTAGAATACATAGGGGCAAAACAACTGTTTTCTCCTGAATTCCAGGCCCTTGGAACTTAATAAAAGGAATAATAACTCATGTATGGACACTTTTTTCTTCTCTCATTGGTATATGTGTGACACAAGATCAATACCAACTGTTTTATCTAGATTACCGTGCCAATGATGAGCTAGTCATTACTCCTAATTTTGACTGAATTTGAACAAGTAATCTAGATTACTAAGCCTCTAAGATACTTAGCCTTGTTGCCCTATGTTTTGGGATGAGTTTATGCTAGAGGTTTGACTTTTCTGGAGGTGGTGACTCTTTCAAGTGTTATAATGTCCTCACGCTTGGGTATCCAACGTGTTTTTTTGAAGCAGGTCTCTTGGAAAGAAAAGGAACATCCATAGCAAAACTAGTAAAATGGTCTAAATATAGTTGCTCCATTTTCCTTGGAAAGTGTTTTTGACAAAGTATTTTCAATGTGGTCTTAAATATGGCATGTTTTGAAAAATATTTTGAAAGTGGCCAAAATTAAATTGCATTTTAATTGCTCTCATGCTGTACTTTCTGCTGAATCTAGATTTCTTAATACTTTGAGCAAAACTTCACTGTTTATTATTAAAATTCACTTATATGTCTGATGATCTTTTCCTTATTCAGTGAGCACTGAAGAATTGTATGCTACCAGACTGCAGGAAAAAACTTCAATATAACTACCAAATTACATTGATTTAAGGTTTTAAACCTGTCACAGGGCAAAGAAAGCTTGTGGGTGAAGTTATAGCACCCAAGATTTAGATAGTTCCATTAGAGAAATTATATTATTTCTTAAGTGGTTCTCCAAGGAGAATGGGATTAAGTGGGTGTCCCTTGTGTTTCTTTTCACAGTCCTTATTTATGTATTACTTCAAGCTTTTGGGTTTTATTTGTATATGGGCAGCATGTGTATTTAATTAATATAATTTGCATGTATATTAGAGGGTTCTTTTTCCTATTAACTCCTTGTCGTATTCTTCTTCGATCACTGAATCATTAATTGGTTTATGGCAGTGCAAATACTGCAGAAGTGAAACGTGGATGAAGGAAGAGTGGCTTTTATGTAGACTGTGTAGAACTTAGACACCTGTTTAATTCATGGCTAATATGAGAAACTTATCTAAACACTACTTCTTTAAGAGACAAAAGATGCTTGCAGACATCTGAATCCTCAAAAATAATCCTTCAGAAAACTAGGAATCAATTTTTTATCACTTTGAGAAACAGAAACAAGAAAATAAGAACGTTTTGGTATTGCTACTGTTAGACATTGCGTTATAGTAAAGGAACAGTGTGAGTTGAGCTTTACCGTTCTTCTGGCTGCCTGTGAAGAGAAGTGCTAAAATATGTAATTTTTGTATCTTGCGCTATCTTAGTAACTGGTCTTCCTCTGTGGAGCAGTAGAGACTGCAAAAGTTTTATTTCATGATATTCTAAAGAGGCAAATGCTCTGTAACTTCTTCAGTGTTTCACCTTAGTTGCTCTATCCTTTGCCACTAGTTAGAGTGTTACAGTACTAACTAGTGCACAGCACGAATGCAGAGGTTTGAGTTCTCTGCCGACACAGGGTTCTTTCCCTGATGAGTCAGCGCCTTCAAAATGCAAACGTTTTTTATTTGTTTTTGGCAGAAAGTTCTATTTCCCTTACCAAATGTCACAGCTATGCTCTCAGTGAATTTGATGCTTGAGTTGTTAAATGGTTTTACAGTAAAAAAGTTTGATTAAATGTTGTTTCTTCCCCTCCCTGCTCTCATCTTCCCTTATATAAAATAAATTTTAAAAGTAACTATTGACAAAGACTGGAGGATTCAAGGAGAATCAAGCTAAGAGACTGTGACAGCCTTAGAAAACCAAACTCTTAAACAGGTTTAAATGGGAGATGGTACAAGAAATCATAAAGCTGTGTGTGATGAACTAGGCAAGTGTTTACCTTTTAAGTGTGTGACTGCTGAAGAATGGATACAATCATGGTAATTGTATACTTTCACTGGTGTACTTTGTACTTCTCACTTCCATCTGTTTGTGGGGCCTGATGTCAGAATTGTTGAACAGCTAGGGTGTTTGGTCCATATCCTAGTTAACTGGGTAGTGGAGTTGGCACCTTCAGCTATAAAAGCGTTGATGGAGAGAACGTGGGTGATGATGAATGGAGACAGCACCCAGCAGAGAGGGAAGGCAAAGGAAGCAGTGGTGGGATAGCACACACAGCAGTTCATACCTGCTCTGCAAAGCTTTGTCCACCATACTGAGTTCCTCTTTAGTCTGTCCACATCCTTTGCAATTCAGGACTGCTCGGACTTGAGGCACCTAAAACATTTTTTTGTGAATGGACTGTTAGAAGCCCAACACAGTTTGTAATTTAGGTTGAGTAAAAACTGCCTGAAGAAGTTGCTTAGCATGCTTTTAATAACTGTGAAG
The DNA here is from genome assembly GCF_947461875.1 of Haliaeetus albicilla. Taxonomy (NCBI): domain Eukaryota; kingdom Metazoa; phylum Chordata; class Aves; order Accipitriformes; family Accipitridae; genus Haliaeetus; species Haliaeetus albicilla. The sequence goes on along the minus strand of NC_091489.1, from coordinate 13,746,156 downwards.
GCAGTGCTGCATGTGACCATTTCACTGCCACCAGTGCTACGTTGTGAACTTTGTCACTGCTGTACCTATAAGGGGATTTTTTTGTTTGTTTTGTTAACAGGATAGCAGTTTTGGCTTGTGACAAACTCCAGCACTACAGGACCCATGGTTTCACAGTGAAGAGCCACTGCTTTCACAAGTTCTGAAACTACCAGTGAGTCTTCCTTGAATTGTGGTGTCTGCGAGTCCTTGGTGGAGGTTGCATATATACATGTTTTCATGAAGAGAAGTGAGAAGCCAGAAGGTTATAGACAGATGAGGCCTAAGACTTTTCCTGCCAGTAACTATACTGGCAGCAGCCAGCAGATGCTACAGGAAATACGAGAGAGCCTCAGGAATTTACCTAAACCCTCAGATGCTGCTAAAGCTGATCACAGCATGGGCAAAATGTTATCTGAAGATCCTAGACAAGGCCGAAATCCCCCCAAATTTGTAACATATCATAAAGTTTTGCAGGAGATAAGAAACTCACTTCTGCCTTTTGCAAACGAAACAACCTCAGCTGTCAAAGGAACATCAGAAGTTAATCGGCAAATGCTGCAAGACTTACAAGCTGCTGGCTTTGATGAGGTGAAATATTTTATTTTCAAGATTTGATGTTCTGCTAACTATAAAGTATTAGTACATGTCGCAGGGGGTTTTGATCATGGAATGTTTGAACAACATATAATAAGCAAAATAGCTTCTTCAAAACCTGGTAGGTTTCTAATTAGTATGTAGTGAAACTGGTAATAATGGGGGATGGAGAAGAGGAATAGAAGGATTTAGAGAGGCTTGGCTTTGTGGTTTTTTTTTTTTCTTTTTTAAGCATCTTGTACAGTTTGTTCTTATGTGGTAGGGGTAGGTTTTTTTAATTTTTTTATATAATTTTAGGCAGAGAGAACTGGACTCTAGAACATGGATTTTGCCTCTGGTACTCGATGGAATTTTGAATTGTGCTCAGTTAAAATATGTTGATAAAATAAGGCCATTCTAAATTGAAAGACAGTACCAAATATTTCAGAAGTTAATTTTAATGAGTTTTTTACATCTGTGGCTTATAGAAACTTAAACTTTGTGGAGAAAGAAATTTGGCTATCCTTACTTTATGTACTTTGTCAAGTATATATAAAATAACAAGGTACATGACAAAAGCAGGTGCAAAATGTCTTCTCTGCAGTATACTCAAGACAAAAAATGTAAAAAATGTCAAGTCTCTTGAAAATCTTGGGCATGAGTAATTATTCTGCTGTTATTTTCATTATAAGAATAGGGAACTAAATAATTGTTCAATTTATTTATTTTTCAAATTTTTGACTAAACTTATTTCCATTCATCCATTTTAATAAGTGAAAGGAGTCTGAAAAGTGGTTTCCAGGAATAAAAAATTAACACACTTGCAGCTCCTGTGTTTTTACTGGGATTTGCACATCAAAGTAAATTTAACCTGTTTTCATGCTTTCTCTGTAAACCTGACTACAAAAGCAGGTTAAAAAAAATTGCTAGCAAACCACTCATCTTTCCAAAGGAAAAAGACACAGTACCATAACAGGGATTGCCTTTACAGGAGTACACTGCTTGTAGTAGTGACCAGCTCACGAGTTCTTCTGGCTATGATGCCTCGGTATTTATGGAGAGATCTACCTCTACCAAGAGTGAGCTTCTCCAAAACTATCAGCTGACTTTTCCTCAAAAATGTCCCAGGGTCAGGTGCTGATAGTGGTTTTTCATGTTCTGTTCACTTGCTCAGATACACAGTCCAGACTCTGCTTTCAGTAAGAATGGAAGGATTTTATAATGATAAATGATTTTGTAATAATTTGCTCCTGCTCTGCAGTTGGTTGCTGAGGTTGGTTTTTTGTGGTTTTTTTTTTTTTAAAAAAGTAGATCAGTTTTCCGATCCATTTTTTACAGATTGAACCTGCAGTCATTTTTGCGAACTGAGGAATGGTATGTGGCTGGATAATAAACTAGAAAGGTACCTTAAGTTGGTATTTTTGTTGGATCCTTTGTATCCTGAAGCCTTTTGCTCCTACCCTTTGTTCTTGGATACAGCTGAGAATTCCCAGGACACTTGTGGTTATATGGAACTTTTTTCAGGCACAGTGCCAGCATAAGCTGTTTCTGCCATATGTTAACCCACAGTTGTGTTGCCACAATAGTCCATATGGCATTGGCCTATGAACACCACGAGGAACAGATAGAGCTGAAATAGGAAAGCATTTTTCTTGGTGGGGGGTATTGGAGACAGCAAGTAGGAGTGAAATGAGAATATATTTTGAGCTGGGATTGTTTCATGGACTGGATCATAGCTGGGGTGTGTTGGCCAGCTGTAAGTGGCTGATTTTTTTTTTTTTTTAATATATTGAATGTCACAAACTTTCTGTTTATTCCCCCCACCCCTCAAGCAATAGGTAGTATTCAGGGTTAAAGCTGAGCAGGCAGATAGATAACTATCAGTATCAGATAGATATATATCTCTCTATAGTGTGTATATAGATAGTGATATATATGTATAGTAATTATGGGAGAACACAGTTGTCGTGTTTGTCTTAAAAAAACAAACAAACAAAAAACCCAACAAACAAACAAAACCCACCCTAAACAGCTTACAGGAAATCTCTCTTAGTAGGATTCAAGTGCAGTCCTCATACGTTCTGTGTAAGGTGATATTCTTCAAGACATAGAATACTTCAGGTCACATAAGGTGACCAAGGTTTTTGTTTTTCAGCTAGAGGGGGGGAGAGAGATCCTTTGGCTCTTACTCAGGTCCTCTGGTTAGTGGAAAGGGGACTAAATTTCAGCTCTTAAAATGTTACTGGTTCTGTACCTTGAGATTCTCTGTGTCTTTATGGCTTCATGATGTTAACTTGTAGGTTCAGGTTTATATATAGTAGAATTACTTGGCTAAAAATACAGTAAATTTGGTTTTAAAACTGATTAAGAAGAAAATTTAATTTGATAGGTAGAAATGAATGATGGGTCCTATAAAAGTATATTCAAATTGGAAGTTAAATACTCTGGACAACTTAACTCTCTGCACAATGATCAAATAGCATACTGGTGCAGAAAATGTAGTTTGCAACAGATCAGTCTTGCCTATAATAGAAGTGTTGCAGACATAACTGTCTTGTGAAGGAGCTACGAGATCAAAAGTTGTATCTGCTTTTTCCAACGATGTCAGCTGGTCTGTAAACACTGTGACAACCTTATTATATTTTTTTTTTTTAAATCCTTTTTTAAGGTTCTTCTTTTCACCAAATTTAATTATTGTTTCTGAAGGCTGTATGTAATTTTGTATGTTTGTAGTGTTAAAAATGTGCACAGACAGGGTGAAAGTATACATGTGGGTTTGAATTTGAAATTGATGCTGACTACTTCCCTTCTGAGCCCTCTTTGATTTCCCATTGATTTTAGTAGGAGGTGAATGCTGTCATATGTGGGTAACCTGTTCAAACATAATGTGAATGGAAATGATTGCTTTGATATGACAAAGTATGGCCATAACAAATCATTGAAGACAGTGTGCTTAATTACAGGGAGTTATGCTGTGGATTTGTTTCAGACTTGTTGAGTCAGCTGCACAAATCCTGTGTAATGTAAGTGGGAGAGCAGTGCCTGACACTTAAGCATCTGAAATGCTGCTTCTGTTGCTTGACCTTGATCTCATTCAAGTCACTGGAAAAACCACTGGTCCATAATAAATTTTCCATTGACAGAGCTGGGAATGGCCATCAGATCAAAACTTGTGCTTGGATCTCTAAGAACACAGAGTCTAAATCTACCACAAAAATAATAGAATTTCTGCCAGTAATGTTGTCTTCATCAGGAAGAATTCTTAGGGAGAAACTAATGGATATTTGTTGACAAAAAGTCATGCTGAGTTGAAGGAAAATGAGCAAAAACCAAACTTCTGAATTTGACATTAGAGTATCTTTCATAGAATAACTTAGGTTGTTGGAAGGGGCCTCTGGTCATCACGTAATTAGCTGTTACCTGGGTAGCATTTATCAGTGCATATAAGCAAACTGTTTGTACGAATAGCAAAGTGGCATGATTTAAATCAGACTACAGTGCTTCAACAAGTTAACTTCTTTTCCTGAAGATCCAGACTGTATGAGTGTTTTGGAGGATCTGCTGTGGAGAAAACATTTTAAAATTAGTTTTAAATCAATTGAGAGAAATCAGTTATGTATTTTGGTAAAATTACTGAAGGATGTTTGACTAAATAACAGTGATTTTTTTGTATTTTTGCTATTTTCTTGTAATTTATTTTTTGTATGTAATTTTCTCTTTAGGATATGGTTATACAAGCTCTTAGACAAACTAACAACCGTAGTATAGAAGCTGCCATTGAATTTATAAGTAAAATGAGCTACCAGGATCCTCGTCGGGAACAGATGGTTGCAGCAGCAGCAAGACCTGTAAATGCAGGTATGAAACCACCAGGTAGGTGTGTCCATGGTAACTCAGTAACTTACTGAGTGTATTCTTATAGGTGAAAAATACAAAACAGCAAATTCCTCCTTCATGTGCTCACAGTGGAACAGAGGAGATGTTGAGATACAGTTTTTTGCTTTTAAAAATGGCATGTAAAGTATAGTGTAATTCTTCTGAAAGATATGTGTATTTGACATGAATTTCTTAAATGTTTCTTTTTTATAACTGCATGGTCTTAAGATTGTATGTAAGTATTTTATACAAGGAATGGCATTCAGATCTCATTTTAGTAACTTTTGTCCCTCGTTGGTGCGATGCCCTTATTTTGTTCTCAGTGTCAGATGCCATTTAGAAGTCAGTGGTGAGCACTGAATTCTTTTTTAAATTTTTTGTCTCTCTTTTTCACATACTCTCCCACATAGCAGCACTACATGTGGGTGCTTCTGTGTGTGTGTGTATATATATATATTATTTGTATGTGCGTATATGTATTTATATATCATATGGCTACACAATTTGTATTTTAGGATGTCCTGTTTCAAGATCCCTCTCTCTGCTTGATTCCAGATTTTGTTTGTCTGGTTTTTAAGGCAGACTTCATGTTTTTATAGAAATTAGGGGACAGACTATAGCTTTAGTAGCAACAGAGTCAGAATTTTGCTACTTGCTATTATTGCTCTCTTAACTTATGCAAGCACATTTTTAATACGTCTTGATGGTTTGGGTTTTTTTACCAGGTTTTAGTAGCATCCACCTAAACAAATGGTAACTTTCAAATGCAGCAGAAATACTGAACTTCTGTTTGACTGAAGTTGGGTGCTGAGCTGCTGGCTCTGTCATGTTACATTTTTAAATCAACCATATAGGTATGAGGAAAAATTAGTAGTCAAGAGTAGCAAAGTACAGCCTTATTTTCATTTAGTCTGTGAAGCAGGGTTAGTCAGTGCTTGTATGAAGCTGCTAGCTAGATGCCATCATTTAGCTGTGATTTTCATTGTTACATGCAAAGATATAGTAATTAACATGTTCTTTGATGGAAGATACAGTGACTTTCAGCAGTTACAGTACTGTATGTGTTTACAAGTATCGCAGTAATAACATTGTAAAAAGCACAATAAGACTGCATGCACTAGCAGTTCCTTGTATATTAGTTTGTTTATATGATGCAAAATAACATCTGTAAAGTAAATATATTGTAGAGTTTGGGTATGTAAGTTTTACTTTCATACAGTTTTAGTTCTTGCCTCTATACAACACTTTTACCCATAAAGACATAACTTTTAAAATTAAAATACTTAATCAAATTTCACATGCAAGGAATATAACAATTTTGGATGAACTGTATGCATACAAGGGTGTAAGTGGACTGTTTGATTTTACAGCATTCAGTTAAATTTTAGTTTAAGAACACTTCATTTATTTTAAGTGTTGAACTGGAAGGAATAGCAACATGGCTAATGCTATTTTTCTGTGCAGTTGCTTTTTTTGCTTTTGTACTGAACATCTCGTCTGAGAGTTGCTTGTGTGCATGATTAAAAATACATAGTATGCCTAATAATTTTGCATGTTACCATTTTTTCAATTAAAAGTTGAGTGCATCTGTAATTGAAGCAAAATGCAGCTTCAGAAAAGTGATTTCTAAAAACTCTGATACTAGAATTTCATTGCATTTTTTTGCTCTTACACTGTGTACTGAGCATATTACCATGGCATGCTCTGTATTACTAGATAGAGATACATTTTTCATGTGAAGTACAGTGTATGATGCTATGTTGGAGAATTCCCATCCTATTTCTGGAGTAATTAATGCAGAAGAATAAAATATTCAAAGCAGTAAATAGAAATAATATCTAATAATATAAATACTGTGTTTTCTTCTTGTAAAAGCAGGGACTGTACAGCAATCAGTTAACCGCAAGCAGAGCTGGAAGGGTTCTAAGGAGTCCTTGGTTCCTCAGAGGCATGGCCCTTCCCTGGGAGATGGTGTAGTTTATCGCTCAGAAAGTCCCAGCGCTCAGCCTGATGTAGGAAGGCCATTATCTGGATCTGGCATTGCAGCATTTGCTCAGGCTCATCCTGGCAACGGACAAAGAGTGAATCCTCCGCCTCTACCACAGATAAGGAGTGTCACTCCTCCTCCTCCACCACCTCGAGGACAGACACCCCCTCCAAGGGGAACTACTCCTCCACCTCCTTCCTGGGAACCAAACTCTCAAACAAAGCGTTACTCTGGAAACATGGAATATGTGATCTCTCGTATTTCTCCAGTGCCACCAGGAGCGTGGCAGGATGGTTATCCACCTCCGCCTATGAATCCTCCACCAATAAATTCTTCCACGCAGGCTCAGAGAGGCATGAGTGCTGTCCCCATTGGCAGGCAACCAATAATCATGCAGAGTTCTGCCAACAGCAAATTTAGTTTTCCCTCAGGAAGAGCTGGGATGCAAAACGGCAATTGTCAGGCAGAATTCATCGTTCACCAGAATGTGGTGTCTGGGAACTCAGTGAGTCGCCAGCCGCCCCCATACCCCATGAATCCAACTAACAGGCAAAGCCCCACAGCACTACAGATGCAGGCAGGAGGATCTGCTCCTCCTTCAGCATACACCAATGGGAATCTTCCTCAGGCAATGATGGTGCCAAATAGAAACAGTCACAACATGGAACTTTATAATACAAATGTAGCTGGAATACCTGCGTCCTGGTCACAGCCTTCCCCTGTGCAACCGCAGTCATCACCTGGCAATGGGCATGACATGCCTACATGGCAACCCAATGTTCCTGTACGGTCAAATTCTTTCAACAGCCATCATGGAAATAGGCAGAGTCACTCGAGCAGCTCTCAGCCTTCGGCTACAACAGTAACAGCTATAACACCAGCTCCCATTCAGCAACCAGTAAAAAGCATGCGTGTGTTAAAACCAGAGCTACAGACTGCCTTGGCGCCCACTCACCCTTCCTGGATGCCACAACCAGTGCAAACTGTTCAGACCATTCCCTTCGCTGAGAGTCCCTCTACAAATATGGCAGTTATGTCTCCTGTTGCAGAGGCTCCAAATTACCAGGGTCCCCCACCACCTTATCCGAAACACTTGTTACACCAGAATCCCTCTGTCAACCTGTATGAGACAGGACCCAAGCTCAACAAGGAGGAACCACCTATTTTATCCAAGGAGGATGAGAATGAAAAGAATTATGAATGTGTTGATTCAACAGATAAAGAAAAGAAACAAATTACAACATCACCTGTTCCTGTTAGAAAAAACAAGAAGGATGAAGAAAGAAGAGAGTCTCGCATTCAAAGCTATTCCCCTCAAGCCTTTAAATTCTTCATGGAGCAGCATGTGGAGAATATACTCAAGTCACATCAGCAGCGTTTGCATCGGAAAAAACAACTAGAGAACGAAATGATGCGGGTAAACTCTTTCTTCTTTCTAAATCTATGACTAGAACTGTTCCCATATTCATTTTAAGAAATATGTCCTAATTGTAGAATGTTTAAATAGTACAGATAAGTAGAACATTGTGGTATATTGTGGTATTGAAGTCTATTTTTAGTTTTTGTTTGAGATGTGGCAAGTTCTTCATTGCTTTTTTAAGTAATTCATTGTCTTCTTAGAAATTAGTTTTTTTAAGTAAGGTTTTTGCATGTCTAAATGTAGTTCATCAGGCTTATGTATGATGAGGCAGCAGAAGCAAAATCATTGTTGCATGAACTGAGATTTAACTACATGGCTCATAGCTTTTTGTTATGGGTTCTATTTAATCCTGATCTTTGAGTGAGTTATGTGGAATATTTTAATGATTTGTTTGTTTAATATTTTTATTTTTAAAAAATAAACACTGGAGGTACAAGCAAAGCAGGGACAAGTGGTAGGCTGGTTAGCACGTTTATATAGTCACCTAAACAGTGATAGGGTTTTTTAAGTTCAAATAAAAAATCAATATTTAAAAGTTAGATTTTTAGAATGAAAGGACATGGTACCTTTTGCCTAAGTATTTTATAATCCAGGCTGTAAGGGTATGTGTTTAAACAAGGGGTAATTGAATGGGGATAATAATACAAAAAAAAAAAAATCAACAAAACAATGTAAAATCAACTTCTTTGTGCCTACATGAAGTCAGTTGTCTATTTCTGGGATTTCATTGTTCTGCTAAACCAAATGAAAAGGGTAAAAACTGGAATTGATGTATACATATGTCATTTCAAAAGAGAAAATAGTGAGAAGTAGTGAAATGAAGATTTGCAGAAATGGAAATTCAAGATGTATTAGTTATATGTTTTTCTTAACCATTGTAGTTGAAAATTTGACATAAGTATGATGTACCTTTTAATTTATTCTATGAAAGAATGTATTTGGCTTATGCCACTTGAAGTGCTGTTTTTTAAATCCGTGTTTTCTTACTCTTTGAAAATTCTTACTGTAAGCTGTAGTGTTTTATAAGTGTTTGCTTAATCACGAATATGTAAACATTAGCAAGATTTCTTCCTGGAACTCTTTCTAGATCTTTATGCTTAGTCTTCTCTCTTTCCTTTTCACTTCCACTAACAGCTGATTTAAACTGTTAAGGTGTGGGAAGCTTTCCTGAACTCTGTAGCCTCCATCCCTGTGTAGACAAGTAAGATTCTGGAGCAACAGTATTTATTAAGAATAGCATGATCCCTTTTTAGAGGGCTTTGCATGCAATCCTGCATCAAAATTAAGCATGAATTTGTTTTGACTATTTTTAAGTACTTAAATGTAAGATTATAATTAATGTTGATTTGCAAACTTCACTTTCCCTTCTTACTGTGTTGTGTTCCATAGTATCGCAAGCATAAGTATGTGAAAGCACTGATATAACTTTTCTTGATATTTTTCTTGTGCATTTAAAGCACCCTAGCAAATGTCTTATATGAAATACGATTTATAATATTTATACTAGATTTAAAGCTGGGATGTTTAATTACAGACTGAAGGGTAGAAAATGGGGTATTATGCTGCAGCAGACCTCTCCTTTTTCATTAGGGTATAGGAGAGGAATCCCACAACAGTGAAGTATATTTTGGGCCTTCATGAGAAGGAGAAAGGGAAACTAGCTCATTACTTATTTTCAGGAAGTTTAAGAGGATTAAACAAGTATTGAATCCCTTCTTTTCTCCCATTTGGTAGGAATTTCGAAAGAAAAAAAATAAATACCACCAGAATGCATCCCTACAGAAATACCTACATTCATAGGATGCAGTATTTCTAGCATCAGTGACATATTTCTATGCTATCAGGTTTCCTAGGGAATAGAGTGGAGCTGTCTCAAAAATATTTAATTTGGATGTCTGAATTTGGCCAAGAATTATGCTAGATGTCTTTGCCACAAAGAGAAACTTAAGTCATGATTTAAGGCACAGCAAGATGAGAAGGGATCAAAATGAGAGCAAGTTGTGTGATATTGTAGCACAATTCAGGAAGCTCTTGTGTCTGGCATTGACTAGAAGTAATTAGAGGTGTATGTGCATGAACATTTGTGCAGCTGACAAAGTTGGTTAATTTTTGGTAAATGCTGTAACTCAGGAGAGTTTTAGGGAAAATACAGCAATGCAGAGAGCTATCAGTTTGTGATTAACATTGATTTAGTGGATGGCGTAGGAAAAAGTGAAGATGGGTTGGGGGAAGAGATGACATTGTGGTATTTGGGCTCTTGTTTTTTACAACAAAACTGTTAGGACGCAACAGCTAGAGAGCAGGTGCTAGAAGGTAAAGCTACAATGTTTTTGGAGACTCTATTTGTATGTCTTGCAATGATTAATTACTGTATTGGGTATCACTCCTTCTAGGGTTTTGTTGCCATCTAGATTATATTCTTTGCCAGTTTTCTAACTGATCAGTGGGGTTCAGTTTGTGTGCAAGTGGGGCTGTACTGAAGCAGACCTCATGGTTCAGATGGGACTTGAAGGTGACACCCCCCACCCCCCATTGTCTGAACTTCAACAGGGCCACGCCTTCATATATCTTCTTGACATTTGTAAGTCTTCAAAAATCCCTCTTTCTGTATTGGAAGTGTGCCTTAAGCATGTTCATTCACAGAAAACTTGAGGTGTTTCTGTCCTGGAAGTCAGTGCACAGGTATTCCTGCAGTAATGTGTTGAGAAAGGTTCAACTCGCTTCTCTGAGTCAAGAAATTGTCTATTTCCCACATCCAGTCTTGAAACTACTGCTACCCAATCCTAACTACTGCCTGTCTGATGTCTACAAAAATTTTTGTCTCGAATTTGAAACAGCCTTCCCCATTTATATCTTACTGAATTGATATTGCTTGTGAAGTTTGTTTGGGTAGACACGCATTTTGTATGCATTTTCCTAATTGCATCTCCTTTGGATCCATTTTTGTTATGATGCCTGTAAGAAATTTTTCTAACAGTATTTTCTTTAATAGGTGACATACAGTATCCTGAAAGCACTTTTAAGATACTGAATGATATTTAATTGATCTTTTATCTCACCTTTTTCCTCAGTCACATCTATTATATTTTGTTTCAAGTTATGTTGTAACTTACAGAAAGCAGAAGTCATCTATTAACACGCAGTTTATACAGGCCTAGACTAGTGGTTACCTAATCCTGATGGTGGTCCTGAGTACTGTTATGCAGACAGTATCTTAAGTGTTTGAAGCATTAATGAGATGGAAGCAGCAAGATTTGGTATCAAGAATCAATAAGATGTGACAGTAAGAAATTGAAAACTTCTAGAATAGTTCTTCAGTAACAATTGTGATGTTTGCAGGGATTCAGTTTGGCCATGTTCAATTTTATTTCATGATCAGAACATCCAGGAAAAAATAAGGCAATATACTATAGGTTGAACTTGGAAATCATTGCTGTAGGATGGTGATCTCAAGCCCGGTAGGCAGATAAAATAATTGAGATGCTATGAAAAAAGGAGCATATAAGATTTTGAAAATGCTGACAGAAAACAAAAGAAGGAATGAACATCAAGCTATGTGAGGGTAGTGTCACAAAGAAGAGAATATAAAAAATGGAAGAAAGATTCTGCTCACATTAAAACCAAAAGAAGGGATATTTTGATTCCAGGGCCTGAAATTTGCCAAGAAAAATGGCACTGGAATTGAATGGCACTTTAAATGAATTGAAGCCAGCAAAAACACACTAGGAGGCACCCATGTTGGAATATGACGAGAATGCTCAGTGTGGTTCTTATCTATAAGGGTTTCCACACTGTAGGCGATGAGTTACATGTAGCCTGTGTTTCAGCTGTCAGAATGTTAGCAGTGTTGGCCAGAACACCAGGGATGTTCATTCAAGATAGGGTTATGTATGCAGGTGGGAGCCAAGAACTGATACTGTGGGGAGGAGTAGGCCACTTCAAAGAAACTGCCCTGCTCAACTAGTTTGTGTGTAGAGTGGAGAGCGATAGAGTGTGACTGAAGTCCTGTTAGAAGGAGGTGGATTATGTGATAAGAGGGAAGATCAGGTCTTGGTTTGTGGCAGAGGCACGTGCTTGGTGTGGGTGGACAGTAGGAAACGGTGCCATATGGATCTGGTTTGTGTAGCTACACAGGAAAGCACGAGAGTGAGAGAGTCACATACTCCCTCCTGCAACTGAAATTCCACTGACATGTTCGGGAAGTTTAGTGACTTCTGCTCTAGGTAGTCTAGAGAGTGGAAGCCTTTCCCACAGCAGCTCCTTAGTTAGCCCTCAGCGACTTACTGCTGCTAAGCACGTCTTGGCTTCCTTTAGCACTGCAAAGAGAATCAGGGAGGCAGTTGATGCACACTGTTACTCAGATAAGTATTATTTGCAGTGGTTTTTATCAGTAGTTTGTAAATTGCCCTTTCTGTGCTCGAGAACATACTTCCTTCTCAAGAACTTTCTGGTGCATGGCACCTCATGCATTTTGCTGTTGCAAGTGATCACGTTTTGTTTTGTATCACTCCTATATGTTTTCATAGAATCCTAATGTGTAAATTAAAACAAAACAAAACAAAAACCCTTTAAGTATTATTTCCCATGCTGTATCTAAGTATTTGGTTTGCTTTACCTAAGCCTTGTAATTACAAGAAGATCACCAAGAATTAAGAGTACTGTTCACTATTCAGATTTAATTCTGTTTGCTGCACAGGTTGGATTGTCACCAGAGGCCCGAGATCAAATGAGGAAAATGTTATGCCAGAAGGAGTCTAATTATATTCGGCTAAGAAGAGCTAAAATGGACAAGTCGATGTTTGTAAAAATTAAAACCCTGGGAGTTGGTGCATTTGGAGAAGTTTGCCTAGCAAGAAAAGTGGATACTAATGCTTTATATGCAACAAAAACTCTGAGGAAAAAAGATGTCTTGCTTAGAAATCAAGTTGCTCATGTTAAAGCTGAACGGGATATCCTTGCAGAAGCTGACAATGAATGGGTGGTTCGTCTGTACTATTCATTCCAAGATAAGGACAATTTGTACTTTGTAATGGACTACATTCCAGGAGGTGATATGATGAGTCTCCTTATTAGAATGGGTGTCTTTCCAGAAAATCTGGCACGGTTCTACACAGCAGAACTGACCTGCGCAGTTGAAAGTGTTCATAAAATGGGCTTCATCCACAGAGATATTAAACCTGATAATATCTTGATAGACCGCGATGGTCATATTAAATTGACTGACTTCGGGCTCTGTACAGGTTTTCGATGGACCCACGATTCAAAATACTATCAGAGTGGTAAGAGAAACATAAAAGGTTTCTTCGTTATTTTGTTGATGTGTCATTCTTTGCAAGCAATTAAATAATAAATGAGTAGAAAGATGACTGTGCTGTTTCCTTTCTGAATAATAATGCATCTAACAGTGTCTGCACACCACTCAAATTATAGAAAACAGTGTTTAGTTAGGGTGAGTTTGTAAGCATGGGTATTGATTCCTTAAGGGAGAAGGAATGAGCTATGCTGCTGTAAGTTTGTCCCATTAGTGGCTTCTGAAATTTGGAGGCAAAAGGTCAGAGTGGTAGCAAGACAATTACACAGACAACAGCCCTAACTCTGTTTTGAAGATAGGACTGATGTTTTAAATGTAATTGTTCTTGAAAACCTTGCCTCAAGTTCTGACTGTCTCATGTACTTCCTTTTACTGTAACTTATTGATTTCTGAGAAAGGATTAAGTAGGCTTTTAAAAATCCTACTTGATTATTTATAACAACAGCTAAAAAAAAATGTTAGGGGAAATACAATTTCACAGTTCTGAGAATGGTAAAATACAGAATTTGCAATAATCTATTTTTAATTTTCAAAAATAAGTGTACCTTAAAAAACAATTTTATATTACTTTTGCCTTATTTTTATCAAAACATCATGTATCTTAGGCCAGACTGTTACACAGTCTCTGGAGAGAAGTTGGTTTAAAATTTGGTTTTATTTTTTGATGCTTTAAATATTGGGTTTTTTTCTGTTTACATATGAGCAAGAACAATATAAACTCTGTACCCCCAGTGTGGTTATGTTAAGGAAAAACTGAGAAAAGATCAAACTCAATGTCAAAAATTAACTTAAAAAAACCAGTGTCCTCAAAAGTTGGTATTTTATGTCATAAGCAAAAAGTCAAAATCGTGATGTTGATGACTGTTTTAGCTCTCAAATTGAGTGTTGAAACAGATTCTGTCTTATTACAAGAAATGTTAACAGGTGAAGAAAATTTCATACTAGATAAGAGCTAAAATAATCTTCAATTTTGGCATCTTTCTCACTCAATTATAGGTGATCATGCACGTCAAGACAGTATGGATTTCAGCAATGAGTGGGGCGACCCAGCAAATTGCAGGTGTGGAGATCGGCTGAAGCCACTTGAACGTAGGGCTGCACGTCAGCATCAGCGCTGTCTGGCCCATTCCCTTGTTGGCACACCCAATTATATTGCGCCAGAAGTATTGTTACGAACAGGTAATGCATTTTTGTACTGTCCTCTCACTGCAAAGTAACTGATACTCAGGTAGCTTGCTTCACATTTCTTACACTACCGCTTTCTTGTACTGCCCAAGTATATAATATTTTGACAAAAATAGTTATTAATATGGAAATCTTAATCAAGTTTTGAATAGAATTCTCTTGTGAACCTTTTTTATTCTTAGCAATACAAGGTTAAAATTACACTAAGGCTTTGACTACCTTGTTTTGACTTCATTTCAGGTTACACACAGTTGTGTGACTGGTGGAGTGTTGGAGTAATTCTCTTTGAAATGTTAGTGGGGCAGCCTCCCTTCCTGGCACAAACACCGCTGGAAACACAAATGAAGGTAACTTTAAAAGTCTAGTATTAGCAGTCTGAAAAAGCAGGCTTGAAATTTACATGGTCTTTCTAATTTGTAATGGAATCAAAGGTGATTTTTGAGAGTGCTGCTCTATCCCAGCATGTCACAAACTAACAACATTTTAAACTTTATGTTACTGTGGTGGTACACTTAATTTGTAAAGGGACTTCAAGGATCACATTCATATCTTTTGTCTGGTCATACAGTAAACATGCCAGCTAAAACTTATGTTTCAGATCTCAGTTGTTCCCTTTCACTTATTGCACCTGTTCCAGTTGTTATTTCCACTTTTTCTTCTTCTCCTCTTCCAGCATCTGGGTGTTCTTTTCCCACCACTTGGCTTCCATGCCTGCTCACCTGCAGAGGATTTCCTTTGGTGATGTATCTGCAGGTGCTCAGCATGCAGAGGTGGAGGAGCAGCAGATAACTGTGGCTGCTCAGGGTTACTGGCAGCTCAGAGCCATGAGTTGCTTCTTTCCTGAGCTCCACCTGTTTCAGAGAAACCATGAGGGCAGTCTTCTGCAGGTGCCATTTTCACAAAACTGCATTCAGCTTGCAAGATATTAGTTGGCTCAAATGTAGTGCAGTATTGATTTTTTTTTTTTAAACTTTAAATCTGTTAATCTTTCCAGTGGATCAAATAAATCAAAATTCAATAGCCTCACCTTCTTTTTAAGATTGTAAGCCATGTGCTTAATCTCAGGTTCCAGGTGCTGGATTTTATGGTATCTTTGTTGGTTTATAGCAGGGGTATTCTGTGCCAGACTATTCATGTTCCAAATTTAAACTAAACTTTATCTGGATTTTGCCAGATTTCCAGATAAAATATTCCTTGTGTTTCTGAAAGAGCAAAATATTCCTTGTGTTTGCCCTCTCTAGTGTGAAAACACTTAGAGGTGTTGAATGATTGCATTGTGGCTGTTTGTTGTTTTTGTTTTGTTGTTTTAATTTTCACTGTGTTTTTTCCTTTTTATGAAATTGTAAATAGAATAACACGTCTTTTTGCTTTAAAGGTTATCAACTGGCAAACTGCACTTCATATTCCACCTCAAGCTAAACTGACTCCAGAGGCCTCTGACCTTATTATAAAACTCTGCCGAGGGCCAGAAGATCGTTTAGGCAAAAATGGTGCAGATGAAATAAAAGCTCATCCATTTTTTAAAACAATTGATTTTTCAAGCGATCTACGGCGGCAGTCTGCTTTCTACATTCCCAAAATTGCTCATCCTACAGACACGTCAAACTTTGATCCAGTTGATCCAGATAAATTGTGGAGTGATGATGATAAGGAAGGCAATAGAAATGATACACTTAATGGGTGGTACAAAAATGGAAAACATCCTGAACATGCTTTTTATGAATTCACCTTCCGAAGGTTTTTTGATGACAATGGCTACCCATATAACAATCCAAAGCCCATTGAGTATGAGTATGGTAGCTCCCAAAACTCAGAACAGCAGTCAGATGATGATGATGATGATGATGATGAACAGGCAGGTAGAGGAGTTCAAAATCGTGACCTGGTTTATGTTTAATAGAGGAATAAAGATTAAAAACTAAATAAACTTATTTTGCAGCTGCAGTTTTTGAAAAGTCTCTTAAGAGAATTGAGGGAAGATTGTTAGGGTAAATACAGGAAAGCTTTTTTTCTTTTTTTTTTAAACACTAAAAAAATTGTGTCTTCTCGTTCGCTCTCTGTACATTTTGTTTCCCCAGAATAGAGGGAAATCGTTCTCAAATATTAATTTATTCAGCGTTGTTAATTGTTTAATTTAGAAGAGATTTGATGTTAGGTGAAAAAAAATATCACTTGAATTTTATTATTGGTTCTGTGTACTCTAAGTACTCAAAATAGGAAATAGTGGTTTTCTTTTCTTTTTTTTTTCTTTTTTTTTTTTCCTAAGATGATGCCTGGTATCTATTTGTACATATAGTGAATAATTTTAGAAAACAAATCTCTGCTTCAGAATTTTTAATGACAGTTTTTCCTTACATTGACCAAATATAAAACTTACTTTACACTAATAAAGCTCTCTGATACATTTCGTGGGGGGGAAGGCTGCTGTACCCTCACTTCTTGCTGTATTTAGCCTAATTATTCACAGTGTTGGAAAAACTGAGCCATCTATCTGGTGAAATGTTTCCAGCTCTTGTGGTAGTGGCATAGTTCTCAGCTTTGGAACAAGAAAGGTCAGTCTTGGCTATAGTATGATAAAGCATTAGAACTAGTATTTTATTAAATAGTAATTGAATTTGACATAGTAATGCTGTAGCATGTGACTGGTACTCCCAAAGCAGGACTGCTCACTCAGAAACAACTTGATTGTCTCCTGTCATCAGTTCTCATATAGTTATGAGAAGAAAAGAAGCTTTAGGAAAAACACTTCCTGAAATCTAGTTTAATTTTCTGACTGCAACCAAACTGTAAAGTGTGTACAGTTCTGCTTTAGTTGGAGTTTTTAGTTTGAAAAATAAATTTTAGAAGTTTCTTTATTATATGTTTGAGATAGTAATGGGAAAAGACTATAAATTACAGCTTTTGAGGCTGTTGTTGTGGAGACCAGTTTCACTTGGCTTTAACAATTTTCCTCCTAGTTACAGACAGTGAGGAGAAATGACGTGCACCAGTCCGAGCCATCAGTGCAGTTTCAGTGGTCCGTCTTTCATAGTCCAATTCAGAACAGAATTAGGAACTTACAGCTGTGTCTGCTGCCTTCTGCATTACTGTTTTCATAATTTCCCACAGCAGGTGAGCAGGCATCCCCTTGGGTCTCATGATGGGAGGGTACTGCGCCTGTTGAGGTTATTGGGAGCAGAGAGGGGGGGGCAGCCCTCTAAGCAGCTTCCCTGAGATAAGGCCAGGAGTTACAGGTGAGAGGCAGAAAGAATTACGTTTTTATCTCTCTCCTCCTTTCTCCTGAACCTAACACAGTGGTAAAGAAAATGCACTATTTTTAGTGAACAACTTGTCTTTTAAAACATTTCCTCCTCCTTGGAATTGAATTCCAGTGGATAATCTAATAATAATGTGCCTGTAAGCATTACTGCTTTCTTAAATTATTATTTATGCCATTGCACTGGCATTGTGACTATCTAAATGTCATGAAATTGGTGTTCATAGCTGTTCTTGCAGCAAACACCAGTTACTAGTTTACTTTTCTCACCAAGCTGGCTTAAGAAATTCTTGTGCTCTTCCAGCCATTCGTTCCCTTTCTGTGCTCCAGTTCAGCATCTCTGTGCCAGTGCAACTGTCTGTAGTACTGTGCTAAATACTGGATCAGTGAAAAAGCTGCTTGGTGTTTAGCGTTTGGAGGTTTCTTTCTTGTAAGTGTGTTCGAGTGATCCTGTTTCCAGTGTGGTCCAAAAAATTACTTATATTGGCATAACTGAGGAAGGAGTGAACTGCAGTAAAGAAGGTTGGCAGCGGGGAGACTTCTTAAACTGACTTGGACACAGGAGAAAACACTTGTGGAAGTTCTACCCTCTACTGTGAAGTGCTTATCATGGTTAGAAAATGGTTACGAAAAATTGTTTTCTTTTCTCAAGCAGGTAGTTAGTTACTTTCTATAATGAAAATGGGCTTGTAGCTTAATGAAACAATTAATGTTGTCTGCTTGTTCCACAGCTGTTGAAATAGAATAGTTTTTAAGATTCGTTTCATTTAGCTTAAATATTATAAAATGGCTGCAGTGTATAACTACTCCATTTTATATATTATGTAAAAAAGATTGTTTTCCATGTAAATAAACTTTAAAGATTATCCTCCGTCATAGTAAGTACCCAGTAAAACTGGTCTACTTGTCTTGGAGTAAAGTATAATATATTACTGGTTAAAGGTAATTTAATCAAGCCTGCCTTACCATTTGTGAAACGTGCAGAGAAAATAATGTCAATTCTTCATTAAATTGACTGTTAAAATTGCCTTTTTATCTGAGTATATTTCTCCTCTGCCTGCGTTTGTATTATGGTATATTCCTGTTTAACACTATAACTTGTCTTTAGCCAATGTGTTTTGAGAAGAAAAAAAAAAAAAGGAAAAAAAAGGGTCCTGAAAAGGCACCACGGTTCTATACAAGCAAAACTAATTGCTTTTATTAAAGGAAATTATTGAGTCTTTTAAGGACATGCGCAAGAACTGAAATATTAAATATTATTTTACCATTTTTAAACAAATATAGGAAGAGCTCACATCTTTAGAATTTGGTAGATGCTTCTGGTATTCTCTGTTATCTTGTGTTAGAAGTTTGTAATATATCTTGTTTGAATTTTGCCGCCTATGTGCTGCAGTATTATATATTTCCTTGCAAAAATGCAGTGTGTTACAGTACAAGTTCTCTGAGAATACATAAATGTTGTCACAACTCTCCAACATGCTATGCCTTACCCATGTTTTGAAACTTCACGTTTCATACGTAGATTCAGAGTCTATTGAGATTCTTCATAGCTGCTGCTTAAAACATGGGTGTTTCACTGGTGACCTATGATGGGGATTGCTTTGTACAGGCAGTTGAGAAGAGAGGCTCCTAACCAGCAGCTTGTGGAATTCTGCAGTAAGTTTTAATTCAGGTTACTTTCACTTTGTAAAGCATGAAAACAAATTTCTTTTGTGTGCCCTTGTATACATATTAATTGTATTTATAAAATGTTCTATAATCGTATAACTGTACTGTAAATACTATTTGATATTCAGTGGCATTCTATCCTAGGGCAGGCCCTCTTGCTGTATCTTTTCTATCCTCAATTTGTAATAGAATCTATAGAATATATGGCTAGAAAGTCTCTTTGAGACTGACCTATCTTCTGCTGTTGCAAAGCTGTGAGTGGGAATGATTTCTTTAGACTCCTTTTAATATTATTCAGCTAATAGGCAGTGCAGTGGGTGGGTTCTTAGATGATGCTGCTGTCACCCAAGATACTATTAGGCTTTGGTTTCAGATGTCTTTGGTGTTTCAGATCAGACCTTTAATCTGTTTGCTTTAATTCAGCCAAAGCAAAAAGATAATAAATTGGATCAATGTTGTAGTAAGATGTTTGAATGCCTTAAGATGCTCTTGATAAAGGCACTATTCAAGTTTACTGATTTATCTATATAGATATATATAGATATATTCCACATGTGTATATGTATATATAATGTCTTTTTTGTATTATAAATATCCTTCTGCCTGTCAGTTCTTTTGGATCCTCCAATTAAATACATAGACCACCGCACAATTCCGCTTAAGCAAGTTATTCATTTATTACGTGCCTAGTTACTAAACTTGTCAATCTTGCATTATCTCACAGTCATAGTAAGTTACTCACCACATGCGTGGTATGTGATCTCTGAATGCTTACTGGTATGCTTGGGTTTTATAGGGTTACATGGTGGTGGCTTGGACCATGATCTCCAAGTCAGTCCCCTGACATTCGTATGAAAAGAACACGCACCTTTTTATCCTGACTTTTCCAGCGGGTACCCCTTTGTGCAGGAGGCCCAGAGGTCCTGCTTGCCTGTCTGTACCCGACAGCTGAGGAGCTGAGGCTTCCTTGCCCCTGCTGACGGAACTGTTAGCACAGTGTGCGTCTTGGACCTGGGGGGATGTGAGTGGATGGTTGCATTGACACTTATTTAAGTTACTTCAGAATACAAGAAGGAATTCCAGCAGTTGTGAACAGCCTAACTGAATTAGCAGCTACTGGTAATCAGTGACATTGCTGAGGTTTACAAACTGTTTTCTCAGAATCGGTTTCTGTAGCCTAATGCCTGCTGAGATAATAAAAAACACAATGAATCTTTGTAAGCAGTGAAAATAAAATTCTTGTTTGGGCTAATCAAATATGAAATGTAAACATTAGTTGCCCAAATGCATTTATTTTTCTTTCCTTCTCCTTCACTCCCCTGAGTCCCCTTTATGCTGCAACAACTCTACTTGATTAAGGAAAAAATTGCATATGTTTTAATAGCAAAAATATCGTTGAACTTAGCTGTCATCTCACATTTGTAACCTGTCCTCAAAAGTATATATTTTGGTGTTCAAGAGTTCAATTTATTGGTGCTCTTTCCCTGACCTCTGCTGCCTCTTTCATCAAAATAATTAAATCTTAGTTGTTTATTATGCATACATTATGTGTCATAAAGCTATTCATTTTCTTAAGAGCGATATGGTATCTCGCAGCTTTCAGGTTTATTAGGGAAAATCGTCTTTGAGAAAGTCCCCTTCTTGAAGCGCCCATCTCAAACTGCTGGCGCAGAAACCAGTGCCTTATCCCAGAGGCTATGTCGATCCTAATTCTTCTACCTTTGGGTTGAGGGGGGGGTGGAAGTACGGCATCCATTAGCCACCTGCAAAGGGAAGAAGGGTGATCCATTTTGGGATTCTCAACCGCCGCCGCGGGCTTTCAAACGGTCGCGGCGGGGCGGGCCCGCCCCGCCGCGACCGTTTGAAAGCCCGCGGCGGCGCAGGCGCAGTCCGCTCCTGTCACCTTCAACCGAAGGAGGCGGGAAGACCTCATTGTACAGGCATTGGTGGTTCAGTGGTAGAATTCTCGCCTGCCACGCGGGAGGCCCGGGTTCGATTCCCGGCCAATGCAGGTGACTTTTTTTTTTTTTTTAATTATTATTCCCCACTTAAAAATAAAAAATAATAATAAAAAGCTCGTCGCGGTCAGTAATAATGCTCAAACAGCCACCAACGTGTTGTCGGCCCGTCTGAGGCGGACCTTTACCCACACCGCCGCCTCGCCGGGCTGGAAGTGACGCAGCCGGATTTGCCTTCAAACTGCCGGCGGCGGCGGGAGGAGGAGGAGGAGGCAACGGCGGCGGCGGGCAGGGCCGGGGGTGGGCTTAGCGCGGCTGGAGGAGGAAGAAGCGGAGGGGTCGCTGCTGGGAGCTGCTGCCGCCGTGGGGGCCGAGCTGTGGAGCGGAGTAAGTGAGCGAGAGAGACCCGCCGCGGTTTCCTTCCTCGTGGCGGCCTGGTTGTCCGCCCCCGGCCGCCGCTGTGGCCGTTGCGGGGCGCCCGTCCCCGCCCCCCGCCTCCCGGGGGCCATGCGCTGCCCCGGCTCGGCCTGAGGCGAGGGGCTGCCCGCCGGAGGCGAGGGGCGACGCCCGCTCCCCGCCTGGCCCGGGCCGCCCTGAGGGAAGCCGGGCACCTCACCGCCCCGGCGGGAGGAGGGTTTCGGCTCCTCCGTCCCGCGGCCCAGGGGCCGGGCGGTGCTCCGGTGAGCGAGTCGCTGCCGTCGTTGCTGTCGTGACACCCGTGACCATTACACCGTGCTCGTCGGTCTTACGACACTGCTGTAGCTTACACGTGCTCGGAGCCGCACGGGGCATCGCCGGGGCGTCCCTAAAGTCGTCGACAGGCGACTGCCTGCAGGTGCGCGGCAGCTCAGCACCCTGCCCCCGGGCAGTCGGGCGAGGTGGGCTGCTCTGTTACCGCACCGGTGGCACTCGTTCAAACTCTGAGCCTTGGTTCGTACTTCTCCCTCCCCATCCACCTGTTTTGGGTTTTTTTTTTTCCTTAACGAAGTAAGGTTTTTGCAATTATTCTAGTTTTCTCTCCAGAGAGAAGCAGCAGGCATCAATTCCAGATACCCATTCTGCTGTAGACCCCTTCTAAATTTTCTGAGAAATTTTCTAATTTAATATTGACCATCTAAAAGAATGCCAGCTCCCATGAAATGGGGAGTAAGTAATATGATTATTTTTTTTAAGTCTTTTGAAAGGCTTAGCCTTGAAAACATAAAGCCATCTGCCAACAGGGTATCTCTATCTAATGATTTTTTTTTTTTTTTTTTTTTTTCCCCCACAAACAGCTAAGTATGCTTATGTTTGTGGTTGCTGGTCGTTTTTCTTTCACTACCGTTACTGTTAAATAAAATAAGTGTATGAGAACTAGTTTGTTTAGTATCCAGTAAGTCTGGCAACTCTTCTGTTTCCCAAGTAATTAACACAATCGCTTGTTGATACCAAATGTTGCTAGGAGCGGATGTTATGAAGAAGAGTATTAAAGCTGGAAGGGAGCTCTGAGGTGATGTAGACCACCATGTCATCAGTAAAAACTGATTCCTGAAAGCGATTACTTTGTGGTTTGGGTTTTTTTTTTTTCTCTTCTGGCTTCCTGAGAGAACTTTCTGAATTTTATGGTTGCTTTGATGTCAGAGCCTGTATAGCAGGCTGAAATAATGGAAACATGTACGCTCTGCCAAAATTCAGGCTCTGGCTTAGTCCGAACATTAAGGCTGGACTGAAGGACTCTTAGGATGTATTTTCTTTGTACAGCTTGTGCTGTTCTCTGAGTCAGCAGAGTAGCTGATGGGTTCCCCATAGTAACTGATAGACCCTGACTTTAATCTTCTCTCCTAATATCTGCATATCGATCTCTTCTTTCATTTTTTAAAGTTGTGTGGGATTTCTTTGTGAAACAGGATTGGTACTGTGTTCAGTTTCAGCTTCCCAAATTCTAATGTATGAATGTGAGCAGAAATTACTTATAGTCATTCCTTATGATAATTCCTTAAAGTCATTGTGGAAAACATGATGTATCCCCAGTGTTTTCTTGATGATGGTCAGGCTGTTATCTTTAAAATAAAATATAAAAATAAGTTCCAAAACCTCATTTTCAAAAGCTGTAGCTGTCTTGAACCTTTGTTAGGTTTCAGCCCCCACTGCTCTGGGCTGTTCCAACTCTAGAAGTATTTTAGATGCTTGGAGCAAATGATAAAATGTATTCTCTTA
Organism: Haliaeetus albicilla; assembly: GCF_947461875.1. Lineage (NCBI taxonomy): Eukaryota > Metazoa > Chordata > Aves > Accipitriformes > Accipitridae > Haliaeetus > Haliaeetus albicilla. The sequence goes on along the minus strand of NC_091489.1, from coordinate 13,722,705 downwards.
CTAGAGATGGGTTAATTTGATGGTTTCTGTTGTGTGAATTTCAGGGAACCATATATACTCACAGCTAGTATAGAGAGTGAGTATTCTTATTGTGAAGCGTGTGTTTCTACACAGTGTAGAATTAAACCTGCAAGACAAAATGCTTAGGTTACTTTCCTTATATCCTGTAAACTTTACAAGCTCATTACTGTTTCAGTTGCTGTTGGAACATAGATAACTTCATTGGGCATGATTCACGGAAAGGTCATAGCTGATAAGTGCAGCCTTGCTGCTTTGACATCCTGTTATGTGATAGTACTAGGTATTTGTAAACACTTTAAAAATTCTTAAGTGGTGCAGGATTAGTTTTGTGTTTGTTTTTTTTAATTGCTTCAGGTCTGGTTTAACTCTGGATTTGTGCATACTCACACCTGTCCCTTATGTATCTTATACCCTACTCTGAGCTGCCACAGTCTGCTATGGCTTTCTGCTGCAAACTTTAATCTGGTTTCAGATTAGTACTCTAACTCAGTTTTTAGCCCTGTCTTAGAATTGCTTCAGCATCTTCAGTTACAGGTGCAGTAAGCCTATAGAGTCACATTAGTGTGCCAGCTCTGATACTGCCTGTATTCAAGTGGCAGCAGCAGTGACATGCCCAGACATAAGCAGAGCCAGCAGCTTTTTCTGCCCCACTTGTACACAAGAGCCTTGTATTTGGAAGCCACTTCAAGCTCTTCTGCTCTTGTGACTCAACTTGAAGCAACAAATTAAAGTGGTTTTCTAGTTTAAACTAAATTCTCTTGCATTTTCAGTACCACTGATGAAATGGATACGTTCCTGGGTTTTCATTGGAATTACTACTTTTGGTTATGTTGGAAGCATTATAAACTTAAGTAAGCATGTTCCCTCCCCTGCCATAGGAGATGTTAATTCATTCTTCTTATGTGTCTGTTTCTCCTTTCTGTCCTTCCTTTCTCTGTCTTCTCTCACCTGAAAATCACATTTACTCTTTTGTTATGTGCAATACTGTCATTTTGGTCCCAAGCTTTCATATCTTTATGACTTAGCCTTTTTAGGTTTTGGGGTGGTTTTTTTGATTCTTGCTATTTTCACATTTCCAGTTGAAAACTACTCTTACAAGCTTTTTTTTTTCCCCCTGGATATTTAAACAGAATTGCTGTTCTGCTTGGATCGCTCTACAGCATTCAATGTAAAAAAAGTTATCTATGACTTCTCTCTGTGTTTGAAAGTCTAGTTTGGGTTTAGTAACTTGCTATTACTTGATTTTTAAAATGTTTATTAGCATCTTGCTCAACTTGTGATTTCAGTAGTGTTAGTCATCAGTTTGAATTCTCAGGACAGGCAAACAGGTGTATCTGGTAGGATGAGCAGGAGTGGAAAAGCTTGCTCCTAAATATAGCAGGGAAAACTTTGGTAATATCTGTGTGATGATCCATACAGCAGTTGACAAACACCTTCAGGCTCTTGCTCCTGAGGTAAAAACCAACAAAACTCCCAAGTCAAACTGTGTCTCCAAAGCCTAATTAGCCTGGGATATGGTAGTCTTTGTAGTTGCTGGTCACATTAACTATATCAGCTTGTAGACATCATGGCCAGCTCAGCAAGTCTCTGGCCAGAGTGAGATTATATAGCGTAGGTTCTTACGATGGCAGGTTTCCAGAGTCAGCCCCACGGGTCCCTTCTGCGTGGATGGGTGCGGGCTGTCAGAGGCCTTTCTTCAGCTCCACTGCTGCCAGAGTTTTGCTGATTGGGCTGGATCTTTTCACAGCAGCTATCTGCTTCAAGGGAAACTGGGGAAAGAAGGGGAAGGAAGCAAAAAGAAGAGGGTGTTGTCTCAGGAATGGATCAGCTGTGTGTCTGTGCATAAAGCTACTTGGGAAGGGAACAGAAAAAGGAGCAGAAGTCTTAAAATGTTTGATTTGTACTTAGCAGCTCCTCTTTACAATGGGGAGCTAATGTTTCAGCAGTACATTGTCTGGTGTGTGCAAAGTGTGGCTTCTGAAACCTCTGATAATGTGTCTGAATCTGACCCTGACCTGGTCTTGAAATGTGTCCAGTCTTAAATCTGTTTATTGCGCATGTGAGTTTAGTACCTCTTATATTCTTTAAATAGTTGATCTGTATCAAGTATGCTTCATCCCAGGGCTTAGGCGTAATTGCTTGTCTGCAATTGCATCTTACTGGTAGTGGGTACAGGTACTGAAATAAGAGCAAGACAACTCTCTTGCAGGCATGTTTATTTGCTTACTTTAATGTTTTCTGTGCTTGGTTCTAGGAAATTAGGAGGAGAGTGGGGAAGTTCTTGGTGTGCAAGAGACAGGAAAAGAGGACACGGTGCAGGTATCTTAGACAAGAAGGGGATGGGATGTATAAGTAATGGATAAGAACACAGGATGACTGCTCTGTGGACAGTGGTGACTGTAAGGAATAAGTCTACTGCTTCTACTTATTACTGTATTTGTATAAATAATAGTTCTGTGCTATTCTAATCTAAAAGCACAGATTCTGCTAAGGCTGCAAAGTGGAAGTGGTCACAGTCCATGATGTTTGCTCCAAAAAAAACCAACAAAAAAACCAAAACCAAAAAACCCACTGTTGGGGAAAAGTAGCATGGTTTGAACAATATGTTAAATAGAGTGGGTAGCTACACACTAAATGTCTAATTCTGGCCTTTCCTTACCTCTCAGTGATAACTTAGCAGCCTCAACATTTTTCAAGTTTCTTTTTAAGTGTAAAAATTAGGGTGAAAGGAAGGTGAAAGCTAGGCATGGAAGGAGGATATTTGTTTCAAAGAAACACTAAATAAAACTGAAGAGTTGTAAAATCAAACAAATGGAAAAATGGTGTTCTCCACAAGGCAAAATCAGACTGTTAAACTTTTATGTGTGGAATAAGGCAAAAAAATTAACAGAAGTTAATGCATCTGGCAGGGCTTTCGTTTATTGTTTGTTGGAAGTTGTTTTTTTTTTTCAAACCACAGGCCATTATAGTATGGATGATGTTCTAGTGCTAGCAGTAAAATACCAATTTATCTTACAATATGATAAAGAGGGAAGGAGAGTGTGCAATTGTGGCTTGCAACAGTGCATTTAAATCTGCCTATCTTGTATATGCTTTTCAACAGAATCTTCATCACATGAAATAATTCTATGAAGTGAAGAGTTTAATTTGTAGTAATAGAGAAACAGTTATCTTTTTGTATGGATGACATTTGTTCTGGGACCTTCTTCTAACGAGTATATTTCTAGCTTCTATATTTTGATATGCCAAATGAGGTAATGAGCATATGAAAATAGTTGCAAAAATTTGTTCTCGTCCTGGGATTATTTTTGTTTTCCTTAATATTTCCTATTTTTTTCAGCTTCATGCTGAACATGAGCCTTGTTATGATCAGTGAGAATGTAAAGCTGGCCCGTGAATATGCCTTACTGGGAAATTATGACTCTGCGATGGTCTACTACCAGGGAGTTCTTGACCAAATGAATAAGTACCTCTACTCTGTCAGAGATACATACCTGCAACAGAAATGGCAACAGGTAAATAGTACTTTTCTGGGACATTTTGAGGGAAAAGCATTGAAGTGGCGAAAATTGCCTATCTTATGGTAAACAAAAGTATAAAAATACTTACACCATTCTCTGATAAACTCCAGAGCTGTTATATATAGGTGCTTTTTTATTATATAGGCTTAAATAAGTCTTCTTTATGACTTCTGGCTCTGACAAGGACAAAACAGGCAATGGAGCACAGCCCTGGGGAGCCAGTGCACTGTCTGGCTTGTCAGCTCCTTGCCGATGAGAGACCCTGTTATGCTGAAGTTTTTTAGGCTGGTATTGTTTTGAATGGTCTTATTTCCCTCTCGAAGTTTTAGTAGTGTGACTTAGATCCTTAATAGAAACTGAGTTGTGGCTACCACGTTAATTTATCCTTAACACAAACCATCATTTTTTTTCATTGACATTCAATCTATTAAGTTGTGTTCTTTTCTGTCATACTTGTTTCATATGCAGAATTTGTCAAAAGTCTCTTTGGTTTTAAATCCAAAATCTATTTGTTTCTTCTTTAAATGTGCCGAGGAAGGCAGAAAAACCTTCTTAATATCTGATCTGTGTTTTTCTTTTCTATTGAAGTAGAATCAAGTAGCTTGTGAGACCTTGTGGAATCCATCCAGGCATTACATGGGCTTGAACAGAGGACTGTTATCAACTTATTCGCAATGTGCTTAATCTACTTTTTTTTTAATCAGGTTTGGCAGGAGATAAGTGTGGAAGCTAAGCATGTGAAAGATATAATGAAAACACTAGAGAGTTTTAAATTAGACAGTACTCCATTGAAAGCTTCACAACAAGAATTACCAGCTCATGATGCAGAAGTCTGGTCTTTGCCAGTACCTGCTGAACGTAGGTAAGAGGAAACCTGAAGATCTAAATGAATGTTTATAAGCGCAAAGTGTGCTTTGACTTCAATCTGTTCCTGTGTAATTTTTGTTCTAGAACTTAAATGTGTAACATTTACACCAGTAGCTCGCCGCCATTTGTGGTGAAGGAGATGCTGTTTTGAGGCAGCCTACTTCAGCTGGGAAACTTCTGGGGATTTTATCTTATATAGGCTTGACTAATGTCAAGCTTTTCGCCCCGACCCCCGACTCAAGATAAACTTGTCATTCCATGGAAGCTCAACTCTATTCCTGAATTGATCTTTTCATCAACTTTAAAATGATTCTGCATGTAGCTGATATGAAAAGGAGGAAGATGTATCATCAGAGTAACAGTAAAATCTGTCCAAGCTCAGTTCCTTTTGTGTAGCAAGGTGGCTTCCTGATCTCCTTCAGGAACTGGTCAGTTAGGCTAACATAAGCTCAAGGGAAGGGGTGGGAACAAGCAGCTGCAGGCAAGCCTGCTTATTTCAGATGTAGTTTTGAATTATGCTGGATTAGTGACTGTGAAACCAAGGCCTTGTGGTGTGGTTTGACAACATAGCTGCTGCTGAAAGGGTAGTCCTACCCTCCACAGTTCCCTGAGGTTTGGTTTGGTTGGTTTTTTTCACTTTTGACTTTGTTGGTGTTGATAAGCTGGTCCAGGATGCTAAACTGGCAAAAAAAGACACTGTTTTGTGGGGCTAGTGGTTTTTTGTCTGGCTTTTAGTTTGTTTGGCTTTTGTTGTTTTTTTTTCCTGAGATTAGTTCTCTGAACTGGTTAATTGGAGGTTCTAACACATGCCAGTTGTAGCATGAAGGAGGGAACAGGAGTGCATGCAAAGCAGACAGAGAATTGTGCATTTTGACAGAAAGTGACTATTAGATCAGCTTAGCTGTGCTATCAGACTTCTTTGAGGCTTTGAACTTACATGCTGTTTCTTGCAGGTGGATAACTTCAGTCTTTATGGGTACATTTTTATGTTTGGGGTTTTTTTTAATCAATTTATTTTAAACCTGCCTTCTGAAAGAAAGGGGTCTTGTGTGGTCACACTGTTTCTGTTTATCTCATTTAGTAACTTTGAAACGCTGCTGGCTGATTTCATTCAACCCTTCTGGAAGAATAGAGTCTGGGAAGTAGAACTTTCCTCATGTTTTGAAGCTTTCTAGAGAAGAGATACACCAAAAAAAAGGGAAAGACTTGAGAGAATTGTTTCTGTTCCATTTATCTTGCTAGCTGGTGAAGTATTGAGTTGTGGTAATATGAAAAAGCCACAGTGAAAACTTGGGCTGTGTTGCGTTGGAACAGCCACAGTAAATTCCTATACTGAGATAGCAGAACTCACAAATTTAGGTGGAAATTAGACATGTAATAACACCATTCCTTTATTTTGAGCTTTGGGGTGGAATTCAGAGGTGGCTAGGTGTTCATAAATAAAAGTATAGGTTGGTAGGTACTCCATTTGGAGAGTGAAAAGACTTTTAACACTTATGATCTTCTCATTAGCATATTCACGTTGCCTAATATGCGTTTCACCCTGAAGAGATATGTACAGTTCTGACAAACTTGTTGCTGTGAGTCAATTAAAGACAACTTTTATGAAGGTACTGGATCCTGATATATCTTGAATGATATGTCAGAACACATCTTCTAGTTCAAGTAAATGCTCTCCAAATCAGTGTCTGCCATTTTCTGTTCTCTAGAAATATCCCTGAACTTAAATAGCTTATTAATACTGGAATTTTAGGAAGGTCCATGGAAAAAGTGTATCTGTGAGAGTAATGGATTTGTATGGGGAAGAAACTGAATTTTAAAAAAGAAATCCATAATACCAATCATGATATTGGTTTATTTATATGTGCTTCTAAAAGTAGTCTAGCTTCAAACAACTGGAGGCCTCGGAGCCTCGCATACGTGTTTTCTCTCCCAAGAAGTGAAAATAAAAGGAAGTGAAAATGAAACTGTCATTCCCAAGATACCTTTAAATTTCTTCAGGTAGGAGAGTGAGGACCACTGTGTTAAGGCAAAAATATATGGGGGTTTTTTTGTTTATTTTTTTCCTAAGCTCCATAATACTAGGGGTTACTTTTATTTATGAAATATACAAAGCAAGGAGCTTGTTTTAAGCAAATGAGCCCCAAGCTTGTGGCAAAGGGAAAATGGATTTTTAGTGACTATCTAAAAATGTCTGTCTTGTTTCTGACATACAGTTTTTTTGTCTTGAGCAAAATGGCTTTTCAGTTTGTAACCACTTGATTTGGCTATGTAGTGCTCACCACTGACTTTACACTGAGGCTTTTTGCATATGTTACAACTAATTAGACCTTCGCCAGGACCCAGAAAACGTCAATCCGCTCAGTGCAGCGATTGCAGAGGTCACAATAATCGTATAAGTGCAGCTGTCAGAGGCCCTCACCGTCCATCCTCTCGAAATCCCAATGATAAAGGGAAGGCAGTCCGCAGCCGGGAAAAAAAGGATCAGCAAAATAAAGGAAAAGAGGAAAAGGTAAGCTTGCAAATAACTTCATGAAGTTGAGAAACTCAGTCTTGCTTTCTTAATGCTGAGTGTATTATAAAATTAGATGCCTATAAAATGTTTCTTCTGTTCAAGTTGGCATGCTGATTTGAATCTCACCTTAAGTTATCTTTGCTTTATGGACATTCTTGGTTACGGATTAATTAAAAAAAACAAACCCGCATTTGGAGGAAGTGATCTGGTAAATGTGGGCTTGTTCACTGCAACTGAGAGATAGTTGTTTAAAATTATACCACAGAATTACTGAAACTGAGCCTGACGGAGCTCATTCAAATGGGATGTCCTTGTGGGTTCTTTAATTGATTTCATATATTTTAGACTGAGATTGACTCGCCTGTTCCAAAGCATTTCAAGATTTATTTAATCTTAAAGGGAGACTTTTACTTTTTTTTGTTGTTGTTGAGATCTGGTATTAGGGCCAGACTCTTTTCAGTTTAAAACAAACAAAAACCCAACATACTTCGTGAGAGAGAATGATCTATGATCTGTGATCTATTCTTTGCAGTCAGAGTGCTTTAATTTTTGCTTGTGCTCTGGTCTCCATAAATTCATATGACCAGAGTAAGACATCATACTGAAGACACTAAGTTCGTAGTTTTCCAAAGTCACAATAAATCAAATATCCATGTAATAGTTTGTTAGCTTCAGCAACCTTATGTAGTGGCAAGGTGTCATGGCCTGTGGAAACAGTATAAACTACAAGGGTGGAATTGTTTAGCTATGTAAGCTACTACTTTTATTAGGAGCTAAATTACATTGTCTTTGAGTGATAATTCTCTCCCACTAAGGGTATACACATACAGAGACAGGATAGGTCTTTTTTCTTTTTTACAGTTGTTCTGTCATCACCAGTGCTTGCTGTTAAGTGTATAAAAACCAGGGTATGTCTGGTGCATTTTATTTCCTTTCAGTTGCATGGTCTTTGCTGTTTGAGCCCTTTCAACTGTGTAGGTTCTTTGCTTCTGCTCTACTGCAGAGCTGCTTCTCTGCTGTTCTTGTCCATGCTTCTGTAGCAGTTAATTAGCTCTTTTTTACTTCTGTGGTCTTCCTGTAGATCACTTTTGCTCATCCTATATATGGAAGTCCTGCTTAATTTTTTTTTTTGTGTTGCATATATATGGCGTATTTATGACACGTTAGGATTTGAGATACTCTAGTTCAGTGTGACACTTTCTGATCCAGTCTCATGCATAATTCCTGCTACCCAACTACTGTCTCAGATAGTTTTGGATTTCTCTGGGAGAAGAGGCGAACACTGTTATGCTGGGATAGGTGTATGCAGTTTTGATTACCTACTAAAGCAGAGAAGCTGCATCAGTACAATATGCTGGCTTTGGGGAGAAGGCAATGGGACCAGGGCAGTACAGAAGTCTGGGTGAACAACATAGATCCTGCAGTGCAGCAGGAATATGGATGCTTCATAATTTTCATGCTGGTTTATGTTGCCATCTTCTAGAAATATGATGCTATTGTGGACTTGTTATAAAAATCCGTTAATAGCATAACCATTGTTACGTATTTACGTTGTTATATCCTTTATATGTAGAACAAATCCACATCTGAGATTTCAGAGTCTGAACCAAAGAAATTTGATAGTACTGGATATGATAAAGATTTAGTAGAAGCTTTGGAAAGAGATATAATTTCTCAGAATCCCAACATTCGATGGTAAGTTTGAATACTGCTGCCAGTCTTTCTGAGTGGTTGTTTCTTTTTCTTCTTATACAATATGACAAGAATTAAGAGTTTTAGCATATGCTGACGTATAAAAAGTACCTACAGGTTTTCTTTACTCATTAAATAGGCAACTAAACTTCTTGCATAGTTGAATATTTTTAGAACTTTTTTTTCCACCCATAGGTTCATAGAATAGTTTGGGTTGGAAGGGACCTTTAAAGATAAGCTAGTCCAACACCTTGCCATGGGCAGGGGCATCTTTCCCTAGATCAGGTTGCTCAAAGCCCTATCCAACCTGACCATACAAAGCTTCTCAAACTTTTCTAAGAGTCCTGAAATCAGTTTTTTGAGATACTGTTTTGCAATGTGTAAGATTCTAGCGTCTGCCAGTGTCTCTTCATTTAAAAACCTGTTTCACTACCCAGGGGCATACCAAGATAGAAAAACAATTAACAAAGAAGTTATGTCAATATAGGAACCCTTTGAAATCTTGCTGGATGTGAGGTGACTGCCAGTATAAAATACAACCATGTGACAGTACCTTTACATAAATGTGTTAAATATTAAACCTTATACAAAGGTTGTTTTGCATTCCAAATGTTTCCAGGCTTAGGTGGTTTTGTGAGGATTAAATGAGCAAAAATCTTCTGGCAAGTAAAGTAGGCTTTAAAAAAAAACTTTAACAATCCCACAAACAACTTTGCATGCAACTGTCATGTATTTTTCAGTTTAATATGTAAATATATGTTTCAGTTTTTATATCGAATCTTAAATTAGAACGTCAGATTTGAACTAATTCTCCATATAGATATGTTTTGAAACAAAAATATTATTGGGCACATGCTGATAAGTGGAATGCCCTGTGAGTTACCCTCAAGAAAATAAGACCAGCCTATAAAGTATCTAAGTATTAATACATTTGCAATTCTGAAAAAGAATTCTAAGAATTCTTTTTAATTCAGCTCCATTTACTAGTCTTCAGTAAATTGTTCTTGTAATGATGAAAGATGCTATTCAGGTTTCAGGGACAGCCAACCTCTGAGCAAAAGAAAAAAGCATCATCTGGAACTAGCATAAGATTAACCAACTTGCCTTATTCTGCTTATTCTTCCTGTGAATAAGAGCAACGATGCTCTAGTGAAACAGTTTATGTGTCTCTCCTTGCTTTTGCATCCAGCTGGAGTCTACTAGCTGGATGTCAACTGTAGTTGTAGGTTTTTGCTGCTAGAGCATAAATAAATCCAACTCATTTTCCTGCATTATGGAAGAGCCGTTACATAACAATAAGTTTAACTGCATGTTGCTTTGAGCTGTAGACTGATTCTTTTGCAGTCTGTCTGAATCTGTCAAACAACTTTCTCTTTCTTGTCAGGGATGACATTGCTGACTTAGTAGAAGCCAAAAAGCTGCTTAAGGAAGCTGTAGTTTTACCAATGTGGATGCCAGAGTTTTTTAAGGGAATTAGAAGACCATGGAAGGTATGAAAAAATCTGATCCTGTGATCATAAGTAGGATTCTGAGTTTGGATCTTGGCAGAACAAGAAATTTCAGGTGGTTTACAGTTTATATAAATTCTAACCACTTTTTAGTAACAAAATTTATGGTAAATAGTACTAACAAAATAAAGATGTCAGCCAGATAAATACACTGTCTTCAGCTATATTGTTGCAAGGAAGCAATAGTAATTAATTAATTGAATTTGAATAACTTTTCAAGGGAAAGTTTACATATAATGTTTTAATATTATACTACTAAACAAACTGTGAAATTGTCTGTGTTTTGATTCCTGTCCTAAAAGCAGTTCTTTTTCATTTTAATAGGGCGTGCTGATGGTTGGTCCTCCTGGTACCGGAAAGACCCTCCTGGCAAAAGCTGTAGCCACTGAATGCAAGACTACTTTTTTCAATGTTTCTTCTTCCACACTTACCTCAAAATACAGAGGAGAATCTGAGAAACTTGTTCGTCTGCTGTTTGAAATGGTGATTGAAGTTTCTGAACTTAAGTAGTGAGATAATGAAATAGAATTACTTCTGGAATAGTGAAACCTTGCCAAGGTTTAGAGCTCGTAGCATACATAAACAGCTCTCCAACCTTCAAATGCTTTAGGACCTTCTGATTTGGCCATGTACATTCAAGATCTGATTATTCCTAAATAGTTTTATTAAAACTGAAAAATTAGGTTGTCTTTATTTTCAGGGGTAGGTTGTTACATTAGAGGTAGCTTGCTATAAGCTGATGAGTGCTGTAGAACATATTTGAATGTAAAACTGGAGGTGGAATCTAATTGCTTTCTGGGTGAGAACACTGCTTAGGCTGTGTGTGGTTTTGGTTGTTCTTGTGGGTGTTTTTTTTGTTTGTGCTTAAGATAAGTGGACTTCCAAATTGTGGTTGTCTTCAGAGCACATAACACTTGAAATTGGCTCAGAATATGTAGTCTTTTTTTCATGTGTTACATGCAGTGTTTGCGAGGGTGCCCAGTACTGAAGAGGGCAGCAGAGTTGCAATTGCAGTAGTCAGAAAAGTCAGGAAATAAAAGATCTCTTTTACAATATAGTTTGACGATATTACATTAGTTGATACCATGCCTGTCAATCAAAAATGCATATACACAATGGACAGCATCTCAACTACTGTAGGACAATAGCTTTTATTACTGCAGATCCTCGTCTTTGACCTCTCTTTTTTTCAGAAAGGTTATTTTGCAGTTGATCTGTCTCTTGGACAGGTTCCATATCATGGTGTCCTAGCTTAATGTTCATCCTAGCTTTAACAGAGTCCTTATTCAAGCATTCTGTGATGACTTTCACAGTTATAAATGTTATTCCAGATGTGTAAAACTGCCTTTAGCTTATTAAACATTTGTTTATACCCCTAACAATTATAGGACTTTGCCAAAAACTGTTCTGCTCAAATGTTATTAATGAATGCACAGCTGGTCTGTAGCTGTGTGCAATGGTCAAAGAGAGGGAGGGTTAGGTATTTTTTTATATTTACGAGCTGATTCATTGGGGTAAACATGTAATTACTCAGCTCTGAATACGCTGCTATTTCTTAAATGCGAGTAGACTGCCATTTAGTTTCTGTTTTATCTTCTGCTTTCTTTAGGCTCGATTTTATGCCCCGACAACTATATTTATTGACGAGATAGACTCCATCTGTAGTCGCAGGGGAACTTCAGAGGAGCATGAAGCTAGCCGACGTGTCAAGGCAGAACTGCTAGTTCAAATGGATGGTAAGTAACCCGATCACTGGGAAGTGCTGGACTGGAGGAAACTTGGGGGGGGAGGGGTGTCAAAACTTCATTCTTCAGAAGCAGTTTGTTCGAAAGCCTTACATAAAATTGGGGTAAAAAGATACAAGTGCACTATTCCAATTGTCAGTGTGGAAGGAAAAAAGTTGCCGATTATTTAACAGTATTTTAGCATCCAAGCAATGACCTTATATTACTGACCCAGAATAATGAAGATTCAGTGGAAAATACAAGATTTCGAAACTGCAGAAGAAAAAAAGTATTAATTGCTCCTTTCAATCTTTACCTAGTATCTCACTTCTCCAAAACCAAGTAAAAAGTGGTTCAAAAGAACTGTCGCTGGTTCCAGTTTAAACTTCAAAGGCAATCATGACACTTAACTTCAGAAGTGGTTGGGAGAGTTTTCTTTTTAAAACACTGAGTTCATCACAGCTATTTGGTTAATATTTCACAAATCAATAAAGTTTAAAAGTAGGTAACACTGTGCAAAATTGCTATAGAAGCATCCTTTTTATACTCTGGTGAGCAGAGAGAAAGAAAGGAGCAACTGAAAAGTGCTAATCTATGGACTAATTTGTGATAGAATTCCATGAGTCAGAATATTTATTTCTGGTTCTCTGATGTTGATACCCTTTTATGTTTGATTTTAAATAGCAGCAGAGCTGTAATACTGTTCTCATAACTCAAGTATGTACATAAGCTAATTTTATTAGTAACAACTATTTGAAGTCCTTTTACCTGAGCATTCATAAATGGTGTTTTGTATGCAAATTTTCAGGCAGACTAAATACAGTGGCTATTCCACAGCCCAATCCTATGATTAAAAGCAAAAACAGTAAATGCAGAGAGTAGCAAGTTTAATGAAATTAACATCTTCATATAGCAGCAGTTTCATAGTACTTTAGAGACAGAGGTGTTCTCTCTGCCACTGAGAAGTTGTGATTCAGTCCACCAAATTTAAACATTCACTTCAGCAGTTTGCAAGAATCCACCTGTGCATGTGAAATATTTGGCCTGAATTCAGAAGTGAAGAAACTTTGTAGAGGAGTAATGCTGCTTTTGCATGGCTGTTAGTGAATACTGTTGCAGAGGGGGAGGTGTGTGGGTTTTGGTGTGGTGATGGTTCTGGGGCATTGTTTTGGTTTTTTTCACATGCTATTACAGGACATTGATGTGAAAATTCAAACACTGTAATGGCAGAAGTACAAACAACTCTGCCATAAAACCGTTCCAGCCATGATAGAGAGGAACTTTCTGATCTGAGTTGTGGCCTATGCCACCACTCCTATTTAAACCAAGTCTCCATTTTTGCTTGGAGGCTGCCATATGGATGAAAAACTGAACTCTATTGCACTTAGTGATTCTATTGCACTTGGACTCACTAGAGTGCAATAGAGTAGTTGCTTTAATATTATAGAATTGTGGATATTCTTCTCTCGTTACAGGAAATTTCACAAAATATACGTACATTTTACTTCCTCTCTTCTCTAATGCAGGTGTTGGAGGGGCTACTGAAAATGATGATCCTTCCAAGATGGTCATGGTACTTGCTGCTACTAATTTTCCTTGGGATATTGATGAAGCCCTAAGACGGAGACTAGAAAAGAGAATTTACATTCCTTTACCATCAGGTATGAAGACTTGGGAAGAGGAGTGGTTGAAAAGACTAAAATCTAAACTTTATCAATATCCTTCAGTTTTGATCACCTAGTTTAAAAATCTAATTGATACACGTATGCAAATTCATTTATGAATTCAGGACCAGGTTAAATCTAAACATTGAACACTTACCTTTGTAGCAAGTACAGTGTCCTTTTTCTCGTTCTTCCCTCTTATCCTTCTTCAATTCATTATTTGTCTTCAGAAAGCAAATTGTATAGACTCAATTTTCTATTCTTTGATTAGCAAAAGGTAGAGAGGAACTCCTAAGAATAAATCTGCGAGAGCTGGAACTGGCTGATGATGTTGACCTTGCAAATATAGCTGAGAAAATGGAGGGTTATTCAGGTGCAGACATTACCAACGTATGCAGGTATGTTAACATTGCATCATTTGTGTTACGACTGCTACAAACTCTGAGAAAACTGTTTGTAAAGTAACTAATTTAAATGATTAAAGTTGTTGGATAAAAACAGACTGTAATCTGTTTTTTATGTATGGCTAAAAGGTGAAATACTGCATTAATGTTTACCTAGATTTCCATTTGATATTTTCATATAATAATGAGGAAGAGCAGTTGCAACATAGTGATCTAAACAAGCTATGATTTAGGTAAAATTCCATGTTCTTTCATATACACCAAATTTCTTGCATAAGGAATATCCACAGGAAGGTAGACTTTAACTTGTAGAGTTGCAGTCATTCCTCTGAGGTTATACTACTTTAGTGGAACATCCATGTGTAAGAAGCAATAGTGGCAGAGGCCAGAATAACTAAAGTAAAAATGTGGAGTGTTTTTCTTTTGTGACACAGAAAAGATATACCATATTGTGTGACAGTACAAGAGCTGGGTACTCAGCACATTGGCTTTAGCGATGAGGCTGACTTTTTTTCTACGTCCTCCATCTCCCCTTCTCCTCAGCACTGTTTGTATACAATCATTTGTAGGCCTATTATATAAATTAGACTTCTGAAATAATCGACTAAAAATACTTTCTAACCATTCCCCTAATCTTTTCTTTTCTTTCAAAAATTGAAAAGGGAAGGAAATGACCGATCTTTTAAGAGACTATTATCACTCATCTGGTTTACATCTAAAGATTTGCAGTAGCACAGTTGGCAGCAGTGGCAAATTATGGAATCAGCAGTAAGGGACAAAGAACTGAAACAGCTTAAGATGCTGTTGTCATCTAATAAGCACCTGTGTAACTATGCTTTCAGGCTTTGGAGGTAGCACTGAAGTGTGGCAGTGCAAGGCTTGAGCTCCAAGTTGTGCCAGCGCAACTGTTGTGGGGCTGTACTTTGAAAAGGGTAAGAGAACTGTTCTGGATTAAAAACACGTCCTCATTACTTTCCTCAAATGCAGATCCATTCCTTGCCTTGATTCCTAATAAAGCTCTGTAAATGCTTGTCAGCACAGCTGAAAGGGCAATACGCTGTGCCACAGGGATGAATGCAAGTAACCTGTATGCAAAACTGCCACCAAAGGCTCTGTGAGACTTAAGTCTGAGCTAAGAGTTTAGAGCCTCAGTACTATTTCCTGAACAAACCTTACACAGTGTCCGGGAAAAGAATGGTATGTTAGTTGCTCAGAATCAGTGTTGTGCAGATGTTTCATTTGTAGGCTTGTGAGATGAATTTGTGGTGTTCTTTTACTCGGTTTTGGTGTTGGTTGTGCTTTGAAAGGAGTTTGTGCCAATAGGTTCACGTTGTATGAAAGAGTTTATTTGGCTTGCTGCTTTGTGCATTTTAGCTGCAGTTTGTCTCCTCCGGTCTGTTCGGTGTTTGTTATTAATTTTATACTGGATACTAGCATCCTTGGTTAAAAGTCAGAATACTTGTAATGTTTTTCAGCAAATTTCATATGTATATACATACGTGCACACACACTGTTGCTTTTTATTTTTTAATCAAAGTCCAATTGTAAAAATACTATTCAAAAAACAAAACCACAAAGAAACACCCGAGTCCTTCATTTGTGGTAGTCTCCTTAGAGATGACTGAAGTGGCAGCAACCAGAAATCCAGACAAATTGGGGTTTGGATGTGCATGATTTGAAATTAGTAAGAAAGTATGCATATTAGCCTGTGTATTTACACTTTGTTAATGCTGTCAGGAAAAACAGATCTTAGACATAATTGTTTCATTTACACTGAGACAAAAGTGGCTGATTTAAAAGTGCTTTTGTATGGTTCAGGCTCACGGTACATAAGCATAGTAAAGTTCAAACTTGTAGACTAACAGTCCTCACTAATGACACAAGCCAAACTTAAGAAAAAGTGAATGAAGAACTCTGGTTTGCTCAATTACTCTCCTACCTTAAAGAACTTGAGGTGAAATCCAAAGTTAGCTGAGCCAGAGTGAAAACCAATCAGAAATGACGGTGCAGTTACTAACAGTCAGCATATAGCCATGGAAAATGAAGGTGAAACTTTATTTTAAAAAGACATTCAGGAAATACAAAATGCATCTAAATTGCATATTAGATGTGAGTACGAACTGACTTTGAATCGTTGTTTTGAGTGGACTGTGAAGGTTGAAAGGCCTTTGGAACAGAACTGACCCCTGCTGTGTGTTCCAGTGGGTGGCTTCTTATTTTTTGAATATAGTTTTGGTGATTCTCCAGGCACTAAGGGTGCACTTGAGGAAGCACTAAGAGTTGATGTTGGAATGTCAGTAACATGACTTTACAGAAGTAAGTGGTGGCAGCTGCACTTTAATTTTGTGGGTGTGTTGAGGTATGGTGGGTTTTTTGTTTGTTTGTTTGGGTTGTTTTTGTTGTTTTTTGTAAACTGCCATCTGGAGGCAAAGTATATGCATGGGATGCTCCCCCACCCCACTGTGTAACACTCGTTTTTAGTTCACGAATTATGATATAACAGCAACGCATGGTGGTATTTGACTAGATGGAGTTCAACTAGGCAACTTTTTTGGGTTGTTCTGAAATTCTAGTTATTGTAGTATGCATTCTAATTGCTAACAATTTAGTAAATTCATGAAGTCTGTCAGTTATGGTTTCCTTTAGGGGGAGGGGGTGAAACTGAAACAGAATATGCTGAAACCATCTTTCTAAATCCTCCTAGAAGACTATGTGTAAGTTTTTTTTCTCTCTTTGGATTCTCACCTACTAATACGATATGATATACTGTTGTGATATTGCCAGGATTACCCTTCCATCTTTTTTACTGCTAGACAAAATAAGTAGCATTTTCTTCTTCTTATAAGCTATATAACAACGAATTAGCAGGAACTTTAGTCTTTCAGTGTCACCCATTTATCACCTCACCAGCTCATCACCTGCTGCTACTGATATTATTGTTGGAAATGCAAATGCAGTCAAACTTAGTGCAGCAAGAAAATAACACACTTAATGTTTATTGAGGCCAGAAGTTTGAGGAGCTACAGGCTGAATAAATTTTGTAGTTTAACATTTAGTTGTGAAAGTATAGGTTGGAGGTAGATACTGTGGATTCCTATTTGGACCAGGAAACATTCAAAACATTCCAGCCACTTCTACGCGTAGGAGGAGTGAAACCATTACTTTTGCCTTGTTCCTGTTTAAAAATACTACAAACAGCAGCTACATCATAGGCATGCAGTGGCATTAGATAAACCAGTTAGTCTTCACCTCTTTTGCCTAGCCTGTGAATAGTAGCTATTCAAAGATCCAGTGAGGATAAATCCATGTTTGAAAAATACGGATAGCATGGTGTTGTAGGTTGTACGAGCACTTGGAGATCTTACCATAAAAGTTTACAGTTCTTTGTTTTATCTTTTTGACTGCAGCAGCTTAACTGGAATGCTATGTTGAGCCTTTCAAACAACTGAACTTGCCATCCTGTATTAAGTAACTTTGTTTTTTTCTTTTGCATCCCTAACAGAGATGCATCGTTGATGGCTATGAGAAGGCGTATTGAAGGCTTGACACCAGAAGAAATAAGAAATCTTTCCCGAGATGAAATGCACATGCCAACAACTATGGAAGACTTTGAAATAGCTTTGAAGAAAGTTTCTAAATCTGTATCTGCTGCGGACATTGAGAAATATGAGAAATGGATAGTTGAATTTGGATCATGCTGAGTTGTCTTATCTTGAAGAAGCCACCTTACGTCTTAAAACAGCTTTATAAGTAATAAGTAGTGTGTCAGTGCACTGCGTGCTCTTTTTAACTTTTGTAATTTAAGAGCAACAGATGTCTAAATAAATTTTTTTTTTTTTAAATGCAAATTCTGTCTAGCTCTCTTTGAACTAGCTCAAAAGTTACCCATTTTTTTCAAATGTGGAAAATACTGATGGGATCTGCTTTGATCTTCAAGATTTTAAAGTGACTTAAATTTAAGACTAGAACTCTTGCATTAGAGGGTTTACTCTTGAAAAATAGCTATTACACCAAAAAAACCCCAAACTAGCCCTGCTAAATGAGTAAGGAATGCTGAGAACTAGAAAATGGGATGAACAGGGTGCAGTTACATAGATGGTTTTGCTAACTGATCTTAAAGAATTCTACCCTTAAACTGTTTCTAAGTTATTAATAAAGAACTTGTACAAAGGTTGAGATTTAGAACAGCAACCCTTGCGCTACTAAGAGTCAATAGATTCAACTGAAGTTTAAGCAAGGGGTAGGATCATCACTGGCTTACAGTATCTATTAAGTAATATTAAAATACATCCAGCCAGTGTAAACTAATTCGGTGCAGCCAGCCCTGATGCAGAGTCATGTGTGCAGTCTCCTTGAAAGTCTGAGAGAAAACAAAAGCTTTCTGGCATTAATACTGAAATAGTTTTTCTTCCTTGACTGTATGGTACTGTAAGCTTCAAACCTCTAGACCAGTAGGTTGGGTCCTGGCTTACACTGCACATTTATTCTGGTAAGGCAGCGTGTGTGTTACTTTTGTGCTCAGTTGTTTTCTGTTCATAACCCTGACTTTACAACTGATGTAAAATCTAAATTCTCTTTTTGCATTACATGACAAGTGGAATGTAGAAGCAGTTCTCTGAGTGGTTCTACAGTGACCATTTATGTCATCACTTTAGATTTTGCTCAACAGTTGGTCATTGTAACTAAAACATCTATCACTTCTGTCCGTCTCCTATTATTTTGGAAACACATTATTTTTCCTGCTAGCTCATCTCAGAGCAGGCAGCTGTAGTTCTGCTTACAGCTGAACCTCATGCTTTTTCATTAATCAAATATGTCTAGACTTGTTTCAGCTGGTAGATACATGCCATAGGGAACTGGCTGGTGGAATTCCTGCTCATGTGTCTCTTCAGATGCTGCAAGGCAGATGGGAAGGACAAATGATAATGAAAAGTTGCAGTCCGAGTAGAAGGCAAATGCGTCCCAAATACACAGTTGTGTAAATGCCATTATCGTGAACATCTTGTTTATGTACTCAAAATTCAGCACTATGTCATGAGTGACAGTTGGACACGCTGAAAAGGGACTTTCAGCAGTGCCAGTGATGAGGCACTGTAGTAAGACACTGAGATGCAGATATTGTGGAGAGGTCCTGAATCCCTGGGTGAACCTGGCATAATGAACCCAGAAACAAAGGGAAGAAGTTGGGGTGAGTATACAAGTGTGTCTGTTTACAGACTTCCATCTCCAAAATGGAAAACAAATTTACCTCTTTCCTTCCAAAAGGATAGCCGTGTGTGTCAAGAGTTAAGAAAAAGATGCAGTATTTTGAAGAAGTGCATTCTTTTCATACTTATTCTTCTGTTTGTATGTTAGGATGAGTGTAAAGCTGTCTGCTATGCACTGATGTTGCAGGAGGAGATTTCTTCCCATAAATCAATTTATTGCAAGCAAATCAAAATACTCAATATGTCACCTGAGTAAGAAGGGAAACTAGGCAAGGTTTAGTCCCCAGAAGCAGTCCAGTAAAGGGCCACTTAGACTGAAAGCGTGATATATTTTGAGAACATCTAAAGTAAACTTCATTTTAAAAGCAGTACTTTAGTACTACAGCTTAACCAGCCCTGTTTGCTCTAAATGAGCAGAGTGAACACCTGTGTAATATGTGGCGGGGGTGGGGGTGGGGGGGAAGTGGTAGATGCTGAATTTGTAGCTAAGAGGTTAGTTTTGTTTTGGAATGCAGAACATAATGATACCAACCCCTCTGGAGGGAAGGGCCAGGGCTGCTTAACTTGGTGTGTGTAAAAGGCAGAGAGACATTCTGAGGGTGAGACAGAACAAGGAGGGCTGCAGTGACGCACAATTTGTGGGGAGATAAGAGATTTTGCCTTTCCTAAAAACCTACTGCCATCCTACAGAGTGGGTTTTTTTGGGTAGTAGTGGATTTTTGGTTTGGTTTTTGTTTGGTTGGTTTTTGGTTTTTTTCTTAGTTCTGCACCCCCTTTCTTTCCTGTAGCTGGCACCTGTATCCCTGTCAACTCACATCCTGGAAAAACGAGACCTACCGTGACTGGCATGCAGGACAGTTGCCCTTTCATAACTGTGGTAGTTGTGGGAAGGAGTTTTTAAACTGTTTTACAAAATGGTTCAGAGTGGTCCCAGCTGAAAGTAGCGTTCTTCTGAAAGGCATGAGGCTTTTATGACTCAGGAAAACCATGTGCATGCTAAAGCAGGACACTAGCGCTTTAACTTTTTAAGACTTGTTAGCTCCAGTTCCATAGCACAGCAATACTGTCTGGCAATTACTGTGTTCAAGATTTGCACTATTGTTTTTTATTTAATTTCATTCATCTGATGGTAGTATTTCTTTCCTTGTGCTTTGTAACTTTTTAGAACACAATACAGAAGAGGATTATTTAGCTCATGGAAATCGGCCAAGTTGTGAAGCAGTATCAAAACTTCTTCAGGCTTAACCACTCATTTATGTTGCAGCTGTTTAGAGTTAAATCTCTTGTTGCTGTGCAGGTGCTTGGTTTAGTTTCTGAAGTACGAACACGAAGAGCACATGCTAACAGCTGCCGAATTTCCATCTGCAGTACAATTCATACTGTGCTTGTGCAGTAAGGAAGAACTGTTGTGTTTCATGTCCATCCTACCTTCTTCTTTTTTCCCCCAAAGCAGCTAAATTTCAGCCTTACATGTCACTTCTATTTGAACTATGTATTCAGATAGGCCTGGGCTATGTTCATGAAGTGGAAATAACATTAATTTCCACATACAGAGAGGAAGAGTTTGTCTACAACTGTTTGAAGACTTGCTCTTGTCTGTGCAGTCACCATTCCTGCGCCAGAGTCTTAGCAGTTTCATGTTTAGCTGTGGATGACGACCCCTCTGTCATGTGTTTTCTTTCACTAAATTGAATTCTTAAGTCAGATGCCCCTGTAGCTCTATCATCACCTCTGTCTTACACGGTTATGTTACCGTTACAGTCGCTCTCTTGTGGTATGGTCCTGGAAAGCACTGCTTGGGGCTCCAGGGCTGTCAGTTACTGCCACTCGCTCCTGACCCGCAGAGTAGCTGCCCTGCTCCAGCGTCTCATGGCTCCACACCTGCCCTGAGCACCCACCCGGTTGTGACACAGCCCCCACTTCTATCATCCTTACTCAGCTGGATAGCTGGCAAATGTTTGGGCTCCTAC
Source organism: Haliaeetus albicilla (assembly GCF_947461875.1). Taxonomy (NCBI): domain Eukaryota; kingdom Metazoa; phylum Chordata; class Aves; order Accipitriformes; family Accipitridae; genus Haliaeetus; species Haliaeetus albicilla. The sequence goes on along the minus strand of NC_091489.1, from coordinate 13,701,612 downwards.
GCTCTAATGACGCTGAGCTTGAGGAAGTAAATGCAAAGTACAAACCCACAAGGTGCTAGAACAAAAAATAAAATAAAAAAAAAAGGGAAGTTTGAGCAGTGTCCCTGTTATCGCAGGCTGACGTATACCATGCTGTGCTGCTAGGTAGTGTTCTTTGTTTTGTTATTTTTGCAAGACAAGTCAGTGTTAGAGATGTTTCTTCCACCACTGCAGTGCTGTCATTACTGAGACAACTTGAGCTGCTCTGTCACAGACCAGCTGTAAGGACAAGCATCTGAATAACTTAGAGATCTTGTTAAGCTTATGATAATCTTTCCTTAAGGGGGAGGGGAAATCCTAGCTTTTCTCCCTCACTCTAAAAGCTTAAGCTGAACATGGATAATTCTGATCACTCAAATGATAACTGTGCTCAGTCTAATGCTAGGTAGTTAAGGTTCTTTTATTTTTCTCCTAGTCATTCTTCTGACAAACAATTTTTGTAAATAAGAACAATGAAAAGCTAAAAGACAAATACTACCCTGCATCTAATGCATTTGGCAAACTACTATTTTACGTAACTAAATATAGATGCACACATGAACACAGTCTAATAAACAATTTAAATGTTTATTTGAAAAATGTTAACAGTACAAATCAGCATGGGCAGACTGGGCCTACTTGGCAATAGTAAGCCAGTACTTTTGTAGAATTTTCTTTTTTCTTTGGAGACTTCACATAGTACTGCTATCACAGATACAGAAAGCACATTGTTTACAAGTGCTAACAATTTTTATTAGTGGAAGGGGCCATAAAAGTGTAAAGTGCTTGAAGTATAAATCTGCCTTTTTAATTTTTATTTTGCATATACAAAATGTCAAATTACTTGAGTAACACAAATGTTTGGTAGTGATATTTTCCTTGCAAGGCACACTCAACCCTAAGAGACCTGAAACCAGGTTGGGCAGCTTTGTTTAGGCTTGCAGGCACAGCTGATGTTTGCGATACTCCCTCGTCCTTCTCTGAAGAATGCTATCTGGAGACTTCAGGACACCCTGAATTTCATCATCTTGCTATTCGGGATAGCTGACTATGGGCATGAAGGCAGCCAGTGCCCTGTCCGACGTGTGGAAAAGTGACTTCACAGAAGTTAAAACCAATGATAGCCCTCAAGGTGGAAAGCTGTTTTATTTTGAAGCTTCTGAAAAGGCTGCATGTTTACGGAGAGGCACAGGGAATTCAGCTTCGGGCCTCAGCCCGAGTGTCCCTTTACCAATAAATCAACTCACTTAGTTTTCTTAGTAGGAAATAAACAAGGTATTAAGATCAAGTGCCAAATTTCAGGTCAACTAAAAATTTGTTTTTAAAAACCAGTAACTCCAAAGTAAACACAATATTAAGTACATGCTTTCTCATCTAAATTATTTTTCCTGTCTGGAAGATCTGAAGGCAAGCTGATGGTAATCACAGGTACAAAGCTGACTTGATCCAGGAGAAGGATGCCTCTGAAAGGTAAGATTACCTGGCATTAGAAAACAATATACAAAACAATTCTGTATTCTAAAAATTAGGTTTATTCTTAAACTCCCCAAACTTAGTTTAAATCAATGCATCAAGTATTACCCTCATAATCTCTTTTATGAAGCAAGAATGAAAACTTGATGGAAAACTGGTTCCAGAATGTACCAGCTATGGTTTTAGAGGGGTCCCTTCACCCAGTTTCTGCATCTGAGGTATCAGTAGCATAGGCTCTATATGCTTAATTTCATAGTAGCCTAAAACTACCTGCTGTCGGGCTACTTTGTCAGGCCCTTGCACCTAATTCTCTAAGACTAGCTAAAGCCTCTAGTTTTATCACAGTACTATAGAATGGCATTAAAGACCTGGGGGGAGGTCCTGACTCACACTGGCAACTGTGTCATTCACCAAATGAGACCTCCTACTCATTCTTACTGGTTTACAATCACAAATTAAACCTTCACCACTTTTTACTGGTCCACTTTATACAGGTAGCAAAAAAATGACTGTGTGGTTTTGGTGGGTGTTTTGTTTCGTTATTGTTCTGGCGGTTTTGTTTTGGTTTTGTTGTTTGTTTTTTTTTTTAAAGGGGGGGTAAGGACCATCCTTCCAGTGTTAGAATTTCTTGAAATACTCTGACAAACCATGCACAAGAGCCATGCTCTCCAATTGGAAGAGAAATTACTGCAGGCTGGTTCCTCCGCTCTGTACTGACCTCTGCCATGGACAGGCTGTCAGACACTTTGCTGAACAGTTTATGGGGATTAGAATTTTCTTCCTAGTTCTACTTAGTTCAAAGTTCAACATGTGGCAGTGCTAAGCTGCTTACTGCTGTGAGGAGTGCAAAGTGTTTCTTCACTTCTTCTGCTCTAACAAGTCAGTTACAAGAAGTACTCCAATCTGACAGCACGCTGTGTGAAACATCAGGGGGGAAGCATGGTCTCTTTTCTCACTGCAGTTTCCAATCTTCCTGATCTTCCAACCCTCCATTTTTCTAGCTCTGTCAGAAGAACTAAGGCCACTCATATCCCTGGGTGGATACATAAATTAACTGCACTTAGAAGCCACTCAGAAGCACAGCTGGTCAGTTACATTTGAAGACATCAGCTGTGCTTGTGGGTGATGAAGCATGCTACACTGTCAGTCACTTCTCCTGAAAGAAGGTATGGTTCCAAGGGTTAGGACTTCCAGAATTGACTTGGGTTGCTTTAAAATATACATGCTTGCCCATTCCAGCACTAAATCTATACTGATTTCTTAGCTGCAGTTACTAATTCATCTTTCCACCGCTTGTTTTGAGAGCTTACTTCTCTGAAAAGTATTAGTGTTGCTACTAACACACCGAGGGAATAAAGCCATCTGCAGTTAATCAACTTTATTTATGACCTTTTGCCACCAATGCTAGCACCAATCACTACAGCTTGTAAGCTGCCTATACAGGTAGCTCCTCCTTGGGAGAATTCCCACACAAATTTGCAAAGCCAAATTTGAGGCCTTTCGTAACTACTGTAAGTCCAACACAGTAGAGTAGGAAAAGATTTAGTGTTGTTGAAATTGGTTTAGCTCTGACTTCTCACCCTCCTCTCTCGGAGCTATGTTAATGGTGTCTCACAATGTCGTCCTTAGAAGACTCGGTAAAAACTTGGCAGTATGACAGCCAAGCTAAAGACATTTCCAGTGAAAGATTTTCCCATGTTCCTCTGAAATGCCTATGTGTCAAAAGGTCACTTGGAATGGAAAGTTACCGGCAGTCTTTTCACTGAATTGTTGCCACCATCTTCCTACAGAATGGGGCTGCTTCTTGACAGATTTTTTTTAGTTAATGTTTTGCTTTCATCAGAGGAAAAAAAATAGCAAAAATTACTTACTTGTTTTCACAGGAAGGGAAAATCACCTTTAAGACTTTGAGAATAAGAGCTGCTCCAACAACTCCAACAACAATGACTTCCATCAAACTAAAGAAGACAGGTAAAGATCGAAACCAGAATCTGCACAACCCTTTTCTCAAGTCTTCTACCCACTGGCACATCACCTACAACCAAACAGGTAAAAATAAAAAGATAGGTTGCAAAACACAGCAAGTGCAGGTTTTGTAGCTACTGCTGAATCGCATTACATGGTGATGGTTTTACTTAAATTCATGTATGCTTAAACATACATAAAAGCAGGATGGAATTAACTGGTGACTCGGACCTCTTTCTTCTACAAAGTTTGGAATGGGTGAAGGTTTAGTTCTCTGCTCATCCTAGCGGAGTTCCCTGAAAGGAAAGGCCACTTTAGAAAAGAAAGGACACTTGAACAGAGCAGGTGAAGGGTGAGCTATTTGGCCTAGGCACAGAGAAGCTATGATACCATGGCAGTGCACAGCAGGGAAAAAGGTTACTGACAGCCCAGGAGAGAGGTAGCACCTTCTCTAGCCTATCTGTAACTTCCAGCTTATTCTTTTGGCCCTCCTGTCTCAGTAGTACGTTATAAAGTCTTTCTTTCAGCCACAGAGGAGGCCATCAAGCCCATCCTTACCTAATCTGGAACTGAAACTTCTCAAGCTGTTATGTGTTTCTTACAGCAGGTGAGACCAATGGCCCATCTCCCAGAGGGGTAAGCACTCAAGCAGAGTCAGAAAAAAATGATGTAATTTAAAGCTAAACAATATTTGAAATCGTTATAAATGCTTAGCTTGGTATAATGTAAATATCACAACTCACTGTCATGAAGTATCTGTGAGGTCAGAACATTGCAGGATTTAGAAACCCATTTGATTCCTGCTGGAGTAAAAAAACCCAACAATTCCTCACTGCTAAGGGGTAATTTAGGAAGTTGTTGGGTTTTTTTTAAGTTTCCTAGAGTATGCCTGTAAAGGTCTGTTCTTTTTAGTGGTTGGCTGTGGGGATTTCTTAGACTTCAGTGGAAGTCAGTTTACTGTCAGATACCTCACACAATACAAAATCCTAGTCTTTAACAAATACAAAGCAGCAAAACAGTACTCTGAGAAGTCAATACTAGGTTAAGTAGGAATGGCAATTCTATCTTGCTTTTTTTTCAAATTAAAAATAAAGGACCGAAGACAAAGGCCTAGGAACGTTACATACCTTCTTAAAGATCTTTAAATGGATGTTGTGTTTGGTCTTTACATGAAGAAAGCCCACTATCTGAATCCTAACAATGCTGGGTTTTTTTTGTTCTGTGAACATCCACAAAGGAGGAAAACATAATATTTGTATGTGTTTCTGTAGACAATACTAAAAATGGGGAAGTTTATTCCCTCAAACTGTAATACTGAATAACATTCAGCTCTATCTGCAGCATGCTACTACAACTTTTCCTCCTAGAAATGTCACCAAGCGGGTATGCATTTCATCTCTGGGGAAACGGGAAAAAAACAGAGGGAGGGGAAAAAACTGCTTTTCCTTTTTAGACCAGTCTTTAAAGGTATATACTAATAATTAAAGTAAACAAACAACAAAACTACCTTGTAAGAAGATGGAGGTTCTATCCTAAGAGGGGTCTCTGGTAACTTGCCAGGTAATGTCTCTTCATCTACTGTAGTTTCTACTTGCTGGATGAGGTACTGACTGGTAGTTTGCAGTGGATCTTGAGTATCTGAAGAAGAAAAGCTAGATGTAGTGGGGGGCTTGCTTTTTATTTGACTCACTATTCAGGAAAACAAAGACAAGCTGCATTTCTATACTTATAGTACAGTTCTCACACATTTACAGCAAGAACACAGAAGGCTGACTTTTATTTTTACTTGAGTAGTGAATTTGGTAAGAAGCAGAAGCAGTGTTACAGTGCAGCCTTTAGCTGTGCCCTTAGCTGTAAATTTCAGCTGTCGCCAGATTAAAAGGTGATGAACTAGATCAAAATATTAATCTCCTGTGAAATCCTTGATAGTTTTTGATTAAACAAAACTGAAATAAGATTAAGGCATCAGATAACTTCTCTTGCTTTTAAGTTATTGGAAGTGACCCAGACAGGTATTTCCTCTTCAGTTTTCTCTTTCATTCTCAGGAAAAAGGGGGAGCTTTACAGAAACTTCCATCATAGCACTAAGAGAGAAATTTATTCCTGTGAGATGTCTGGGCTGCAGCTTTAGAAGTACCAAGTGCTTCAAAGGAGAACAGATTTGAAAACAAACAAACAAAATACCTAGAACATGGAAGAGTTGAATTTAGGTGTTTTTAAAAACAAACAAAAAAACCCACAAAAAAACCAACCACCACATAAAACGAAACACTTCCCTGTTAATGAAGAAACTGTTTCACTATGTAAAACACAGGAATAATGATGTTCTTTCACCCTTGTAAAGCAATACATCAACTATGGATAAAAGTATTATGTAACAACTAAGAGAGATACCTTTTCCTGCGAGGTTGGGAAGTGTAAATAACACATCGTTGTCCCTGGGGATGGAATACAGCATGCTCTCTTTCAAAGGGACAGTGTAGTTTGAATGTCTAAGTACTCTCAGGTCCTTTACTAAAATATCTATTTCTGTTACTTCTTCCTGCTGAACCTACAAGAGATGCAAACATGTTGATAATACTGAGTTTAAAGTGAGAGTGAAGTAGGCTGGCAGAGAAAACCAATACATCACAGAAAACTCCCAAGCCATTAAGGTTTAGAATAGGGATGTTATAACATGAATTAGTATTCTTTGTTTTTACTTACACTTACCACGCTTCTGTAGACTGTAACACATTAGAAAATATGCTGAACAGACTAGGTCTCTCTCCCCCTGCAAAAGCCTGTGGCAGTCACTCCATGGGCTTTTAACCAAGTCTTACATAGTTCATTATGATCCTCTTTTCAGGGAGGCATTTTAGGACTTGGAAAACCCAAGTGCATAGTTAAAGAGCACTTGCAAATGTTTAAAGTGTTGCTGAGGCAAGACTCACACTTCTGCTTTTGCTTTTTTTCAACAACTGAAAGAATAGTTTTCTTCCTCCTCTTCCAGGGATGTGCTGGACCAGTTTCACCTAATCACTGCAAACATCACTTATATAGAATACATTCAGCATAACTCCTACTAACATCAATAACTGCACTGTGAGGCCAAGAAATGACAAATCCAGAGAGTTTGTGACCATAATTGTAACTGCTACATAGAAATATAACTAACAAAAGAGGAATGCAGCATGTGATACAGTTTCACTTATGCTTTCAGACCTATAGGCCAACCTCCTTTTGCTTCGAACACGCACAGAACAATGCAATGAAACAGCTGATCTTTACTGTCAGCTGATAACCAATGAGAAAGATTGAAAGCTTTTGACTTAAAGGAACAATTAAGGAAACAGCATTAGCTTTCTGGTTGTTCTTACCAGGTCCCTGTGAAAATCTGAAATGCATTTTGATATTTAGTTTGAAATATGAAATACAACAGCACTGTTGTATAACAACTGAATCAAGCCAGGATATATTAGCCTCCTAACAGTGGGATAAACACCTCATTAGAAAAGCTTCAAATCTCTCAGTGGGATTTTTCATTAACAGAGTAAGATTTTGACACGATGCAGATCCCTGTAAAAAAATACTACACGCTGAGCATGCAGTTAATTAAGGATCAATAGTACTATCATCATTCTCCCTTTTAAAAAAAAGGCAGCAGAACACAAGCCAGCTTCAAAAGAGCCTGGCCACATGTAAGATGGAGACATGTACTGAAACAAAAATTTGATGCGTCTGCTGGCTTCAGCAGCTGTATCTTCTCTCCAGAACCTCTCTGGTTGGAAAAATAACTATACCGTATAGGTGATTTTGAGAACTCAGTTCTGAACTGAACTCAGTTGGGTTAGAATTGTAACCCCTCACATTCACTGGTATTTGTGCAGATACAGTTAGAATTTGGGGCAGGGTGGGGGGGTCTGTTCATCTCAAAATCCATGTTCATTATCAAGACTTTTATTCAAGTGAATTCATTATCTTACATGCAAAATATTCTAAGGCTAAGCTCTCAGGTGTTGTGGGCTTTCACAACAAGCCCACCTGACATAAGAGTTTGCTACTGCAAGCTGTCCCCCATGCTACATGCTTGAAACACTTTATTAGCTTGGAATAAACAATAGGGAAAACCTCAGGACTCGGAACGAGCCCATGCCCCTTTTATTTATTCTGTACCTTATTTTGTAAATGAAATATTGCTTCCGAGTCTGACTTTGCTTGCATAAATGCATTTGTTGAAAGAGCATGTGACAGAGGTAATGATATTCTAACAAGCTTAAGGGAAAGTCATCCAACACTTAATAATTAAAATAAGAATGGAAGCATTAAAACTTGAAGTCTCCTCATGAAACACCCCTGCTACTACACAGGCAACTTAGGTTGGTATTATCTCCCTCAGTACTGTGCTAACTAGCATTAGATTATATACTTTGTGCTCTAACCACCAGCCAGACACATGTAAACCTTTTAATCCTTGGTAACTACTTGCCTCTCCTAAATTAAAAACAAGCAGAGTGTTAGGCTGGGGTTTTTTTTACCTGTTTTCCATCAATTTCTGTCACTTCTTCCTGAATGACAATCAGCTGCAAATCAGAACTGGATGCCAAGGGCCACTCGTGAACCATGATGCGAACACTGACGGTTCCCAGGCGCTGCTGATCTGGTAAGTTACCCGAGTTTCCGTTCTCCACTGTTAACACACAATGTCATAGTTTTCAAAGAGCAACCACCCCAACCAGAAAGCAGTACACAGCCATGGGGCAAACAGCTGCAACTCTGACATAGATGCCTTTGCACACGTAACAGCTGAATGGAAAAGTCATTACAGCTACAGAGGACCACTAGCATCAAACCAGAGATGCCTGAACAGTTGTACGGACCATGCTGATCGTAACTCTTCCAGTAACCACTGTTATAAGGGGTAGTAAAACAATTGCCATGATTTTTTACCAGTATATCACCAAATCAAACGTGGAGCAGGTCTTGTGATATAACACAGCAGACAACAGCAGCGCTGTACAACCCCCAGACTGAGAGAGCTTGCAAGCAATGTCACGTCCCTGCCTTTGATGTTTGCATTAAAGCACTCTAAGCAGCACTCTTTGGCTTCGCTATTGCTACGTTCTTATTTTAGTTGTACAAAGGAGTTCCTAACGGTTAATACCACAGCCCAGCCAGCCACCTGTGTCAACATCTTGATTCACACAACATTCCCTTTCCTCTCCCTACAGAAACAAATATGCTCTTTTCCACACACACTGCGTATACCATTCAAGATGAGTGTCAGTTCCCTCATACGTGTTTTTTCTGCCCCCCCATCTTCATATGTGACCTCTGACACCTCAAACGCTCTTTCTACCCAAAAGCTTTCAGCTCTTTCAACAACCTAATATTCCAGGAGTACACAGGGAACTGCCTTTCCACCCTCACTGCTTCCACATAAACTTAGTATCCTTCTGCCAGCTACCATGCCTCTGCTACAGGTGAGGGCATGCTAGAACTGGAGTGCCGCAGAAGTGCAAGAGGGGAGGTGACAGATCTCTCCAGCACGCAGACAGCAAAGTGTGTGAACTGAGACCGAACTGGCCCCGATTCTGTGTCACTAGTGCTGTGGGTCACTTGCAGTGCTGTACGACATGGGGGAAGGCTGGCCTAGTGTCCTTCCATTACACAGTAATGGCTCAGTGTGACCATTACTTTTATGCTATGATCCCTTTCCTCATAAAGCTATTTCACTTATTTTAAATACAGAAAAATACTTTTCGACATCATTTAGCAACATCTTCCATTGCAAAAATAAGTGGCGGAAGGAGAGAAAGAGGTTAGAGAGAAAGGTGCCCTGTATGTGTGAGCCAGAGCACTAACCTGGTTGCTGAATGTTTTCTGACTTACAGCGGCAAGCATACATTAAAGGACCAAAGCCTCTAAGATGCCAAGTAGCTGAAGCTCCCTGTAGTCCCAACCTTTCATGTGTCGGGCTGCTCAATCCCCACTACGCTCAATGGGAGTGAAAGATACGCTTCCAAAACTGACATTCATGGGAACTTCAAGTGGGGACATAGGGGCCAGGCATGATCTGACAACAGTGTCAAGACGACACCATTCAGGAGACTTGGTCTCTAATATTCAAGAGCATGAATACTTGGCTCACGTTGATTTTTACATACATTCAGGAGTATTTTTCCCCTCTGTTAACAGGTAACAAGTATCTCTATATTCCTTCAGCATTTTACAAACATTATCTGAATATATTGATGAGGATTTAGTAAGTAAATAGTATAAACATTACTTTACAGATAACAGAGAGACATACTATGCTGAGGACTCAGACCCAAACACAGAGATAGAGAGTTCCAGGTTCCTAGCTCCAGGTCAAATCAGTATTTTTCTCATTGTTTCAGATTGACATTCATAATTGTAGTCACTGCAAGCTATACAACTATCATTTGGGAAAGTAATAGGAACTACAGTACAGTGCTCAGTATCTCTCAGAATTAGTCAATAAAATTATATCTTTTTTTTGGAGTCAATTACCTTGCAGGTAAATGACATTTTGCCATGTTTTTCTACCCTAGGATAGAAAAAAATAGAACCAATAGGAATAACTATCCCAGAAAAAGAGGAATTAATTACTGTTCTCCCTCTCCAGAAAAGAAATAGTGTCAAATTAATAATTGATTATGCTTGGGAAGGAAGGGTTCAAGAAACAAGGTCATGGCTCAGAGAAGCAATTTAGAAAAAGCATTAGCACTATCAAAGTAAATGTCTGATTTTAAGGAGGGGATGACCTCAGAAACCAAGCTAGAGACTGGCTGCACCTGATCCATCAAGAGATCATTCTGAATACAACACAAGCTTAAATCAAGTGAGCATAATGGCCCTTGTTTAATTAATTATACAGTATGCTCTCTGATCTCAAAAAATCACAGTACTTTCTGGTCTTTCACAAAAGGTATAGCATTGAATCAGTGGAAAAAATAGCAGTTTCAAAATAATTTGAAGTCATTAACCACTGCGGGACACTAGCAAAACTGCAGCATTTGTACTATAATATCCTAACTAGCAGAAACTTGTTTGTCCAACAGACACAGAAATGAGATAATTAAAAGATCTTCCTAACAATAATTCATACTTTTGTTATTGAATCTCCTTTTGGATATATGCCAACCAACCTAGGGACACAGCCATTAGCAGGGTGGAGTTGCATCCTTCTGTTTACATTGTCTAGCCTGTAGTGCAAAACATTCTTTTGAAAAGATAGGCAGAGTCTGGATTTCAGATTAGACCATTTATATATAAGCATGTGAATGGGACTTGACAACAAGGCAGTAAGATTTTTTTCCACCCATTTTAGTAGCAAAATTATCCTACCTTGGGAAATCATTTGCTTCTACAATGCTCAGTTTTGCAGAGTAGGAGAACATGTAGTCATTGTAAGCTTTGGTTACTAGATAACAGGGAAGCCAAATACCCCAGGGGGAAAAAAAGAAAAAAAAAGACAGAGAGAGAGAATACTCACATATTATTGTTTGACATGTTACGTGGGCAACTCTGCTTTTCATAGGAAAATCATTTAGATATACCTGTCCATTAACATAGGTGATATTAAAAACAACCTGAAAGAAAGACAGACAGAATGAGTGTGTGGTTCCTGGCCCCATGCTACAATTCTGTTCTCAGAGGAACACACTTCATACTGACTGACGTCAGACAAAACAATGCATTTGCATCCACACGCAGACTTTGTTTCACTGCATATTAATTCACTGAATAAATACAAAACCCAGACAAACCTGTCCTTTGTGAAATTCTCCACTGGTTTTCAACATCGTAACATTGACTCTGATGGTTTCCTGGAAAACAGCAGTGAAAAGAGATGTGAGTTTCTGAGGAAACACATAAGCCACTGCAGGCCACTTTCACACACTGTCCTGACAGAATGACAACGTACAATCCCCAGAGCACGTTCCCAGGCTTTCTATCCAGCAGACAGAAGAAAGAGCAATATGCTTACTTGTTTCATGTAAGGGTTGGTTTGAGTGTTTTCCCCTCTTTTTAATAAAGAGGATTGCTGAGAAAGAATGACAGCTGCATCCCCTTATGGATAGGGATTTTTTAAATAAAGATAAAATAATAATAATTGAGCTGGATTCTCAGAAGAACTTGTTTCACATGGATATAATGGAAAAGAAGTCTCTCATATTACCTGAAAAATGATAGACAATACAAGGTAAAAATCAGATTCTCTGTAAATGTTTTTTAAGCACTCCACTTAGTCTTCAAGGTGAAGTATAATTTAGTACATGTTTGCCTACACTAAAGAACACCCAGTTTTGTCAGTGTCAGCAGTAATCCTATTTCTTTTCTTTGGTTATGATTCCCAAATTATGCCACATGGGACACCTCCAAACTCACAGCTAATGGGGATTTGCTTCTTTCTTTCAAACCCTAATTGCTGTAATTTATTGACTCACTAATTCTGTCCTTTTACTTCCCCCTTCTAATTTTAGGGGCTGTTTTGCAGATGGGACCTTAAATCTCCCAGGCCTGCCCCTGACAAAACTTACATATAAAAGCCAAATCTCTCTTGGACATGGCCAAAAGTAATGATTGCCACACTGCTTTCCTGAGTAACCTCTTCAGAGATAATGTTAAGCTCCCTATTTGCCTTTTGGGAGCCTTAAATGATTCTAATTGCATTTCATTTTCCTCTGGAATTCTTCTCCATACCTTCAGCATCTTTTTTCACTCTGTGTTTGAGTCATGGTTTCACAAATAACAGCTAAAAAGCAAGTCATGTCTCAATAAAACATTGATCTTGCTCAGAGTTTAAAATAAATAAATAAAAAATTAAATATGTAAGAAGGCTTTTCGTTTGGGATTTTTATAAAACACTAAATTTTCAGCCAGGAGATACTTGAAATATACAGTACCTAGCATAACATAGTCCCAATTTGTGAACAGAGAGCTTCTGAAGCATGACTATAATGTAAAAAAATCCTTAAATCAATGGGTGTTAATCAGTATACACAGGTAGCCAGGACTGCCAAAAACTGAAAAACAACATCCAAATCTGATGCAGCAGAAATCTGGCATCATGAAAAGCATGGCTTAAAATCTAACACAGGTAACCTTTTGGTTGGAAATGCCTTGTCATTGATCCTTCAGACGCATTTGTCAAATCAGTAGGAAAACTCTCCGGCCACTGAGACCACAGAGGGATCTCTTCCTCCATGCCCCTTCTAGGAAATAGGTGTTTATACTGACTTTTCAAAGCTGTACGTCTTTTACACCCTCAAACTGTTTCACAGATTACCAAAACCTTGTGTCATTACTTCTTAGTTTTTTCTGTTTTCTGGGGATTGAAAAGGCACAAAAGATGCATTTTCCAGGCACTCTTAATAGTCCTTCATTTTTAAGCCTTAAATGAAATTTGAGTTCTTTTACACAGAAAGTATTTTGCAATTTTTTTCAACATCTACAAAATGACTCACTGAGATTACAAGAAAAAGGAAATGACTGGTAGCCTGTAACTGCTGAAAAAAAAGGAAAATCCCCCCTACTTTTTTTTTTTAATCCAATGCTTTACTTGAAAATTAAGGGCATGGGGCAATATAGATATGCTCAACAACTGAGCATTACATGTACAAAGTGAGTTAGATACATGATGTCCTGGGTTCAGCTGGGATAGAGTTAATTTTTACAGGAACCTGGGAGGTGGGGGGCATAGCCGGGGCAGCTGACCTGAACTGGCCAAGGAGCTATTCCATACCATGTGACATCATGCTCAGTATATAAAGGGGGAGCGGGCCGGGGGGTGGGCTCTTCTTTTCGGTGGGGGAAGTGGCAGAGCGTCGGGTCCCGGGTGGTGAGCAGTTGCACTGTGCATCACTCTTTTTGTATACTTTTTCATTAGTACCGTTGTTGTTGTTGCAATTTCTTTGTGTTGTTCCAGTAAACTGCCTTTATCTCAACCCTCGAGGTTCCAGGTTTGGTTTTTTTTTTCTCTCCTCCGTCTTCCCCCCATCCCACCGGAGGGGGGCGGGAGGAGTGAGCGAGCGGCCGCGTGGTCCTTTGTTACCGGCTGGGCTGAAACCACGACAGTCCTTTTTGGCGCCCAACGTGGGGCACGAAGGGTTGAGATAACGACAGATCTGGCCAGAGCGTGTTGAAACAAATTTGTCATACGCATTTCTTATACTAGATAAATAGATGTTAGTCACAATGTTGATTCAGCTGTTTACATGGTGGCGTTTTGTAAGTTCTTATATGCTTTATGTATTGCCTGTAGTTGCGTATCTCATCTCTGGGAGAGTGATTGGGATTATCATTTTGCTGTACTGGGCAATGTCGACTTGTGAAATGATTACATCACTGGTCATGAGGTTAAGCTGTTATCTGTATGAGGCAGTGATATCATTTCCAGACTTTGGGCACCTTCTGTCGGATTTTATTGGTAATTACACCCAACCCATGGGGAAGTCAGGGGGGGATACTTCCCCCCATCCGTTCCCCTCCCTTTTCTCTTTCCAACTAATTACAACAGTTTTCGAGAATTTTGAATATCCTTGGGATGCGCAAGCCTGTGTGCTGTTAGTGCTATGCCTCCTGACTATGTTTCAGGTCTTGTCTAGGGCTACAAAGAGGCTCTTTAAGAGTACCACCCAGAGATCTGTCCCAAAGCTGGATATTCATGGGTGGCACGGCGTGTGGGAGGATGTGGGCAGGTATCTAGAGAACTTCTCACCTCCAGTGACTTGGAAGTTCACTCCCGAACAACTGCAGAACCCTCATGAAGTGATAGAATTTTTGAAAGGAAAATGCTGTGGCTATCCCAGAGACACACAACTCACTACACTGTGCTGGGCCCTGGCCGGTATCTACCAAACCCTGCTTGATACTATGCAGCACCCCCAGGGGGAAAAGGGGGAAAAGATGGAAAACAAGACAACATGCACCGTGGCTGCCCCAACCCCGACAACATGCACCGTGGCCGCCCCTACCACGACAACAGGTACCATGGCTGCCCCTACCCCGGTGACAGATACTGCCACTAAACCAGAGAACCAACCTGTGCCAGTATCAGTTGCCCCTGTACAGAAAAAGAAACACACAAAGAAATCAGTTCGCTCAGTGAGAGATGAAGATGAACCAGGGTCATCGCGAGAACAGGAGGAAGAGGCAGAACCTGAAATAATTACCCGATCTCTATCCCTGAGTGAGTTGCGTGACATGCGAAAAGATTTTAGCCGCCACCCAGGTGAGCACATTGTTACCTGGCTGCTCCGATGCTGGGATAATGGGGCTAGTAGTGTGGAATTAGAGGGTAAGGAAGCCAAGCAGTTGGGATCTCTGTCTAGAGAAGGGGGTATCGACAAGGCGATTGGGAGAAAAACACAAGTCCTCAGCCTCTGGAGGCGACTTCTGTTAGGTGTAAAGGAAAGATACCCTTTCAGGGATGAAGTTACATGTCACCAAGGCAAGTGGACCACCATGGAGAGAGGTATCCAGTACCTGAGGGAATTAGCCGTGCTGGAGGTGATTTATAATGATCCAGAAAATGCGCAGTCACCCACAGATCCAGATGAAGTCCAATGCACACAACCGATGTGGCGGAAGTTTCTACGAAGTGCACCACCAACCTATGCCAACTCATTGGCAGTAATGTCCTGGAAAGAAGGCTATGGACAAACGGTGGATGAATTGGCTGTCCAACTCCGGCAATATGAAGGAAGTCTCTCTTCCTCCCTACGGGCCTGTGTCTCAGCTGTAGAGGAATTGTCCCGAGAGTTCCAGCAATTCAAAGTAGATATGTCCTCCTCCTCACCTGTACAGGCCCGCATTGCAGTTATTGGGAGTAAGCGTTCCTCTGCCCAAGAGAGAGGAGAGAGAAAGTACACACGACGGGCTAACCTGTGGTTTTACCTGCGTGACCATGGAGAGGACATGAGGAAGTGGGATGGAAAACCTACCTCAGTCTTGGATTCACGGGTACGGGAGTTGCGAGAAAAAGCAACCAGAAAAGAAGATTCTTCTTGGAAAACTGCTGCTCCAGTTTCCCGTGAGCAGTCCCCCGGGCGCAGTAGATGGGCCGATCTCATTTCTGATCCTCTTGAAGGGACTTCTGATTCACATGTGCAAAAAGTGGGTAACAGATATTCTAACCAGGATTAGAGGGGCCCTGCCTCCAGCCAGGTGGAGGAGAGGGACAACCGAGTCTACTGGACAGTGTGGATTCGATGGCCTGGCACGTCAGACCCACAGGAATATAAGGCTCTAGTAGACACTGGTGCACAATGTACCCTAATGCCATCAAGTTATAAAGGGGCAGAACCCATCTGTATCTCTGGTGTGACAGGGGGATCCCAAGAGCTAACCGTATTGGAAGCCGAAATGAGTCTAACCGGGAATGAGTGGCATAAACACCCCATTGCAACTGGCCCAGAGGCCCCGTGCATCCTTGGTATAGATTATCTCAGAAGGGGGTATTTCAAGGACCCAAAAGGGTACCGTTGGGCCTTTGGTATAGCTGCATTGGAGACGGAGGAGATTGAACAGCTGTCTACCCTGCCTGGTCTCTCCCAGGACCCTTTGGTTGTGGGGTTGCTGAAGGTTGAAGAACAACAGGTGCCAATTGCTACCACGACGGTGCACCGGCGGCAATATCGCACCAACCGAGACTCCCTGATCCCCATCCATAAGCTGATTTGCCAACTGGAGAGCCAAGGAGTGATCAGCAAGACTCACTCACCCTTTAATAGTCCCATATGGCCCGTGCGGAAATCTAATGGGGATTGGAGACTAACAGTAGATTATCGTGGGCTGAATGAAGTCACGCCACCGCTGAGCGCTGCTGTGCCAGATATGTTAGAGCTTCAATATGAACTGGAATCAAAGACAGCTAAGTGGTATGCCACAATTGACATTGCTAATGCATTTTTCTCCATTCCTTTGGCAGCGGAGTGCAGGCCACAGTTTGCTTTCACTTGGAGGGGTGTCCAGTACACCTGGAATCGACTGCCCCAGGGGTGGAAACACAGCCCCACTATTTGCCATGGACTGATCCAGACTGCACTAGAAAAAGGTGAAGCTCCAGAGCACCTGCAATATATTGATGACATCATCATATGGGGCAGCACGGCAGAAGAAGTTTTTGAGAAAGGGAAGAAAATAATCCAAATCCTTTTGAAGGCTGGCTTTGCCATAAAAGAAAGTAAGGTCAAGGGACCTGCGCAGGAAATCCAGTTCTTAGGAGTAAAATGGCAAGACGGGCGTCGTCAGATCCCTGCGGACGTGATCAACAAAATAGCAGCTATGTCCTCACCGACTAATAAAAAGGAAACACAGGCTTTCTTAGGTGTTGTGGGCTTTTGGAGAATGCATATTCCAAATTACAGTCAAATTGTAAGTCCTCTCTACCAAGTTACCCGGAAGAAGAACGATTTTAAATGGGGGCCTGAGCAACGACAAGCCTTTGAACAAATTAAGCGGGAGATTGTTCATGCAGTAGCTCTTGGGCCAGTCCGGACAGGACCAGATGTTAAAAATGTGCTCTACACTGCAGCTGGGGAGAATGGCCCTACCTGGAGCCTTTGGCAGAAAGCACCTGGAGAGACCCGAGGCCGACCCCTGGGGTTTTGGAGTCGGGGATATCGAGGATCCGAGGCTCGCTATACTCCAACTGAAAAAGAGATATTGGCAGCATATGAAGGAGTTCGAGCCGCTTCAGAAGTGGTTGGTACTGAAACACAGCTCTTCTTAGCACCCCGACTGCCAGTGCTGGGCTGGATGTTCAAAGGGAAAGTTTCCTCTACACATCACGCGACTGATGCCACGTGGAGTAAGTGGATTGCACTGATCACACAACGGGCTCGCATAGGAAACCCCAGTCGCCCAGGAATTTTAGAAGTGATCACGGACTGGCCAGAAGACAAAGACTTTGGAATGTTGCCAGAGGAGGAGGTGACACGGGCTGAAGAGGCCCCGCTGTATAATAAACTGCCAGAAAATGAGAGGCAATATGCCCTGTTCACTGATGGGTCCTGTCGCATCGTGGGAAAACATCGGAGGTGGAAGGCTGCTGTATGGAGTCCTACACGACTAGTTGCAGAAACTGCTGAAGGAGAAGGTGAATCGAGTCAGTTTGCGGAGGTGAAAGCCATCCAGCTAGCATTAGATATTGCTGAAAGAGAAAAGTGGCCAGTGCTCTATCTCTATACTGACTCATGGATGGTGGCAAATGCCCTATGGGGGTGGCTACAGCAATGGAAGAAGGGCAACTGGCAACGCAGAGGTAAACCCATTTGGGCTGCCGCACTGTGGCAAGATATCGCTGTTCGGATAGAGAAGCTAGTGGTAAAAGTACGTCATGTAGATGCTCATGTACCCAAGAGTCGGGCCACTGAAGAACATCAAAACAATCAGCAGGCAGATCAGGCCGCCAAGATTGAAGTGTCTCAGGTGGACCTGGACTGGCAACGTAGGGGTGAGCTATTTATGGCTCGGTGGGCCCACGATACCTCAGGCCATCAGGGGAGAGATGCAACATATAGATGGGCTCGAGATCGAGGGGTGGACTTGACCATGGACACTATCGCACAGGTCATCCACGAATGTGAAACATGTGCCGCAATTAAGCAAGCCAAGCGGCAAAAACCCCTGTCGCATGGGGGGCGATGGCTGAAATATAAACAGTGGGAGGCCTGGCAGATTGACTATATCACACTCCCACGAACACGCCAAGGCAAGTGCCATGTGCTTACAATGGTGGAAGCAACCACTGGATGGCTGGAAACATACCCTGTGTCCCATGCCACTGCCCAGAACACTATTCTGGGCCTTGAAGAGAAAATTTTATGGCAACACGGCACCCCAGAAAGAATCGAGTCGGACAACGGGACTCACTTCCGAAACAACCTCGTAGATACCTGGGCCAAAGAACACGGCATTGAGTGGGTATATCACATCCCTTATCACGCACCGGCCTCCGGAAAAATCGAACGATACAACGGACTGCTGAAAACTACATTGAGAGCGATGGGGGGTGGGACTTTCAAACATTGGGATACACATTTAACAAAAGCCACCTGGTTAGTTAATACTAGAGGATCCGCCAATCGGGCTGGCCCCGCCCAACCAAGACTTCCACAGACTGTAGAAGGCGATAAAGTCCCTGTAGTGCGCATGAGGAGTATGTTAGGAAAGACAGTCTGGGTTAGTCCTCCCTCAAGCAGAGGCAAACCCATTCAAGGGGTTGTTTTTGCTCAGGGACCTGGATACACCTGGTGGGTGATGCAGAAGGATGGGGAAGTTCGATGTGTACCTCAGGGAGATTTGATTTTGGGAGAGAATAGCCAGTGAATTGGGCTGTATGATACCTAACTGCTAAATACCCTGCCAATGCATGTCATTGTATCTATAGTGTCTATATGCCATATCAAGGGTATTACTGTAAGAATTACCCAAATGACTGCGGGATGGACTTTGAAACTAAGCCAAGTACAACAGCGACAGAACTTGAACTGACACCCAGCAATTTCCTCAAGATCAACATCCTCGACCTGCAGAACAAGGGCGTGAGTTGTACCAAATGTACTAGCCACAAGTTCCAGAGGCAGCATACAACAACCCACCATCTCACACCATCTCTCTTATCCTGAAGAACTGTTACAACAGATGGAGCCCCAAAGTCATGGACTAAATAAAATCAATGGACACATTAGAGGAATAACCCATACGCTAAAGGAATACCATTCGCGTGTGTGTGTGTGTGCGGGGGGACGACGGGGACGGACGCAAGTCCATATACTTATATATATAAGACAAGGAAGTGGTAGTGGTCGATTGGAAAATGTAAGATCTGGGCATGATGTAGATGGTATAGAATAAGGGGTGGATAATGTCCTGGGTTCAGCTGGGATAGAGTTAATTTTTACAGGAACCTGGGAGGTGGGGGGCATAGCCGGGGCAGCTGACCTGAACTGGCCAAGGAGCTATTCCATACCATGTGACATCATGCTCAGTATATAAAGGGGGAGCGGGCCGGGGGGTGGGCTCTTCTTTTCGGTGGGGGAAGTGGCAGAGCGTCGGGTCCCGGGTGGTGAGCAGTTGCACTGTGCATCACTCTTTTTGTATACTTTTTCATTAGTACCGTTGTTGTTGTTGCAATTTCTTTGTGTTGTTCCAGTAAACTGCCTTTATCTCAACCCTCGAGGTTCCAGGTTTGGTTTTTTTTTTCTCTCCTCCGTCTTCCCCCCATCCCACCGGAGGGGGGCGGGAGGAGTGAGCGAGCGGCCGCGTGGTCCTTTGTTACCGGCTGGGCTGAAACCACGACACATGATGATTAATTTTCTTCAGTACAGCTGTCCATTCTGTTGACGTTGTATCCACAAGCACTGTCATGAATTCCGGTACATACTTAAAAACTTGCACTTGAAGAGCGTATTACATGTTTAAGAAATTAAATATTTCAGCGGATCACTTCCATGCTGTCATAGTTACAAAAAATAGATCATAGCGTGCAGACAAATAAACCAGCTTAACCGCTTGCTGCCTCTGCCACTAAAAAAGAGAGTGTAGATCTCTCCCGCACATCATCCTTCCCTCTCATTTATGCCAAGTCAGTGAGCCAATTTAGCTCATTTAACTGGCAGGAAAACGTTCCCTTTTTTTGCCAGACTATTTTTCTGTTAGTTGAACAAGCAAGGAACAGCCAGACAAGCATGAGAGACACAAGAACACAGCTGGGAGGAGGGAGCCAGGCTACTTGTCCTAGTGGCCACAGGCTGTTGGATAGGCTCTGCTGCATGGTCTGCCTGTCCTTGCAGCATCTCCTTAGAAGATGCCCATCCTCACCATCATCTCAGGAGATGGCGGTGCATCTCCTGAACGGCACAGGTTCATAAAGCTATTCAATCGCTTAGAGCAATGATTAATACTCCACTACAGCGGCTACACCATGAGCCTTGCCATTTTGTGTTCACAAGCAACAGAGAACTCTTATTCTTGCCATTCCCATGACCAGTCTGTTCACATCCAGATCCATCAAATTCCACTGATAACTTCCCATATTCTGTACATCCATTGTCCTGAGTTGTCACATGTTCTTGTTTTGCTTCTTTGCTAAGAGGTCTCACAAGAGTTGATGCCAGTGTTGCTAAGAAACATTTCAAATAGATCTCAAAGTTTTGGTGCTAAAAAATAATCAGTTTTCAATTGTTCTTGCTCCAAACGTTCCTGAACTGATACAGAAACATCTCAAGGACCAGAGGAAGACCAGCTTTTCCAGAGTCAGAATAAACTACATCGATGTCATTCCTGACAGACTTATTCTTAAAGCTCTCCAGTGATGTCCAAAAACTTCACACTCTCCTCAACTATTTACTCTAGTACTCAGCTACCTTTAACATTAAAAATTTTCCTAACGTCTAACCTGAAGCTTCCTTGCTGCAATTTATGAACAGGTCATTCACGACCCTTCGTAGTATCTTCCCATGGAAAATAACAGTCCTCCAACTCAGTCTTCCTAATTTTATGATAACGCTCTCAGCAAACTTCATCCTTCCTTGGAGGAGAGTTCCTCATTGCTGTCTTCCTACGGCTTCCCACTGGTCTTTCCTGCAGTGCCACACTCAAACCTCAACAGGTCTGGCTGTGGCCAATCTTCCTGACCCTACACATCCCATACCAAAATCTACATGAGAGCAAGAACCGCAAGATGCATGCCAAACACAATGAAAAGCCAGGCAGGAGGACTAGGGGAAAGAGGAAGGGACTACTGCAAGTAGCTCGCAGGAGAGCAGAGCACCATCCCAGCTGACCCGCTTTCACCTACAGCCGGGAATGGGTGATGCACAGTGTTCCCCCTGTTAACACAACACCGGTCAGTACCCCCTCGATATCTGCTCATGAATAAGTGTTCAAGAGTCACACGTTGTTTATGCTTGCTAAACTGGGAGGGAAACAGACTTGGCATGCCAATAGCTCTTGTACCGTGCTTTCACGATGAAATGCCTGGCCTGAGAAGCCATACTTGCTAGAAAGTGCTCCAGTGCTAACTCAAGTACCCATCTTTCCAACCCTTGGTCTGAAGACTCACAGGCTTATGAAACACCCTTTAATTTCAACAGAGAAAATACTTTTTTATGTTACCATAATAAAACTCACTACTTAGGAAAAAAAAAAAAAGGTGTTTTATACATATGTCTTGTGGCTATGTACTTCAGCACTAAGAAAAGTAAATAACCCCGCATCACTTATTTTGTGTATTGAAAGCATACTAAGCCAATCCCATAGTAACAAAGTCACTGAGAGCAGGACATGGGTCCCCTGAAGTAATCCATAATATTGCCCAGTCAAGTCCTGGAGAAGCCTGAACTATGAGTGTAAAACTTGTTTGTATAACTTACAATACACTTTTCAGTATTAACAATATCATGAGAGTTCACATAAGTTTCAGACAGTCCTGTAATTTAAAAGGTCCTCAATTCACAGGGAATATCTGAGAAAGCTGCACTTTGACAGAGTCAGAATCAAAGGACAGCCCCAAGAAGCAATTCAGGTCCCCAGGAATCAGGTTGTGCTTTCAGCTTACCATTGACACCTGTACCATCATTCACAGCACCTTATCCCTTCCTGTGCTGGTGAATGCCTTCACACAAAACTCTACAATTTACACTAAAAATGGCTCTATCATTCTTAATGCTGTTATAGGATGTAGATGTCCCTCCTGAGACATCTACCTCATCCTACGATTTCTCATCACTGTTTTAGTGCTCCAGCAGTGATATTTACAGTGGTAATGGCCACAGTACCTGTAAAGAGGACAGCACTTCTACCACAGATGTATGTCATTCTGTTCTAGGACAGCTAGGCAACAGCAGTAACAGTGTGGCTACATACGTTACATTGAGCTAGTGAATTTTGTGAACTTGGATCAATAGAGATAAGCAGGTAGTGATCATTTTCTAATCCTTTCTCTCTCACCATGCGCTGCAACAGAACCCAGGAGTGTTAACTGTGGCAGTATAATTGCTCTAGTAGCAGAAGAGCAAGATGGGGAAAAGATGGCAGCAAAGACTATAGAGCATCTGGTATAAGTTAAAAGGGAATACTCATTAATTCTTAAAGACTCCCCATACCAATGCCACACAAATCTACAGAGAACATTTCACCTAATCTTGGCCTTTTATGAAAAATGCCGCACAAGACAAAGCTTTAAGTCTAATCACACAGGAACGTCAAACAGATCTGATTACAGAATCACGGAAAAACTCATTCCACGGGCAGTGGGTACCTGATGGGGTGCACCACACAGTTTCTCCCAGTACAGCGTAACTGTTAAGTCCTACACAACTGCATTAGTCACATAAACCCCATCTAGATTCAGCTGCTAGCAGCCAGCCCACTTAAAGCACAGCTGTTCTCCATTGAGGCTCTCCGAACCAGGCTCTTTCTGCACTAGAAGGCCTGTGGGAAGCAGAGCGGGCAGCACTAGGAACAGATGGCATCATGCCTCGCAAAATGGCCAGCTGTACGGAGACTTGAAAGGCAGACAATCCCCTCGCATCGATTACGCAGGCACTAGTGGGATATCCTGTTGGTGATAGGAAAATATAAAGTCCAATGAAGGTTGCCAAACAGATAAGAAATAGACAAGATGAATAACTTGTTTCTAAAGTTGAAAAGAAATTATGGGAAAAAAGTGTTCAAACAGACAAACAAAACTACCACCCAAACTCCTACTGTTTGAGTCCTGGCACTCACACGGACAACTGGCTCCAAACAGTGTAACTGTATATTTCCAATCCAGAGATCTGTGATCTGTGCTTCTCCTAATTCTTTCATCAGACTCAGAACAGACCTATGTTGTAGGATGAGTCTTAACTGCAATCAGGCATAACTGAGTTAAGAAATAATTGTGGTACAAGTTTGACATGACAAGTTTGCGGGACAATAATTAGTCCCTCATATTTTACAAAATTTTAGTACAAAATCTTCTCCAGTAAGGTTTAGCATTATTAAACTGCATGACAGTATTTAGGGTAAGATAATGAAATCCAGTATTTGCTTAAGTAACTTAATCTTAGTTAATATAAAAATCTAACATAATGCTTTTGCTTTACTTTTCTGAACAACCACACTTATATTCCTTCCTTGCTTTACGATGATTCTTAGTATAATATTGCTTATCCTTTCCTTTGCCCTACATATGTTGCTAGAATTAATTGCCTTTGCTTTCTCCCTATTAAATCAACTCATACTATGAATATTTTATCAGGAGTTTTAAAAGTGAATACTTAGTCTCACATCACTGGGACATGGTTGCATCATACTGCTGTAATTTAATCAAATATACATGGAGAGATGATGTCAGATCTTTTAGGCATAAAGTTCAGAACATGTGCCAGGCTGTTAACAGAGAAACTGCCATATAGCGATGAAAGAAACACTTCAGCATGTCACTATTGACAAGTTTCTTCGATTAAAACACATTACACTCACTGCAAATGGTTGATGTAGTGAAGATTACTTTCTCCTGTTGTGAAATAATCCATCCACACAGAGGTTTCTTGCAGCCAACAAATGATCTGAAAGCAATATTTTTCAGGCAACTACACTAAAAAAAAGGTCTGGTAGGCAAGTATGCTATTTAGAAAGAACACTGCTAAACCTAAATTATCAAGAGGCAAACAGAGTAAGCAAACAACATAGCATTAGCATTAAGCCCACTGTGCTTTTAGCCAGTTCCTATCAGCACATTAAAAAAATACTCTAAAACACAAAACCTAATTCCTGATCTTACACCAGAAAAACACATTACTTTAATGTGAAGGTCAGTTGACTTACTGCATCATTCCCTGCCTTTTTAAAAAAAAACAAAAAAGCAAAAAAAAACCAACTTTGACTAATATCGATCAATCTGTAACCCAGTCCTTATCCAAATTTCAGGAGGAGAAAGAAAAATCAAAACACACATGCTAATGTTTTTAAAAAAAAAAAGTCCAGATTTCAAAACAGCTTATTTAAGAAACGACAAGTATTGCACAACAACGGAGGCGTTCACATTCCAGAGCCGAACAAAAGCATTTCAGCCTTACAAAACGTTATTCCAATGTTTCAAGGTTTTTCCTCAGTCCTTCCACTATGGTTTCTGTAACATCATGGCCATCAACTTGGAAGTGAACTTTAATACCACATACAAGAACTACAAAATGTGAAGCTACCAACGGTATGCTGCCAGTGGGCTCACAGAATTGTAGAGGGCACAGTCGTGGTACCCAGTCGAAGAAATGTGAACATGTTGATGCTGCCTGCTCCCAACCAGTCTGCAGCCCCAAGCCATACTGAGGAAAGACCACTATTATTCTGACCCCATCGCCCACTGTTGTTAAGTTAATTGCTTCTGAAGCCAACCTGACAGCACGGCATTCCTGTTCTGCCTATTCCCACTGCCTAGGCACTTCTGTTTCTACCAGGCCACCATAAACCAGCTCATGGTCAAAACCCAACAATTCTTCTACTCAAAACTTTCTCAAGATGCATTGTTCCTTCTACATCAAAAATGATCCTATATGTACAAAAAGAAATAGTGCAGGACAGAACACAAGTTTTTATTTTTTTATGTTTGAGATTTAAAAAGAAAAAATACTAAAGTAAAAATGTGTATGTTCCCTTTTTGACTCTTAAAAGCGCTTTTCTGCATGTACTTATGCCACCACACCAGTATAAAGCTAAAAAAGTGCAGACACTTCCAGCTAGAAAAAACTGAGCTGACAGACCACCTAAGAAGTACGGCACAAATGGACAAACTCAACCCCACAAACAGCACAGCTATGCCCATAAGGCATTACACCCCAGTTACTAAGTCAAGCCCTATTAGCACTCTAAAACATACCTCTTCTATTTCTGACCCCAAGCTGGCATCCACGGGACCGCTCCAGCACCCCTGTGCCGTGCTCACTCACGCGTTCACATCCAAAGATAGACAGCACACAGAGATGTGCCTCCACAACTTGCACAACTGCCAGCTGCGACAAACAACTTCAGTGCTACTGAGTTGAAGTTTTGGTGTGAAAGTGTGATAGGTTCCAGGTAGAAGTTAAACAAGAGCACAGGTCTCTATTCCATTGTCACTTCATGTCTCTTTCGGCAAATTCAAGCTAGCACTCCCTTTCTCAGAGGGATAACCAAAGTACCTGAGGGCTGAGCCCTCTCTGCTCTCTTTAGTGCACCTGACTTCAAGCACTCTTGCACTTTTATAGGTGTCTGGAGATCTAGATCCCCATTTTGATATCAAAGCTAAGCAGATCTCTCTTCAAATGTTCATATAGAGAAGCAGAAACCAGGAAGTAAGCCCAGGAATCCTGCTTTGCAACACAGGATGTGCCAGTGCAGGGCCTTTGTCAGGCTTTCTTGGAAACGTTTTACTTAAATTAAAAAAAACCCAAACCTCTAGAGGAAAAAAGGCCGTAATAAATTTACTCACTTGACAGCAACTTCACATTGGCTAGACAAGTGACTACAAACGCAACACAGCTCTTCCCTCTTCGCGATCTCACACTTTTGAGTTCACGATTATAACAATTAGAGGATGTATTTAGTCATGATTCAAGTACAGACAGAAGTACCCAATTCTCTTCTGTAATGCTAGAGGTCAAAGCTCACCGGTGCCACGGCACATCTTTTTATTCCCACTGAGAAGACTTCCCCAGTAATACACAAAAAATTCCTTCCACTCCTTAAAAAGCCACCAATTTAACTTAAAACTATCTTACCAAGATACAGCACAGGTACTGGAACAGAAAAACAGCACAATGCCCAGTAATATACCAATACATCGAAACTCTTTTCTCAACTCAGTTCAGAAGTACAGAAATCAGTGGGAGCAAATGTGGACCTAACGCACTGCGTACTCCTAAGGCACTAAACCATCCAGATGTGGGTAGGCAAGCATAAAACCACAATATAAATACACCTACATTACATAGAAGTAACCATTTCGCCCCCTCAACCTGTCAGATACTTATTTCGGCATACCAAATCCTATCGAAACGAATCATTAAAGGGAGGAGGGAAGCATTACCCCCGCGGTAACCGAGTTTGTGGCAGACGCCTTTCGTACCGTATGTGTACATTTTAGACCGAAAGGCACTTGGGCAGCAGGTCAAGCGCTGCAAGCAGGGGTAATACACCTTAGGCTGCCAAGCGCTACACCCGGGAAACCCCGTCCCCGTCCCACCGCCCTCCGGTGCCACCGACTCGGCCCGCTTTCTCCAGCCGCGCCAGCGGCTCCCGCCGCCGATCCCGCCCGGCCGGCCGAGGCGGCCCGGAGACGCCCAGCGCCCCGGCAGGGTCCGGCTCACCCCTCGGGGAGCGAGGGAGAGGGAGAGAGAGGGACAGGGGCTGGGACTGGCCCCACCGCGTCCCGGTCCCGGTCCCGGTCCCGGTGCCGGCGGTACCTGGCCCAGCTGCAGCGGCGCGGCCGGGCCCAGCAGCGCGGCGGCCAGCGGCAGCAGCAGCAGCAGCTCTCGCCCTCCCAGCGCCGCCTCCATCTTGCAACCCGGGAATTAAAGTGAAACATCAACAAGCGGCGGCGACGGCAGGGGCGGGGCCGGGCCGGGCCGGGCCGGGCCGGGAGGAAGCGGGGGAGGCGGCGGGAGGGGGCCGGGCCGGGCCGGGCGGTGAGCCCCGGGCGGTGTGCGCCGGGCCGGCACCTCGCTCCCCGCCGGCGGGCACCCATAACGCCGGCTTTGTCTCTGGGCCAGGCCGCCCTGCCAGCTCCCCGCTGAGGGCGGGTGTCGCCTCGGGAACGACCTCTTTTTTTTTTTTTTTTTTCCTTTGGAAGAGGGGCAAAAGTTTAGCGAGAGAAACGGCTGAATTTTGTGCCCTCCTGCGACCGCTGCGAGATGCCGAGCCAGGCGCTGCAGAATAACGCGCGGAGACCCGCCTGCTCCTGCAAACGCCCGTTACCGTTAATAGATGATTACTGCCTTTGAAAGCACTTTGCATAATAAGAGAATTACCCATATAGCCAATGCTAATAATTACTACTATTTATGAAATGGCTTCTCAAACCGACCTACTGCCTTCCCGCCCGTAAGACACCCGCAGCCGTCCCTCTGCTCTGCCTGCAAATGGCAAGGGCTATCTGGCCGGAGTGGTGCTGGGCTGAGAGTTCTGAGCACCACACGTCAAGAAAGGTTTCTTGAAAGCAAAAGCAGGCAGCGGGCTCCGGGGGAGAGCAGAAAGAGCCATCAGAAAGGAAGAAAGCACAAGGCAATGTTTTAAAGAGGAGGGAAACAACAGCGGCAGTCAAAACCCACAGAAGTCTCGGGCAAAGAGAAAGGAAACAACCTGGATCTCCCAAGTCCTCGGTGGATATGAAGATAAAAAGTGCTTTATTTGCAACGAGCAAGATGGCTGTTATCAGTTAACAAAAAACTATTTCTAACGGTAAGGGTGGCAAACATCTCAACAACTTGTCTGGGGAGGTTTTAATATAGCCAGGGCAGGGCAATAAGTTAACTGTCCTGTTGATGCAATCTGTAGCCTGATTTTATATTGCTCTATGACTCCTGCTTGGTTGATAGTGAACATAAGTCATAAAACCCACAGAAACTTGGTATTTTATATGCAGTTTGCATTCACGAGACACTGGTATAAACATCTGGCACAAGATGCAAGGCATTGGGAAATGAGGCCTAAAAGAGTCATATATTGTGAAGTATATTTCATACACATTACATGAAAACCTCAAATATTTCATCCCTAAACATATGTATTATCAGTAGTTCGTACTATTTTAGAGAATAGAAAAAATAAAGCTGATTAACTGCCTTCTGTGTAGTCACACAAGTCAGTGACGGAAGCAGGGATAAAAACTCTGATGCCTTAAAATTTTCACCACCTCTCTTTACCACCACCTAGTTTACCTAGTTTCTCTTAGACCTGTCCTTAAGTTTTTTTTTAATCTGTTGTGTTTGGTAAATTGAAAGAAATAGGTAAAGGGTCTGTTCACTGTGCAGTCTCACAAGGCAGAAAACTACGTGGTAAGTCAGCTCCCCAACAAGACATTTTGCTGAATCTCCTAAGGGATGTGCAAGAGCCTTCAGGGATAGGATGGCAGCTACAAGAATGCAGCTCTTGTTGGTACTTGCAGTCATTTGCATGTGCTGGTGGGAGGAAGTTTAAATTACATAAATTCCTAACTATGAGTTGCGCTCTGTGTGTATATCAGAGGTGGGGTTACCTCCCAACAGGGCTGGTGAATCTTAGATGAGCAAAAGCAAGCTGCAATACTGCAGTGTTTTGTGTATTAGATTAATGATTAAAATGTTTAAAAAGCGTAACAGAGGCATAATTAATTAATACATAAAAATACAGAGAAGCAAGGATCGCTGACCTGCAGAATTTATAGATTCAGCAAAGTTCAGGCTGGGTTCTCAGCTGACCTCGAGGAATTTAGCATCCCACTGCAGTGGAATAGGAGATGAATGCCTCTTCCTTTTTGACGGTCTCCTTTTGCAAGTCTCCTGGTAAACTATCTACCAAGTAATGCTTTCCTTTGGTTTTTGCTTCCATCATTCTTTCCTTTTTCTCCAAATCTTTTGCACCCCCTTTTCCTGAATCCTCTTTCTTCCTTTCTTTTTATTCTCCTGGAGCTCAATTAAAACTGCAAAAATTATGCACTAAAAATGCTTTCAACGTACTTCTGTTTTCTCCAAGTTTCAAAGCTTTCATCAGTCTCACAGCACAACAGATGTCATAAAAGTTTTATTTAACGTAAATGGTAAAATTCCTTGCAATAACTAAATAACTTGTGATCAGTTTCACAAGTGATCTGTCCTTGGGTGATACAATAACTACTCAGTGCTGGGACAGACTGGGAGCATAAGAGGGCTTTCCCTTTTGGCTCAGACTTGTGCCTCCTAAGGCTCCTCTAGTCTACTAGTGAACGTGTCCTGACATAATTATTAAAATATGTAACATTTTAAAGTATTATTTTGTACTGAGAGTGACTACTGCTCGAGCTGCTGAGTGCGCCAGAAGGGCAGTATTTCAGTGGCTTTATATTTAAGTTGGAACTGATGTTTCTGACTTTTTAAAGTGAATGTGAAAAGCCATTTTTTTCTTTGAACCTTCATTATAGGCATGGGTTATTAGAAGGCAAAAGCCAGTAAAAAGAATAAGGAAATTATCATTTAATTTCTTTCATGACTAAAAAGAGTGATAAAAGCATGGCCTAAGTTACTGGTATGCTTTCTTACTAAAGTGCAAAGTAAGAGTTCTTAAAGTAGCATGTAAATAGTTAAACTTCAGCCAGCACAGGCTTGCATAAAACTGACGCACTGTTTACATCCCTCCTAAAGTTTCGGAGTAATAAATGTAATGTGTGCTATAGTGTTTTCTTCTATCTGTAACTGCCATACGGGATGGCTTAAAACCAGCCTTGAATCAATGCAGGATTGATGTACACACTGGGAGTAAGCTCACAAAAACAATACAACACTGCAAAACCCTGGATGATAGCAGAAACAGCTTTAAAAACTAGCACACTGTGGAGGCAGAATAAACTCCCTGCAGTGCAAATCTTGGTCCCAGGACCAGCCCACTGTATCTCCAGGACCATCACGCAGCAGGATAGTGATGAGAAGAAAGTGGGTAAATTTGCTGCTTGGCTATTTATAAAGGTGCTGTAATGTAATGTGGCGATCTGATATTACTCTTACTGCTACTTAAAGAGGAGATTCTGCCCTTACCAACCTATATGCACCTCTGTACTCCCAGCTGCACATTCCTGCTCCCTCCCCGCCCTTCCCCTTCACTGGTTCCCTTTTACTGTACGGCAAGTCAATTCAGGTCACTAATCTGGCAGAAAACAAATGCAGCAATAAAAAATTGCTTTCCGACAGATTAGTGACTTGAATCGACTCCTTGTGTGGCGAGTACCAGAGTGTGATCCGGAAAGAGGTGAAGGCGGCACAGCCTGCGGTGGAAGCTCTCTGCGCAGGGGAGCAGGATCCCTGGTTTTGAAGGC
Source organism: Haliaeetus albicilla (assembly GCF_947461875.1). Taxonomy (NCBI): domain Eukaryota; kingdom Metazoa; phylum Chordata; class Aves; order Accipitriformes; family Accipitridae; genus Haliaeetus; species Haliaeetus albicilla. The sequence continues at coordinate 13,671,140 of NC_091489.1, read as the reverse complement.
CAGGAGCCTCTAGATGAGTTCAGCTGTAACACAGAAGCCCAAGAACGTGCTATGGCATCAAATGGAAGGGAATAAATTCTCTTTGCTTGTCTGTCCTCTCAGTGTCACCCACAGTACCACAGGTTGTGTCGTGACCCTGCACTCAAGGCAAGTATTGGGACTGCGTATCACTTTTTATGAGGTAAAACTGGTTTCCTCTGACTCTGTAGAATAAGCAGGCACACCCCTCAGCGGGCACCACGCTCAGAAAGCTGCGTGGTCAGCCTCAAAACGTGTATTTTGCCAGAGGAGGTTGCTCCTGGGGTGGGGGAGGGTGTCTGTGTGTGTGTGTGTGTGGGCAGCCAGCTCGGCTCCGGGGCTCGTCCCGCTGCGAGGCCGACGCGCTTGTGGGGACCTCCAGCCCCGAGGAGGGGCGGCGGGCAGCTCCCCCTGCGCCTTCAGGGCGCCCGGCGGGGCCGCCGAGGCCCTTCGCCCACCCTCCCCACAGCCCGCCGCCTGCCGGGGGGCGGCGGGGCCGCGCCGCCTGGGCGCCAGCTCCTCCTCCGCGCCGGCAGAGGGCGGCCCAGCGCCGGCGGGCCGCGCCGCCCCGCCCCGCGCCGCGCCGCTCCGCCCCGCCGCGGGGAGGCGGGTGGCGACCATGGCCGTCCTGCTGGAGACCACGCTGGGCGACCTGGTGATCGACCTGTACACGGAGGAGCGGCCCCGCGGTAGGAGCGCGGCGGGCGGGGCCGGGGGGGTCGCGGCTTTGCCCCTTGCGCGGGCAGGTGGAGGCCCCGAGTAAAGAAAGGGGCGGCTGCCGCCCTGGGCGGCGTCTGCTGGGCCGGGAGGTGTGGGTCGTTACCCGCCCGGCCCTGCGCCCGGCCGGCGCTGTGGCGAGGACGCGCGGCTGGCTTCCCTGCGGCTGCGGCGGCTGGGGAAGCTTCCCCAGGGTTTCCCTCTCTTCGGGGAAGGGAGGAGGGGCCGTTGCCCGCCCAAGCGCCGGGCTCCCCTCGGCGCTGCCCGGCCCCGCCCGCGCCCCGGTGGCGAGCCGGGCCCTTCGCCGGGGCTGTCGCAACGCGAGGTGTGTGAGGTGCCGGGGCGGCCGGCTGAGGGAGCGGGCTCCGAGCGGGCGGCTGCAGTCAGCGGCCCGCCTTCTCCCGCCCGGCGAGCTCTGCGGCCGGCAGCCGTCCCTGCGGCAGCTGCTGCGTGCGCTCGAAGCACTCGGGAGCATCGGTTGCTGTTGGGCGGCTCGGGTTTTGTTGTAAGCGCAAGTGTGACCGCGGGTGTTTGGCAAGAAACCGGGGAGGAAAAAAGAACGTGCGTTCCCCTGTAGCCGGCTGCGTTCAGGGTTCTTTGAATCGCTAGGCTCTAGGGAGGGAGGAGGCGGTACCTCTCCTTAGAGCACGTCTCGCAGCGTGCGTAAGGTTGTGCGCTGGTAAGTCTTAGCACGGTCTGCTCCAAAAACACTTTTCTACACACTGAACTGGATATCTTATATCTGTACTTCCTGTATCTGGGGCTTTCTTTAGTAAATGTGCTTGTAATTTCTTACAGCTTGTCTGAATTTTCTGAAGCTCTGCAAAGTCAAGTACTACAACTACTGTCTTATTTATAATGTACAGGTGAGTATTCTCAATTCCTTATGTTTTTGTTGGTTTAACTTCACAAACATGAAAGCAGTATCTTATGTATTCTGCTTTGCGACAGAGGGATTTTATTATACAAACCGGCGACCCCATGGGAACTGGCCGTGGAGGGGAATCCATATTTTGGTAAGTAAAACTTTTGTGTTACTTCATCGACAGAGAAGTTGTATAGGGGAATAGGGGTTCCAATTAGATTGTCTTCAGCTCTCTTGGGGCAGAATTACTGATGGGAAGTAAAAATGTTGATGCCTAAGATTCTTTGGTTGTCATACCTAAATACCTTTTTATTTCCTACACTGCCTTTGGCCGTTCACGTTTTTTTTCTGGACAGTATTTGATCTCTGACCTTAGAGGTGAAGTTACGACTAACAAGTTTTACATAAATTTCTGTTTATTTAAAAGTTAGCAAATAACTATAGGTTTGATCTTTTAAGTATCATAACTAAGTGCTCTGTAGAAGGCAAAATCATTAACAGTTTGTTATTACTTCTGGTTTTGTAACAAAATGTATTTAACTGAGCAGGAGGGGAATATAGAGACTATACTTGATTTCCTCTGTGTGTAGGAAAGTAATCCTGTTGTTCTAAAAATTCAGTTGAGTTCATTTTGGTCATGTTGAATGTGTGTAAGGAAATCACTGTTCTTCCTTGTTTAAGATGTTTTCAGTGGTCATGCACATAAAAGTTGAATAAATTCAAACAGCTAGGATGGAAGTTAGCAAAGTGCATATGTTCTATATGATTCTTTTGAAATTGTTATTAAAAGTAGAATTAAAATTGCAGAGCAGAACTAGACCTGGAATGCTGGGGAACACAGTACACAGAGATAAATTTGAACAGAGACAGTGTTGCTAGACCAGTGTTGACATTTATAAGTCTGGTCCGTCAGAGTCTCTTAAATATAAAACCTTGAACACACGGATCATCACTCTGGTGATCCTGGAAGCAGTATAATTGTGCTAAGCAGATGCAGGTCTAGGTAGGTAAACTTGACAGACCTGAGCTGTCTCTGCACATGGGTAGATCAAGTTTATTTTGATATTCTGCTCTTTTATAAGGATTGGTCTTCTGGGGCTCATTGGTGTGGCAGATGGGGAAGTATAATGTGATGACAGTGGCAGGTTCTGTTCTGCTGCTAGCGTGGGGAATGGCACTTTGTCTCTTCTACCTCTTCATTACTGAAGTCCATGAAATTGGAGTTTCTGTTCTTGCTACCCAGGAAACTTGCTACCCAGGCAAAGTTTAATTTGAATCCTCTCTTCATAGAGGCTTTCAAACACAACACTGTCCTTAAATTTGAGCAAATGTGTGTATTGACTATGCCTCTGTCAGTTATGGAGTGTGACAAAACGAGTGATACCAGGGTTAAACTTAAAAAATTACAAAGAATTTAACAATTTGCCATATCCTGTGTATCTCAAATTACTGTATGCATCCTGTCTGTATGATAAACTAAGTTAACACATAGATTTAGTGGTTTTCCATTTATATTGGAATAGAAATTTTTGGCATAAACTATTACATTTTTACAGTGTGGATTAACATATTTTGATGGAACCTACTTATCAAAATTGTATTCTCTTTGTGCCTTAGAAAAATGTTATATACTGCAGTTAAAAAATACAAATATACCTTCCCCTGCTCCCCCCCCCCCCCCCAAAGCCTCTGTGAAATGCCTCAGAGAAAAATCTGTTGTTCCCTGGAATACAAAGTGAATTTATGTAAGTGTACAGGTCCATAAAAATGGTACATGGATGCAATGTAAAATCTGGTTTTATTTGAATGCCAATGTAAACATTTTTAAGGTGTTTTATTTACTGTTTTACAGCATTGGTTTAGCTCACTTTTTAAAATTCTTTTGTCTTGTAACATATTTGTTATGTTTTCAGTCAACTGTACGGTGATCAAGCTAGATTCTTTGAGGCAGAAAAAGTGCCAAGAATTAAGCACAAGAAGAAGGGAACCGTGTCAATGGTGAACAATGGCAATGATCAGCATGGATCACAGGTCAGCATACAGTGTTGGAAAGCCTTGGTACACATCTGACTAACTAAAATGAAAATTCCTTGAATTTACAAAAGAGACATAACAATGACAGTGTCATCTCAATAGCATCATCTTGTAATGTGGTCAAAAGGTGTGTAAAAAACCAGCCATAGATCAGATAAGTATTTTGCGTAGCGTTTTTGGTGCCAGTGGGTATTTGATTACAGACAAGAAAGAGACTAAAATGGTCAGATTCAAATCCTGTCCTAGATTAATTTTATAAATTTTATTTGTTAGCATTCAGTCCTCTGTATTATTTTTCCCGTGTTTATTCATTTCTATTAAAACCTTGATGTGATTTTGCTAATGTATAGAATGGGCAGGAAAAAGTTCAGTAGTTTAAATGGAAGTGAAAAGTAAGGAAACTGTTCCTAAATCTAGATGGGACATCCCATGGTGTGGAATACCCCGTGGGCCACTTTGGGTCAGCTGCCCTGGCTGTGTCCCCTCACAACTTCTTGTGCCCCTCCAGCTTTCTCGCTGGCTGGGCATGAGAAGCTGAAAAATCCTTGACTTTCGTCTAAACACTACTTAGCAACTACTGAAAACATCAGTGTTATCAACGTTGTTCTCATACTGAACTCAAAATATAGCACTGTACCAGCTACTAGGAAGACAATTAACTCTATCCCAGCTGAAACCAGCACAACTTGTAATATCCATATGTTTTAATTTAAAAAAAGAGGTTTTTAATAATCAAAGAGCAATTTAAAAAAAACTATGGTTTTATTCCAGCTAGAGCTTGTAATATATGGAGTTAATTTTGCTGCTTCACTGCATTGTATGTATAAAATTGTTTGGGTGGGGGGTTTAGGAAGAAGAGTTTACATTTGTATTTATACTTAAGAATGCAGCCTGCTAGCATATACACAGGTATATGGGAATTATGGGAACTTCATTGCAGCTTCTTCCTTGGGAAAGAAAAACTCCTGTAAGGAATTACATTGAGTTGGCTTACAAATATAATGCAGCTTAATGCAGCTGCAAGTTAGCAAATACTAACCAGTCTTAACTGTGTTGCAGAAAATGAGGAGTGAGATGTTACCAGTTAGATTGTAAAGCATGGATGTAATGGTTATGTTCTGTTACCTGTGTGTATCTGCTTCTTCCTCCTTTGTTCATTACCAAGTGTTGTCCATCTTTAATTTGTTACCAAGTGTTCAGCTGGTATCAATCAATGCTACTGTGTTCTAGTTCTCCTCTCAATGCTACTGCATCTGTTTTTTGGGGAAATAAAAGTTTGTGATACAAGGGAAGGAAGGAGAAAAGTCTGGACAGAATTAGGTGAAGGTAGACCTATGGAAGCTTTTGCCAAAACTGTGAAAATGCACCTGCCGAATGCAGTTTGATGAACAGGTGATTTGAGCTCAGCTCACAGCTCACTGCTGCCCAAAAGGGTAGCCTTGCTCTTCCTGTCCTCTCCCTTTCATCAGCAGTGAGGCCTGTCACAACCTTTGCTGATCTTGCACAACAAACCTACCAGACAGATAACTATCTGCTCTTCCTCCGGTGGTCTGGTTTTCTGCCAGATTGGTGAGTCAAACCAATTCACAGAAGGGTCCAACGAGCCGGAGCTGCAAGCTCATGTGGAGGGCGACTTACATGAGAGAGCCTCTCTTCCTCAGGCAGTGGCTGTGAGCTGTAGGTTTCCTCACCATGTTCTCAGAGCTGATGCAAGAAGACTAATCTTCTCCTGCAGAAGTCAGGAAGAGTTGGTTTTGCCCTACTGATTTCAGTGAGAGTTGTACCTCTCCTAAGGTAAAACTCAAGCCCTGAATTTTTCTATTTACTGTTACTGGTTTTGTATCTCTCTTGTAGTTTCTTATTACTACAGGGGAAAACCTGGATTACCTTGATGGTGTGCATACAGTATTTGGAGAAGTGACAGAAGGCATGGATGTATTGAAGACAATTAACGAAACCTTTGTAGATAAGGATTTTATCCCGTATCAAGATATCAGGTGCAACTGCTTTTAACTTCCCTTTTTGAGGAATACATTATAATTAAACAAATTAATCTTTTTTGGAAGCTAGATTAATATAGTGATGTCAGGTGACCTGTACATGATATCTTAAATACTTTTATTCCAGTATTATTGGTAAAATAAGCAGGTACTAAAATGAACAACTGTGTAAGAAAGTGTGCAACTATGTTGCCTTTACAAAAGCATCAGTACTACTGGTATTTACAAACATACAGTATGTTTGGCTGTTTGGGATAAACAGAATCAGCGGGGCTGGTTTCCTGTTACTTGGGTAAAGAGAGTTTTATTTGCATGTGACTGATGCTGGTCTTGGTTTTGTTTTCTGTAAGGATAAATCATACAGTAATTTTAGATGATCCATTTGAAGATCCACCTGGCTTGTCTATTCCTGATCGCTCACCAGAACCTACTAAGGAACAGCTAGATGTGAGTGTTCATGATAGCTTCTTGGGGAAAAGTTGGAAGAAATAATGAAATTTATCCCTATTAGTGGCCAGCAGAGACTTGGTCAAAATAAGAATTCTGTCTTAAGACTTTGTCTGTCAAATCTATATCCTAAAAGAACTATACGTTTTTAGCATAGGAGGATAAGAGATGCTCTTCTACTACACTAGCTTGAGTTCCGATATGTCAAATGCTTGTCTGTTATTTGGGGCCGTTGCTGTGTTTAATCAAATATGGCTGCGTAATCTTTCAAGAAAAAGATAAAAGGGTGACATGGGTGCTCTCCCCTTTGACTGTAGTGGAGTTAGGTTGGAAAGCGGTATTTTAGTTTTCTAATTACAGTGTAGATAAGCAGAACACTCAGAATTTTCACCTTTGGCATTACTTGTTTTCTGTATACTGTGGTAGAAGACAAAATATAACTAACATTTATTAACTTAACTGGTGTTTTCCTTTTAAATGTGAAATAGTTAGTGTTTCAGTGGAAGTAATCTTGCTCATTCTTTGAGTTATATCTGCAAGCATAGATACTGTTGTGGTGTATTTGTTCAAACAGAAGGAACTTGCTAAAAATACAATTGTAATAATTCATAATTTACTGATAGCATACAGTTATGGAAGTTGCTATGTGAGATTATCTCCTTGTGTGGAAACAGTTGTTTCAAGCAATGAATAAATTGACTAGACAGAATATTGTTTATTTTTAACCTTAATAGATATAATTACAAGATTGGAATAAGGCTTTCATAGTACATCTGCACTGTGGTTAATCTCTGATGTACCTTCAGATAAGTTAAACGGTATAAGGAATTTAATAGCTCACTGCCAACTGCATAGAGATTTGAAAACTTTTACTTGGTTTTCTTCCGCCATAGCCTGTCTGAAGATACACCTTTCAGTGTAGAAATGTCTGTAAGAAGGGCAGCGTTCTAGAGATGCTGATGAGGAGACAAAATTACTCCTCAAATCCTGCCTAGATGTAGATGTGTGAAAATAAAATTCTTGTTGTGATTTTTAACGTTTGAGTCTTATTAGACACCCCAGATATTTGCAGTGTTCATTATCGTCATTTCTGGTAGGAGCTATCTAGATTAGAAATGAGTTGACACTTGTGGTGAGATGTTGAGTATGAGATGGGAGTATAAAAGAATTTATCTAACTGAATATGGTTCAAATTGGGCCTGAAAGTTCATATGTAGTTCATAGTGCCTGAAACATGAGGATAACATCTTTTCCCTCTCTTTTAAATCTAAGTGGGAAGAACAGAATGAAAGCCCAGTTCTGCAGAGATGCAGTGCTTAAGCATTTTTCATGTCTTGGGGGCTGAGGGGTGAGGTCATCCAAGTAATATTTGCAAAGTGAGAAAGAATTTTTGGCCGTGGCTTGGTAATAAATAGCTTTTTCCTTCGTTTTTCAGAGTGGCAGAATAGGAGCAGATGAAGAAATTGATGACTTGAAAGGACGGTCTGCAGATGAAATAGAAGAAGTTCAGGCAGAAAAAGAAGCAAAAACTCGTGCCATTCTTCTGGAAATGGTGAACATATTTCTGTATTTGCCTTTTAGATGTTATTCCTGTGTGTGTGCATGTTATATTAAGTCTAGGAGAATGTGTACTATTTATCTTGAAATTGCTTATCTGATGATGATGTCATGGCTCAGAATCTGTGCTATTAAATGTCTGTGGTATATTGAAAAGGATTGAGCATGAGCACTGGAGGTGGTTTTCTGATAAAACAGGTGATATTTAATTTTTAAAGCCAGGATTAAGAGTGGACCAGTGGAGGCTTTATAAAAACTTGCTAGAAATGCATGCAGTTAAAAAACATAATATACGTAATATGCTGCTGTGTATATATAATCCTGGAAAAGGTTTAGCATGCGTGGGAGAGAGCTGAGCTAATTTGTGATAATCTCTTCCCAGTACATATAGTGGCATTGAGGTTGCATTATTCATGTATGTAATGGCAGTCTTCCTTCTGTGGGATTAGGTTGCATTTAACATTGGTTAACTTTATGTTCTTCCTTCTTAAATATAATGTTTGGTAACTGCTGGCAGTTGTAAACTCCATATAGCAACAAAAATTGTGAATAGGCTTTGAAGTCTTTTTTAAAAAAAAAAAAAGAAAAAAGCGCACACACACTGTTGAACGATGGGTGATTCCATCACATTTCTTTACAACTACCAAATTCAAATTTGTGGTGAATAGTTTGCAGCAGAGGCTAATACCAAGCTCAGTCCAGATGTGGCCACAGTGTTGCAGAAGATCTGCTGGTGTGGGCTCTTGTTTTGCTGCAGCAGCAGTGGGGCTGATGACGTGTTTTCCAGATAAGGTTAGCTAAAAAAGGCAAGTGGGGTATGTGAGCCGATAAAGTAATTTTCAGTGACTATTGCTGCGTAGCATGCAATAGGGAGCTATGCTCTATAAGCTGAAGAGATGAAAAACTTAAGTGTGCTGCTAGTTTCACTGATTTGAAAAACCCCAACTATTAGTTCCACTATTCTTTTGTTGAAACAGTAAACTTCTCTGAGAGTCACGTGCTCAAACTCCTTTTGTGTTCTTTTTTGTGGAATCTGCTTCTTGTGTTATTTTGCTTCTTTATGCTATCAAACTAATGTGCATTACCTTTTTATTAGCATATTAAGTAAAAGATGGAGATAAATAATTTAAATATCACTAGTCTTTTGTTCAGGTTTTAAAAAGAAGTGCTACAGTTCAACAGGAGGTAGTATGTGTATTTGCATTTTCCCGTGTAACTGAATTTGCTATCAAGCTATCTTAAATTTAAGCTTATCCTAGCTGTTGCGAGATTTCAAGGAAAGGCGAGTTGATCTTGGGGGCAGAGGTGAAGGAATGGATCCAGTCCATTTTTATTTTTGTAACAGAGTGGCTCTAAATGTACACTTCGACCTTTTAGAACTGTGTATTTGTTATAACAGGGAAAGTGAGGTAGAAAGTATTTGTGACTTTCATGAATTCCTAGTGGTGGAACTGCAAATAGATAATCATTTTTAGGTACTATGGAAAACACTTTTTTGTGACATTAAATAGGAAAAATATTTTATTAATTTTTTGATTTTGTGATAGGAATGTGTCCGAGATCATCCGAGAGATGTGTTGCCAGTGTGCTTGTGGCAATAAAATGTAGAGAGCTTTAGGCAGAAGTGACAAAGGTCTCTTTCTGTTTGCTGTAGGTGGGAGACTTACCCGATGCAGAGGTCAAGCCACCAGAAAATGTGCTGTTTGTTTGTAAACTGAATCCTGTGACCACAGATGAAGACCTAGAGATAATATTTTCACGATTTGGTCCCATTAAAAGGTAATTATTGTAAAATAATAAAGAAAACCTTCTTTGTTGAAACTGAACTTGATTCCCACCAGTCTATTTAGGTTCGGCTGTTGGGTAGTATTCCAGTATCTCTGGAGGTTTATGCTGTGGCTGCATGTATTTGGATAGAGACTACAACAATGGTGATAGGAAGTCAGATCTAGCTAGATGATTATCCTGTCCCAGCAGTGGTTTTAACTGAAAGCCTGGGGAAGTATAGGAACAAGGAAAGCATATGATACTCTCCCCAGCCCCCCGTCCTCTCCCTCCTTTCAGCAGTTTTTGTCTCAGATGCTACATGAGCAAGATACATACAGTCTCTGGGTTTTCATTTTGCATGGGAGTATGTATGTTTTGGGATAAAATGACAAACATTTCTGGCATCCAGTATACTCCTTGTTAAGGTGTTTCTCATGCCTGCTGCCTTTTTCAGTTTTGAACTTCCTAGCAGTTTTCGTTGATTCCGCCTGGTACTGGTATCAAAAGACATGACGGGCAGTGAAACCTACTTTCTTACACCTCCCTATCCTATACTCCAAAGTCATCTTTTTTTCTTGCAAAGAGTACTATCCTACATACTCATGCTTTGTAGAGGAATTTTCCTTACCTTGTTTCCCGTTTCTCAAACTTTTTCTCTTCTTTTGTTTCATCTCAAGATGAGAGGACCAGAATTGCACACTGTATTAAAGAAATTACAGATTTACAGTGGCACAGTGGTATTCTCTGCTTTGTTCTCAACTGCTTTTCTAGTCAATGCTAAAGCTATTTTTTTTTCCCAATGCACAATTAGGTTTCCTCCCCCCATGCTCATCTTGTTGCATTTCTCTACATTGAACGTCATTTGCTATTTTGCTGTTCAGTTGGTCTCCCAAGAACTTTCTGCAGTTTTTTCAGTCTTTATTTTTGCCACCTTTAACGATTTAGTATCATCAGCAAACTGCTGCTGACCTATCTACTTTCTCAGTGAGAAATGACTATTTACTCTTGCCTGGTCTTTTGCATGTTTATCAATGCAAAGATGTTTCTTATGCTATTGCTGCTTAGTTTTCCCAAAAGCCTTTGGTGCAGGAGTTTATTAGAATTTTGGGAGGGATTTGAAAAGACTGCATCAGAAATCATCATTGTGCATAAGCATATTGACTTTTTCAGAGAACTTCACTTAGGTTTACTCAGATGGTCCTGAGTAGGTCCTATTTATTCAGATGGAGACTAACTCTATTCTGCATTGAGTTTCTATAAATTTGTGCAGTACTGGCATGCAGGCCTGCAGAGTCCCAAATCCTTCACTAGACTGTCTCTGTGTCTCTCTGCGTGTGAGTGAAATTGGCATTGTTTGCCACTTTTACAAGTCCAGCATGATTTGTGGATGTCCTAGGGATTTCTTACTTTTTTTTTTCTTTATCTCTTTGTTCAGTACCTCTTCTGCATTCTTGCTTTCAGACAGATTCTCTGAATAATCCACAAAGGAGGGTTCTGGCACAAAACTGTCCTACCTTCTTCCTTGCTGATGGCTGCTACAGAGAATTCCCATAGCTTGTCTGAATAGCCTTGTCTTCTATTCCCCCCCCTTTTCTTCCCCCTCTTTATCCCCCCCCCCTTTCTTTTGCTTGCTTTCCCCCCTCTTTCTTTTGCTTGCTTTCCCCCCTCTTTCTTTTGCTTGCTTTCCCCCCTCTTTCTTTTGCTTGCTTTCCCCCCTCTTTCTTTTGCTTGCTTTCCCCCCTCTTTCTTTTGCTTGCTTCCCCCCTCTTTCTTTTGCTTGCTTCCCCCCTCTTTCTTTTGCTTGCTTTCCCCCCTCTTTCTTTTGCTTGCTTTCCCCCCTCTTTCTTTTGCTTGCTTTCCCCCCTCTTTCTTTTGCTTGCTTTCCCCCCTCTTTCTTTTGCTTGCTTTCCCCCCTCTTTCTTTTGCTTGCTTTCCCCCCTCTTTCTTTTGCTTGCTTTCCCCCCTCTTTCTTTTGCTTGCTTTCCCCCCTCTTTCTTTTGCTTGCTTTCCCCCCTCTTTCTTTTGCTTGCTTTCCCCCCTCTTTCTTTTGCTTGCTTTCCCCCCTCTTTCTTTTGCTTGCTTTCCCCCCTCTTTCTTTTGCTTGCTTTCCCCCCTCTTTCTTTTGCTTGCTTTCCCCCCTCTTTCTTTTGCTTGCTTTCCCCCCTCTTTCTTTTGCTTGCTTTCCCCCCTCTTTCTTTTGCTTGCTTTCCCCCCTCTTTCTTTTGCTTGCTTTCCCCCCTCTTTCTTTTGCTTGCTTTCCCCCCTCTTTCTTTTGCTTGCTTTCCCCCCTCTTTCTTTTGCTTGCTTTCCCCCCTCTTTCTGTTGCTTGCTTTCCCCCCTCTTTCTGTTGCTTGCTTTCCCCCCTCTTTCTGTTGCTTGCTTCCCCCCCCTTTCTGTTGCTTGCTTCCCCCTCTTTCTGTTGCTTGCTTCCCCCTCTTTCTGTTGCTTGCTTCCCCCCCTCTTTCTGTTGCTTGCTTCCCCCCCCCTTTCTGTTGCTTGCTTCCCCCTCTTTCTGTTGCTTGCTTCCCCCTCTTTCTGTTGCTTGCTTTCCCCCCTCTTTCTGTTGCTTGCTTTCCCCCCTCTTTCTGTTGCTTGCTTCCCCCCCCTCTTCTGTTGCTTGCTTCCCCCCCCTCTTCGGTTGCTTCCCCCCCCTTTTCGGTTGCTTCCCCCCCTTTTCGGTTGCTTCCCCCCCTTTTCGGTTGCTTCCCCCCCTTTTCGGTTGCTTCCCCCCCTTTTCGGTTGCTTCCCCCCCTTTTCGGTTGCTTCCCCCCCTTTTCGGTTGCTTCCCCCCCTTTTCTGGTTGCTTCCCCCCCTTTTCTGGTTGCTTCCCCCCCCTTTTCGGTTGCTTCCCCCCCCTTTTCGGTTGCTTCCCCCCCCTTTTCGGTTGCTTCCCCCCCTTTTCGGTTGCTTCCCCCCCTTTTCGGTTGCTTCCCCCCCTTTTTGGTTGCTTCCCCCCCTTTTTGGTTGCTTCCCCCCCCTTTTTGGTTGCTTCCCCCCCCTTTTTGGTTGCTTCCCCCCCCTTTTTGGTTGCTTCCCCCCCCTTTTTGGTTGCTTCCCCCCCCTTTTTGGTTGCTTCCCCCCCCTTTTTGGTTGCTTCCCCCCCTTTTCTGTTTCTCCCCCCCTTTTCTGTTTCTCCCCCCCTTTTCTCTTTCCTTCCCCCCCCTTTTCTCTTTCCTTCCCCCCCCTTTTCTCTTTCCTTCCCCCCCCTTTTCTCTTTCCTTCCCCCCCCTTTTCTCTTTCCTTCCCCCCCCTTGGTCTGTTTCTCTCCCCCCCCCCTTGGTCTGTTTCTCTCCCCCCCCCCCTTGGTCTGTTTCTCTCCCCCCCCCCCTTGGTCTGTTTCTCTCCCCCCCCCTTTGGTCTGTTTCTCTCCCCCCCCCCTTTGGTCTGTTTCTCTCCCCCCCCCTTTGGTCTGTTTCTCTCCCCCCCCCTTGGTCTGTTTCTCTCCCCCCCCCTTGGTCTGTTTCTCTCCCCCCCCCTTGGTCTGTTTCTCTCCCCCCCCCTTGGTCTGTTTCTCTCCCCCCCCCTTGGTCTGTTTCTCTCCCCCCCCCCTTGGTCTGTTTCTCTCCCCCCCCCCTTGGTCTGTTTCTCTCCCCCCCCCCTTGGTCTGTTTCTCTCCCCCCCCCCTTGGTCTGTTTCTCTCCCCCCCCCTTGGTCTGTTTCTCTCCCCCCCCCTTGGTCTGTTTCTCTCCCCCCCCCTTGGTCTGTTTCTCTCCCCCCCCCTTGGTCTGTTTCTCTCCCCCCCCTTGGTCTGTTTCTCTCCCCCCCCTTGGTCTGTTTCTCTCCCCCCCCTTGGTCTGTTTCTCTCCCCCCCCTTGGTCTGTTTCTCTCCCCCCCCTTGGTCTGTTTCTCTCCCCCCCCTTGGTCTGTTTCTCTCCCCCCCCTTGGTCTGTTTCTCTCCCCCCCCTTGGTCTGTTTCTCTCCCCCCCCTTGGTCTGTTTCTCTCCCCCCCCTTGGTCTGTTTCTCTCCCCCCCCTTGGTCTGTTTCTCTCCCCCCCTCTTTTTTTTTGTTTTTTTGGGTCTTGATCATCTTTTGGTTTGTCTGTCCTAATCCTGATTTGTCACTTTCTTGGGACACATGGGGGAGGTCTCTCCTTATTAAGTCTCACATTAATACCACATTTCCTGTCCTTGTTGCCTGTTTGACATCCTTCAACATCCTGTATATGACATGAGAATTCTGACTACAAGAGTTTAATAATACTGGTGCAATACTGTATTGCTCCCATTTTGTGCCTACTGATTCAATACTTTAGGCTTCTGATTTTTGCCCAGTGAACTGCCTGATAAGATGGCTGCTGAAGAGGTGCTTGCTAAGAAGAGAAAGTTTGTCACGTGATGCCTGTTTAAACTTTCCTTAAAATGACTGAGAAAACAGAATGTGACATTTCTTGTCTTGCATTAGTGAAATGCAAAAAATAACAAACAGTAATGTTGGAAAACAGATTTTGTTTCATTAATCAGAAATTCATCCCTAGTTTTACACTTCACGTTAACCACTTGTGAGTTAAGTGTAATAATTACTCAAGTAATTTCACATGCATTTTTTCTGTGCAGACACCCCCACATCAGTAGGGGTCTCGAATCAAGTGTTATATAATACCTTCAAGGGTTTGGTTTTTTTTATCGTGGTGCTTTTTGTTTGGTTTTTTTTTTTAACTGTTGCTCTCCCTTTTAAGCAGTGCTTGCCTATACTATATTTTTTGCTCCAACAGCACTGACATTTTAATTTCATGTCAATTTTTCAGCTGTGAAGTGATTCGGGACTGGAAGACTGGTGAATCTCTTTGTTATGCTTTCATTGAGTTTGAAAAGGTACGTTTTTTAGGTTCACTGTATGTAGATTCTGCTTATGAAAGTTCATTTTTTATATACTTCCATTAAGGAAAAACACTGAAATCTTGAAGTGTGGGGTAGCTAATTTTTCTCTTACTGGCTTAGTTATAGAAGTTGTAGGCCCTAAATGAGGCAAACATTTAAGTCTTTATTCAATCAAGCAACACAAATATGTACTTCTTAGGTTGTCTTGAAACCAGTGCGAGGAGAGCAGGTCCCTTTTTTTCCCCAGAACACATAAGGCCTTTGAAGAGTTAGAGAAGAGAATGAATGCTAGGAGAAAAAGGAGGCAAGCTGCATAAAGAGAGGAGGGTGTATGAAAGCAGGTAGATCAGTGTGTACAGTAGTGTCCTATATTGGGCTTGTAAATGATGCTTGCTTTATCAACATGCTCTTACTGTGAGATTGACAGTAATAGTTCTCTTGATGGTGCATAGCTTCTTGTTTCTAGCTGCTGATCTCTCTTAATCTGTGAGGGAAAACTGGAAAACACTGGAAAAGTGTTCTCACTTTTCTTCAGTCTACTTATGTGCTTAAAATGGAGCTTTTATTAGTTGTCCTTTTTTTCGTTGTTTTTCTGAATGTATTACGTGTCAAACACGTAGCTGGATTGGCAATTTTTTAAAATAGTGAAATTAACTGAAGACTTGGAATTTGAAATGCTGACATTTGGACAAAGCATAACTACTTCTTTTGAAATGTCACAATGCAAGAACTGCTGTGCTTTAGGCAATTTTAGAAAAAAAAATGTATGCCATTAAGCAGTTGAATTTGTGGTTGAGCTCTTCAGTGAATATTCCTATGAAATAATCATGACTTAAAATTTTCTGGAAACATTAATATCAGGAGGAAGACTGTGAGAAAGCCTACTTCAAAATGGACAATGTGCTGATAGATGACAGACGGATACATGTAGATTTTAGCCAGTCTGTTGCAAAGATTAAGTGGAAGGGAAAAGGTAGGTACAGTTGCAATTCTTTGACGCTCATAACTTAATAAGCTGTGATTTCTAAACTGTAAGCATTATACAAATAGAAGGAATTTTTATGAGTTTAAATCATGACATCTTCAGGGATATAAAATTCCTGGTACTCTAATAAATAGAGCAGCACAGTTGGTAGCTCTTCACTTACTCTGTAAGAAAGAGTAGAAGGGTTTACTACTGTTATATTAACATTGCATTGCCATGAATTACCTTTTTATCAGATGTATTTTTGCCACTAAATAATTTGTTCCTCTCAAGCTTTAAAAGTAATGGGTTTTGATATTCCTTATTAGCAAAATAATATGGCAGTACATTGTTACTTTCTAGTTTCTTTTCTTTATTCATTGTGTGACAGTCGAATGTATACAAGAAAGTCAATATTCAGGCCAGGGATTTCCCTTCTTCACCTCCTGTAGGTCAAGCATATTGCATAGCAGGCTGTATGTTATAAAACCCAATTTCAGATGTTTGAGGATGTTTTGGGAGGACAAAGGTGGTGGGAGAGGTTATTTGGTTGTTGGGGACATCAGGAAAACACTGGACTTGGAGAGGTGACTGTGCATTGCAGTGGTGATGTTCTTGTGCGTCTTCGCCTAAAAATGCAGTCAGCCTTCAATTTTTTGCATCCAGTTTCTCCAGGCTGGGGACTAGTCATGGACACTGAGGTGCTAGAACTTGCCCTGCACAGAGCTGAGATGACTTTGTAATCTATAGCATGCTCCGCAGTGCATCCTGTACTAACTGACTATGTGGAAAACTATTCTTTATCTGGGTAACTTAGGTCTAAATTGTCCTAAATATTGGAAAGCTAACTGTATTGTTTTCTTGTTGTGCTTATATGGTACCCAAAAAATGACCTAGGGGAGGTGTTGTCCTTCTTCCACCTTCAGTAGCCGTTTCTGACCTAGCCAGTTAATATTGCAGTTTTAACTATGACCGTGAGATGGCAGCACATTGCTGTAGAATAGATTATTAATCTGTGAGTTGGTACTTTCAGGTAAATGGATGGAAAATTAAATCTGTCATGCCCGTCTTTAAATCAAGACATGACAAATTTTTTTATAGTTTTCCATTTGAATTCTTAAACTGCAGCTGTCTCAGAGGATTCCCTTCGTGCATCCCTGAGCAAAAAAGTAATTTCATAATGAGAATAGTCTGTAGGCTTTCATGGTAACAGAATTTTAAGTAGTGTGACATAGGACCTGTAATCAAAGTGGGACTAAACCAGTTGCTGAATCCTGCTTTGTGATCCTGTTCATGTGTCGTCTCCACTGGACATGAGTGAGGAGAAAGCCGTATGTTGTTCATGGGATCTGCAAGCAAGAGAAGGACAAAAAATCACAACTTGTCCTACTCTCTTCTACTCTGTTACCCAGATGTCAGTGTTGTTTCTGGAACTGTGTCCTGCTATGTATATGTATATGGTTATGAAAAGCCCTTAAATTCATAAGCAGAACTTAATTATACATATGAGTCTTGGTTGTTTTTTTTAGTTGGAGTGAACTGAATATATTTTTCTGTGGACAGGTGGGCGGTATACCAAGGACGATTTCAAAGAGTACGAAAAGGAACGTGACAAACCTTCAAAACTTTCTCTGAAAGAGAAGGTAAAACCAAAGCAGGAGTATCCTTTTCTGGTCAAAGGTATTTTTTGAACTGAGTACAGTTTATGAAAACAGCCTGGAAAATCCTTCTTAAAGCTTGCCAAATGGATGTTTTGCGGCTGCTTCATATAATTATTTGGTGTTTGAGATGGAATTAAGCATTTTGCATTTTTCATTTGATGACCTCAATGAATTTAGTCAAATCAGAATGTGCTGTTTCACTTCCATGTTGTGTGCAGGTAAATAACATTTCAAGTCTACAGCCCTGGAATGACATATGGCATAACAGATTTTTAAGTTGTTTCAGAGGGGGCCTGCTGCATCCAGAACGAGACCATAAGATTAACTAAATCATGCTCTGAGATTATACTCTGCTTGTGGTCACCATGAGAGAGAAGACGACCATAACTTGTTCCACAGGTAGAAAAGAAAGGAGAATTGGGACCTGGCTGTACTGTTTGACAGGACAGAATTCAGTCATTTTAGCAGGGCTGATTTTTTTTTCAATGTGTACGATCCTGTTCTGACTGAAATACATGGGAAGCCTTGGTAAACCCTGGTCTGATAAGCAGGGATTTGTTTGCTTCATGAGCTTTTATGTTCTGCTGTTTATTGATATTAACTAACAGATCTGTCCTTAACCAACACTATCAGTGCCAAGTATGACCTTGTGCTGGATGAGGATATAGAAGAGTCTCAAACAAGTCAGTCGCACTTGGCTAAAAAACAAAAGAAGAAAAAGCACCACCACTCTGAAGATGAAGAGGATGACAAGAGGACCAAAGCATCTAAGGTCTTGTCTCTTCCTGCATTAACTTTATACCTGTTTATTGTCCTCCTAATAAGAGAAGCCAGGAAAAAAAAGTCTGATACTGAACTGAAGACATGGCATGCAAAGTCCTGTAAAATACAGCAGCTGTAAACATACAGAAGGCTGATGTTAGTATCTGATTATGAAAGCGGCTTTCCAAATCTTCCTGGGCTTTTGAAGCTTGGCATGTCTGAACAGCTTATTGCCAAAACATCCTGAAGAGGCAATATAGCCTCTCATAAAGTAGATCTTCAGCACTTTGAACCTGTTGTTCCATGCTTCCAGTCACGAACTAGTAGTTAACCACATTTCATGAATGCAAACTATTTCTCATTTTCTTGCCAGACCTGTGTGTGTTGGCTTTTTCTTATATGGAATCAGAAACACAATCTCTTTGTGTGTTTTTTTTTGTTTTTGTTTTTCCTTAATTGTTTTGGAAGTGTGTGTGTAAAATCTGTATGCAGGTTTGCTTGCATCTGAATTGTGCAAGCATGCAGTGCTGTAAGACTGAGGCTGTGGAGGAGATCATCAGAAGTTCTGTCCTCCATTAGTTCCACTGCTGCCTGTCAGGTCAGAATTCTGTCATTTCTGTGAACTTGGAATAGTCAAGGTGTTGATGTTTCATGGAAATGATGTCTGCAATGATAAAGTGGAGGGTTAACTACCATTGAAGCGTGAGCATTCAGAGAATTGAGCTAAGCTGAAAAACAAAGAAAACAACCCCCAATATTTTAACAATGCAAGCTTTATGAGTCAGAACAGCTGTCTTCTAGCAACTTTGCAGAAAGTGATAAGGTTCCAGCCACAGTAAATAAAGTCTTGGTATGAGTTTTGAGTACTGCCTTTAAGTTCTTCCTACAGAGAGCATACATGATTGTGTTGTTCCATTGCATCACTTCTTGCTGTGATGCTAAAAATAACTTTTCTCATGAACATAAGCAATTAAATTTTTTCAGTGCCACCAGTGAGCCCTATCAGTCATTCTTGGCACACAAGTCTTTTTGTCACTGTATACTAATTCAGTTGGGATCCTTTGGGTGGAGGGGAGGGACCTGTTCAGATAATTAGTCTCGACTGGAGCATATACATACAAGAGGTCTGGACTAATGTTGGTTTAGACTTCCTCCTGTCTTTTTGGCTGACTTACATTGTCATTTTAACATCTTGAAACAGATATTTCTGGAAGTAATCTTTGTTCTTGATGGTTCAGAAATCACACGTGTGGAACTGGCTGGCTGTGTGTTACCAGCAGAGAACATTTTAGAGTCATTCAGATGTCTCCACCCCTGCAGGTGGTACAAGAAGTACTGGTAGCTATTGGCTGTAAACCCGTTAGAATTGTTACAAGGGGACTGCGAGACACAATAGCAGTGGACTTCATAGCACAAAAACATGAGGACAGTGGGATTCCTGGTACTATTTCCAGGTTCTGGAAAAGAGTATTTTCTAGTGCTTGACTCTGTGATCTCTTCTGTGTCTCTATCTCTTTGTGATTTAATCACCTGCACCTATTGTGGTTTGTTCCTGTAGTCTGCTGCTGCTGTATTCTGGTATCTTCTTTCCCACTGCTTTCCTCCTTTGCTCACCTTTACCTGTTTCAGTGTAAATAGCTTGGCCGCCTTATGCCCAAAATCACAGGTGGAGGCTTACTTCTATTCTCTGATGGCAAGCAACGTAGTTCCCTCTTGCAGCTGTGAAAATGAATTTCTGGGAAGAATTTTTCTCTGTGTCTGCACTTGAACATTCTTGTTAGTGTGTACTGTATAGTATGTACATACTGAGCAGTGTGTACTCGGTCTCATTTAGAGTGTCTTGGGCATGGCCCTTTCCAGATGAAATCTGCAGGCAGCTTAGCTGACAAATCCTGTTTAGCATATATACAATGTAATTTTATTTTTTTTTTTTAGGTTTAAAATTTGGGCATAATCTGGGGAACTTGCACAAGAACAGGGGAAGGAAGCATGTTCTTGAGGCAGAATATGTTCAGTGTGAATACTGAGGCCAGCACAAAGCATAACAGTAGGGAAACTTTTTTATGAATGGTAGCATTTTTAGTATAGGCAAACAAAGCATTTTCCTTTAACCCTATTTTGGAAATACTAGAATGTATTTGAGGTAAGAACTTCAAAACAAAACAACAGCAGACCTTCCACAACTAGTTGGTCAAAGACCACAGTAGCCATGCTTCATACATAAACTTCCACCCTGAGTCCCTAGTGTGGCAGAGGTTTTAATTAACAGACAACAGGGTCTTATAATGGGAAGTTCTGGCAACTGAAACTGCAGTTCGTGCTACTAGCTCCAGCTATGACTTGAAGGGGATTTATTTTCCAAATAGTTTCCATGATGTTGAGTCATTTTTCTGTTATCTTGCTGGTTTTTTTTTTCTTTAGTATATTTTGACTCATCCTTTTCTTAGTCTGACACACGTTTCCTGAATCTTCAGCCTCTGTGTTGATGTGTTAAGAATATATTTTTGAATCTTGTGCGGTTTGACTTGATTCCAGAGGGTAGAAGAGGTATGGTGTTGTGGCTTGCTTTTAGTAGGTAACAGGATGTGGGTCTGGAGCAGGAGGTTGGACTACGGTGCGGGTTTGTGAATAGGATTTGGTAGCATATCTTTGAATACAGGTCATGCAACTGCTTGAGATCTATGTTATGACTTTGTCCCTTTTCCAGTTTTCTCTTAGAGTTTACTATGTCTGTGTATGAGTGTATCCTCATGTGTTTTCTGTATGGGTCATACCCATCAGTCTGCAAAATACAACTTATTTTTCATTACCTCGTTATTTCCATTTCAACTCATGCAATTTGTGTTACTGTTTGACTGTACATTTAAAAGGATCGGATTCTCTGTGGTGCCTTTTCTTGTGGACTTCTAGCTTCAAGGAAGTAAAGTTCTTTGTGTGTGTGTAGTTGGTCTCTGTAACAGTGTCATTCATTTTTCTGAAGCCTAAAATTTAGGCCATTAGAGATTATTACAGGCAGGTTTTCAAAAGTGTTCTGCATCTTCTTAGCACTGGAATGCCCGTGGGGCTTGAGCCAAAACCTATGATGGAAATACTTGCATTGCTTACATAAGAAGTCAAAATCCAAATCTAGCTTGTGTGGTGCTTATGAAGAGTTTGATAATATCCATCTGAGTTGAATCCCTGATATAACCAGTTTTGGTAAAGCTTCTTAGGAAATACAAGCAGCAGCATGCCTGGCAGCCATGCTTTTCTCCATAAATCCTGACAAAAACTGTAGACTTACCTTCTTCATATAGTTATGCTGGGTTTTTTTTAATGTGGGGTTTTTTTCCAAAACATCAGGGATGTGAATCTATTTCAGGTGGTACCAGCCTTAGCTAAGGAACCAATGATGCTTGATTCTTTTCTAGTTCTCTTCATGTCTGTGTATATTTTTCACTTTTGTCTGTAACTGCATATCCATCCAATTCCTTTAACAGGATTCTGATCGAAAACATGAAGGAGAACGCTGTAGAGAGAAGATAAAGAGTGAGAAGAAAGACAGGCATCGGAGTCGCAGCCGATCTCAAGAGAGAGACTACACTTACAGCAAACAAAAAGACAAATACAAAGAGGACTTCCGAATAAGAGACTGGGATAAAAAATCAGACAGAAGCAGAAGTCCTAAGAAATCAAAAGACAAAGAGAGGTCCAAGTACAGATGAAGGACGAGGGAAAGAGAGGGGAACTAAAATGCGTTTTCTTCCAGCATTTCTAACATTCTCTTAAATGGACGTGCAGTTACTGGACAAAAGCAGTTGCCTTCTGTTGGCAACTTGGCCTTATAATTCTATGAATGCCCAGTGTATGACTGTCGGAGTAAGCCTTGATTCCAAAAAGGTGGTTTCAATAAAGTATTTCACGTTAGTGAAATGGTTTTGAGTGTCTGATAAGAAATGTTGTCTAAAGCTTTTTGGAAACATAGGCATGCGCTAACAAGTGAAGTGTCCTTCTCTGCTGTGAAGAGATTTGCAGGACATACCTCCTTTCTACAAGGAGGTTGTATTTACCTTTCAGCACTTTCAGATGCTATGGTAATGAGTGTGATAGAAGACCTGGGGAGACAGAAATGTGCTGTGCAGATTCATTCCAGAAAGTGGGCAGATACCGTTTGTATATGAATACTCAAAACTCTACTTCCTTCCTTTAAAATTAAGTGCTTCTGGTTGGCTTAGTCCCATCAGCTCTGTTTGCCGACACCACTGTGCAGCAGTGGTTAAAGGCCCTGAAGTACTGCTGTGCTGCTTGCAAGGGCCATGGAAGTGCTGCACCATACTAAATCAATTGCACTTATTTGCTTGCTCACTTACACAGATCACTTGGCTGTGTGGCATTGCTGGAGGAGTCTCAAAACTGAGATTCACTTGATACTTTGCCCACCTGTAGTCACTGTTAAAGATCTGTCCTCTGTAGTGTCAGGGGGATGCAGCTGCTGTGGTGTCAGGCAAATTATGTTGGGTGGGTAGGAAAGAAGAAAATAGTCATTAGCAGAAAAGCAGAATTTGTAACTTGCGTTGCATTTGCCAAACCTAGGTGGGATTAGTTTTCAGGTTTTGTGGCAGAAGTAGGTTGGTTAATAACTTTTCATCTAGAGAGGAATGCAGGTGATGTTATCAGAGCTTGGGTCTTAGTGAAAGTTGGCAGGGTCTTAAATGTCTGGCTTGCTCCTTGCCATTTAAACAGTGTTAGCCAGTATGCATACATTTTAAGAGCATGTCCTCCTCTTTCTCTCCAGAGGAAGAGTGATCTTGCATTGTTAGCAGGGGAGGGGAGACATGGGGAATAGTATTTGTCTTCCCCTCCATGGAATGTGCGATGGCTCAGAGGCAATCTGCTCTGATGAATAAATGTAACTTTTTTTCTTTTGTGATTGTGTAATACTTGCTGTAGTGTCTGATCGTGATATGTAATACGATTTTTATAGCTATTTTTTATAGCTTGATCCCCCCTCATTGGAACATGATCTACAGGACAAAGACCAAATCTAAAATTCAAGGCAGCCAAGAAGAGTCACTGGAAATTACTCTGCCCTGGAGGGCCAGTAGCTGTGCCTGGCTAGAGCATTTGAATGGACTGTATGCAGAAAGTGAACTTCTGATTAAGATGCTTCTATGGGAAGGCTGGTACTAAAAGAACAAAAGCAGCTCTTCACCCCATGGCAGAAAATTCTGACTAAGCAGGCTAGGCAAGACACCTAGAATCTCCAGACCGAAGCTGAGCGGTGATACCAAGAATATTGCATGTGCTTTCCAGCAGCATCTACCCTGTCTTTGCTTTATTAAAGACTAAGTGTATTTGGCTAAGAAGCTGCCTTTTGCTGACTCTCTCCTTTCTAACTTGTGTTTGTGTTTCAAAGCATAGAACTAGAAATCCAGGCTTTCCATAACTGTCTCAGGACAAATCGTTTTTAAGCCATTGGGAACTTGCAGGGTCCTGTGCCATCCTTGCAGCATCTGAGCAAGAGTACAGGGCCTGCTGTCCCAGAGGAGAAATAAAGAGGAAGCCTGTTCTTGGGAGTCTGTCGGGGGAGGCCTGGGACTGAGGACTGCTCACTGTTCTTGTCAAAAAAGCTTCTGCCTTCAGTCTGGGTATAGGAAGACTTCCAAAGAACTGTACTAGGCCAGGATATGATGCATCTGGGGTAGTGCTGCTGAGGCAGTAGGGTTTTCTCTAGCTCCTCCTGCTTTTAGCCTGCTTTGTTAAAGAAATAAGGTTTGCACTGTCATACTGTCCTTGGTTCTTTTCCACAGCATGTTTTTAACATGCAAAAAAACTCTGGCCAAATTTGACAGGGATATGGAGATGGTAAAGCAATTGAGTTCTTGCTGCTTTTAGGAAATGGCAGTCACAGAAAGAGGAAAAAAAAAAAAAAAAAAGCTTCCACTCTGAGAAAAAGCTGGATTCTTGGTGAACACCAGAGATCCTCTTATGGGAGAGATGGTAAAAGGGACTTAACAGCGTGAAGAGAGTCAGCAGGCATTCCTAGGCGTCAGCTAGCCCCAACCACCTGTGGGACATACAGAACTTCTTGATGTTTAGAAACAAACACCCTATTTCAGGTGAATGTGCTTACTTCTTTGCAGCAGAAATGGCTTTTTTTTTTTCTCGCAACAGGAAAATGCTTAAGAACTGAAAGTTTGTACAGGTAGTGTATAGAAGTAAAACAGTCAATTTGCGTTGGTGGCCAAAGAGTCTTCAGAATAAAGGGTTAAAAAATAAGTACATCCAAAAGGTTTCATGTTTCTGATTTTCAATATGTATTAGTACTTTTAAAAATATAGCCGGTATTTTCAGATTGACAAAATTACCTTTTTATATTTTCAGGATGAAACTTTCAAACATGGATGTTCAAAAATTAAGCAATGCGACAATAAATGATAAATGACAGCAGAAAAGCTCCCTATTTGGAGGCAAGTACTTGATTTTAGGTACTGCTAAATAAGACTGCATTTCTAGGCTACTCTGGTAACACGGTGGAGGGATTGCAGTTCCCCTGGTACACGCCTGGATGGCTGAGCACTCTGGGTTAGGTGGGATTTACTGCTATGGTCATCGGAAGTTATGGTTGTGTACATGTGGTTCTTCTGGAAATGATACGAATGAGCCATATGGTCAGCTGAAACCACAAACATTTCCTGCTGTTTCTGTCCTGCTAGAGGTGTTGGAGAGGACGGGAATTTTTATTATCCAGGGGTTGGAGGGTTGACTTGTTTTATTCTAATGAGAGTTCACACTTCCCTATCCTCATTTCCTTTTCGTCAGTGCTATCTCCAACCTCAGTTTCAGTATTGACCTTTGGTGCTTGTGGTAGTTAAAAACCAAAGGAGAACAAAAAACCCCACCTTCCTCTCTAATATCGAGAATAAAATTGAAAATGTCGCAGCAGAAACATCAGCTGCTTCACTTTGACTTAGCTGAGGCCTGTTTGAAGGGGAACTCTTCATGCCTTAGGCTCTCTGTTCAGAGTTAAAGGCTTAAAAACCAGCTCCTTAGAGTTTTCTGTTGGATTCCCTTACCTGTAACAACTTAAAAATACGATGTAGAGTCTGTAAACTGTTGTATTCCATGGATAAGAGGAAGTTAGAGACCTATTTTGTAGTCATGCATTGCAATTCCTTTAGTTCTTTGTAGCTCTCTGTAGACTTGAGGTGGACTTGACCAAAACCATGTTATGAATGGAGTCTGGTCTTAAAGCACTAAAAGCAAATGAGAGAGGCTAGTCGTTTGCAACAGAAATCTCTCTTTAATCCCATGGACATCACACAAGTCAGTAGAAGTAGCATAAGGATTGTGTTCAAGTGGCTGTTATTCCAGGATAGGCGACACAGTAAGCAGTTACCCCAAAACATTTGTGATAACCCTGCATTCATCCTGGTGTCTGCTCTGCTTGATGGCTGTCAGCCTTCTTGCTGATGGCTTCCTCTTTCTTTTTTCAAAGGTCATCATTGTTTATGAAACTCCTCAAGCATAAACCCGGGATGTGCTCTGGGTGGGTTAAGGAGCTGGCAACATGTAAGCATTCTTCATCAAAATCCTGTTTTGGCATGACGACTTGGTGCATTTGCTCTGCCTTTGGGATGTGTGCTGAAAGAGTTGTTCTGCATAGCCCCATGCGTGGATGGAAAAGCGTGCCATGTGTCCCTGGTTCTGGGCTGCCAAGAATCTTTACTCTCTGTAGGTAAAGCTGTACCTGCTTCCTTCCACTTGTCAAAAAATCCCAACAACCACCCAAACAAAACAAAACAAAACACCACAAAACAAAGCACCCCCCCCCGCCCCAAACTATTAGTTGTTTGAACAAGCATATTAATTGCACATTTAAGAAGTTAAATTCAAAATTTTTCAGAAGCATTTCTGAATCTGTTGCTGCTTTTATCTTTGTTCATATCACCCTCCTGTAGCCTGATTTTTTCATATAAAAGTTGTATGTTATTGACAACAGGATTACCAGTTTTGCTTGTAGGCTTCCTAGAGCATGGATAATGTCTCTCCTGTTCTGTCAATCACCTGTTGCATACATAGGGATAGCATAAGCAATTTGAATAATGTTAAATTACACTAAGATTTATGTAAAGACTTGTTACAGGGCAGGTTTTTTTTGTGTAAAACTCTTCATCTGGTTGCTGACAGAATGTGCTTTTTCTCAGTGAGCAAGCCAGTATCATCTTGGTTAAAAGTGATAGCTGTGTTTAAAAGGTATCAGTAAACCATATCAAGGTTTAGGTCTTCCAAGTATACAATGAGTCGTTGAAGCTGAAAGACAGTTCCAAGAGCTTTCTGAAACCTTAAGCTGAACAGCAGTAAACTTTTGAACTTGAAACTTGTTTGGGACTTTCTGATTGTAAAAGGTACTTTTTATTATAAGCCCAGTGGAAAACACTTGAGTAATAGTATGTTTTTATACAAAAGGTGGAGGAAAAAATAGATATTTTAGGCAAAAACAAGTTGGCATCCTGCTACATCAGATCTTAAGATGGGATTGTAATTTTCCAAGATGTAAAAGAAGTTACCATTGGCTGTAGTACTGAAATCAGTTTCTTCTCTGTTCTCCCTATTGTGTGGTCAGATGGAGTGCTCACTACTGTGGCATAGTTTTGGGGAGGGAGGAAAGGTGGTCATTTTGGTAAGCATGTAAAAATACCTTTTCTACAGGTACTGGCTCTTTACCAGCCTGAATACAGTATTGCCTATCAATAACTGGTCCGGCACTCTAGCAGGACCTGTTGAGTTACTGATGTAAATTTGGGGGGTGAATACATGTCTCCAAGTCAAAATTGCCAGCATCTCCAACAGGGAGAGAATTTTACTGGCAGAAAACATCTAGACTTTGCCTAATGGTGTGTAAAACTCATATTTAAAATTGGGAGTGTAGGTCGTACTGTGTAACAGTGACTTGTTCTTTGTGAACCAGGAGATTGAATTGAGGGAGTATGGCTTGAGGGTCTGACCCAAGCCTTGCTGAAGGCAGCAGGGAGATTGTTCGGGGCAGGAGCGGGGGGGAACGTATTGGTTCCAGGAACTGTTTAAAATATTCCTGGCAATAGACCTGTATTTGATTAAGCATTTGCTTTATCCTGACTGTCTTCTGCTGGTTAGGGGCTAAAGAATTTTCGCTGTGATACTATGGCCACCTACACTTGTTTGATTTTCCCAGCAGGCGAACTTATTCAGATGAGGAAGACGGTAATAACGCTTTTCTCTGGTGCTGATGCAATAAATGACTGCTTCCTTTAGCAAAGCAAATAGCTCACTGGGGTGTGTAGACCAAAACACCTGTTCCACACTACAAGTTTCAAGAGAATGTTTTTTCCATACTAAAGTCTAACAGCATCGGGAAAGAGGTTTTGCACAGGGACCCTCCTTGAAAGTCATGGGGGGGTCCTCTCCATAGCCTCCAGGAGCTGCCACAACAAGGCTGTCTTGCTTTGAGGTTGGTAATGATTCTTTCTGGTGAAGGTCTAGTTGTTTCACAACCCAGTAAATCCTCAGTCTTCAGCTCAATGGAGGAATGAACATCCATTAGTGGGAGGATCTTCCCCTCTGAAAACACTGCAGCTCTTTCTCTCTTGAATGTAACAATGCCACTGAGCAGCAATAAATCTTTGTGCCGGGAAAACTTGGCGTGCTTGTCAGCACAAGGGAGCACAGCGGAGAAAGGAAATGTCTGTGAAACCACAGCCTTGGGCGCTCAAAAGTTTAGCTGTGCTGGTGAGCGAAAGGGTTTGAGACCATCTGAAAAATTAAATATGATCCTTTATTTCTCATGGTCTTCTGTGTCTCAGCTAGCTATCACCTAGGCAAAGGCTCTGAGCAGATTTCAGGAATTGGGTAAGGGTCTTCCTGGCTGATCATGATTTGAATGATGTTGAAGTGTTTTGCTCATGGCTTTTTACAGTAGGTGGGTTTAGTAATTTCATTAGAAATGGAAGACGAGTGCAAAATCCTCATATCTGATTTTCTTCTTGTTTCTTTTTATAAGCTCTAGTTAGTTCTTATTTATGTAGTAAAAAAAAAACATTTTACTGAGAAGCAGGAGTTAAAACGGTACTACACAATGTCGTGTGCTTTGCTCTATTGCCTTCCTGGATTATAAATAACACAGCAACTTTCTCTTTCCTTTCCAATAGTACTGCTCCGTGGCGGTCTTGTGATGAGGTATGTGGCATTCTGCAAGTTTAAATGGAGCAAAGATGATCCTTCTTCTCCAGAGATGTGGAGTCAAAGGCTCTGGGTGTTCTGCTCTTATAGCTGTTCCGGGCAGCAGCAAACTAATAGGTTTCTTTAGCTGTGACCTTAGGAACATTTTTCCTATTTCTGTAGCCACTAACCTGCCCAGCCAGACCTTTGTGGATCAGAGGGAGTTTTGTGCCCAAGGCAGGATAGATGAGGCAGTGTGCTGCTCTTTCAGCCTGTGTCTGCCAGGGCATTGCTTTTCAGAGCAGCAGGGCAGCCTGCGTCCCAAAGCGGTCCCAGGAGTCTGGGTGTGATGCAAAGGCACATCCATTGACTGGAACCAGCTGGGAAGCTGTGGTGAGGCTTGCTTACCAGCAACTGGTCTTTGGATTAAACAGGATGCCGCTACCAAGGGTTTGGCTACCCTGCTTCCTCCCACAAAATACGCAAGTAGGGGGGAATTTCTGGCCAGGAAAGATGTGTCGCCTTGGGACAGTGGCAGAGGTGCTCTCCTGCAGCGGGGTCTCCCCATCCTCCCTGGCCCTGTGGGCAGAGGGCATCATGCCTGCAGAGCTGGCCGCAGCATCCCAAGGGTTCCAGAGGTTAACCCCTCCTTAAATCTCCAACCCTTCCTGCTGCCTAAAAGTGGATTTTGGGCATATTTGTTTGCAGTAAGGTAAGGAAGAAGCAGAGGAAAACCTTAGTTTTCTATTGGGAAGTGCCTGTCAGTCTTTGCTGTGGGCAGGCTGCATGTCTCTGAAATAGTCTTTTGATTGAGGCACCGGTAGGTTAGGGGGCTTGGTTTGAGTTTTGATATTTTACTGTAGTCTCCCAGAGCAGGTTCCCTCAGATGTGGAGGTGTTGGAATGAGGCTTTGCAATACCAGATGCTAAGCAAAATGCTGATTTTTAAAAATATTTTTTTTCCATGTGTCCCTGAAGGTCAGAAATTTGCCAGATGCAGGGGGAATGAGGCTGAAATAACTTGGTAAAGCATTCCTGGTGGAAAACTTTCCACTTGCCCCTGAATTCATATGCCGTTTTCTTACGGCCTGGTGTTGTGGATCCCTGCCACAGTAGGTTTGACTTATCTTTGCCTGTAACTCAGAACTGATCTGTGTTGGGAACATCTTTTTTTTTTTTTTTTTTTTTTTTTTCCCCCTTTTGAAAAATGAAGTGAAAGTTTATCAACCTGTACAGTTAAATGAGAGCTCAGCCAGCCAAATGAGGAAGTAAAACCTTCCTATAGAATGAGCTCTAACCTGCTCACTGCACTTGTTTGCTCTCAGTTGACATCAGCCTTGCCATAAAGCCTCTAAATACAGGCTGACGACTTCCTTGTGAGCCTGGTACTGCTCTGAATCCAGCTTCTGGCTCTTGAATGGTGGGACGATATTGCTGGAACGCAGAAAGAGCAGCTGTCAGGTAAGGTGCAGAGCAAGTGGGGCTCCCTGCGAGTACGGCTCGCGCTCTGGGGAGTTTGCTTTTATTGTTTTTGGCAAATGCAGCAGGGAAGGTGGGGAAAAGAAAGGCGAATCTTAGTCATCAAGACAACAAATGATTGGTCTTGATGTTAAGAGTTTATGTGCATCTCTGATTTGTGCAAGTGAAAATCCTTGTTTTTCTGAAAGCAGAGCAGCCCATCTTCTTTCAGAGAAACAGCTCATGGAAGGGCTCGAATGGGCTGGCAGGCTGAGGTGGTTTGCAGCGTGATTCTTAGGGACAGAGGAGGAAGAAGAGGCGGCCCAGACCTAAGGTGTGAGGTGGGAATGCTATCATGGCAGGGAGCTGTTGCTCATGAATGGAGTTATGGCACGTACACCTGGTTTAGAGAAGACTCAAACCTGCTCTGCCTTGACCAACGCCAGCTCTGGCTGCGGCCGTGTCCCCTCTGCCCCAGCTCAGGCAGGCAGGACGGGGCTTTGGGGGGAGCTTTGAGGAGCCCCAGCTCCCTCTGAGTCAAGCTGGTCCTTAGTGCGTTTCTGTGGCTGGAGCTGCTGCTCAGATGCACACCCACTGGGCACCTGGTGCTCTGTTTGCAAGTGGAGCAAAGACCTGGTGGAAGGACTAGACAAAAGTTATTCTTTAAAGTCATTCAAGATGAGGAATTGGAATATAACCACTACTTTTTTGGAAGCTTTTTACAAAAAATTCAAATTATTTTTTTCTAATCTTCCAAATCTGTCAAAATATAAAAAAGACAGAAGACCTTGACAGGTGTCTCAATTTTTTGGTCAAAAGTAATTATTTTTAATTGCTAAAATGTTAAGATTAAAATAGAATTTCGGAACCACGACTAAAGCCATTCCATGTGTGCCTGTGTGTGTATGTGTATGCAAGAGGGGGCACAACACTGTAGACAGAGAGGGGTGCTTTTTAAGCTGAAACATAGGATGGGCACATGATAACCTGTGGATAAATTTAGCCTGGAAACGAGAAGACTTTGGCTCTCAGTGGAGAGAAAACAAGAGCAGCTTCCCAACAGGGTCTGCTGAGGTGAGAGGGGAAAAGTGGCAGGAGGAAATCTAAGTAGTTTGAAAATGAAGGTCATAAAGTTTATAAATGGGATTACACAACCTGTTTGTGATAGCAAAAGCTGGACTCTGTGATGCACAATTTCTCCTCTTGTCATACATTTTTGCGTTGTTATAAGCAACCAACTGACCTGTTGGACTTGGGCACGCTACCGACTGTTTACTAACGTGTAAGTTAGTGATTTTATTATACTTTTAATTCTCTCTTTAGAAGGGTGACCTCAGTGTTGGCTGTGACCGAGCAGAAACCCAGTGGTTAAGTTTACAGAACTAGCATGTTGCTGGTGATGGCCGATACTGGATCGTATCAACCCCAGGCAGCAACACAGAGCTCAGTGTTTGCCACGCGTTGCCCCAGCTCACCAAACCGAAGGGTGTACAGAAGGGCCAAGCCTTGCAAATGCTGCCTCTGCCTGCCAGGATGCAAAGTGTGCAGACGTGGACCACGGGCTCGGGGCTTCCCGGGATGGGGCTGGAAAAGCGACGTGGCGAGCAGCCTTCATCCAGCGCGTGCTCGTGCGTGCTGCTGCTGGGGCTGCGAGGTGCACGCCGCGAGACGGACGTGGCCCCTGCACCCTCTGCAGCTGGAAAGCTGTCTGGTAAAATTGTGAAGGATTGAACCCGATTAAATCCAGGACAGATATATACACAACACAATGTGACGCTAATGTGGGAAATTTCTCTGATATAAAAAAAAAAAGCATCAGAATAGGTAGAAATACAGGTTTAAAAAATAATAGTGATGGCTATTAAAATATGTATTAATTGTTTTGTTTTCAACCTGAGGACAGAGAGCAACTAAAATTTTTCATTTACAGTAATTTATTAAAATAATCTAGACATAAAACCAAATCAAGTAGTACATGTTAAATGTTTGGAGCCACTGACTGCACACCTGGAAGCAGGGGCTTGCTAGCCCAGCTGTGACAGCTCCAGCTGTATTCAGATACAAAGATACATTAATGGATTTCAGTTCAGAGAGTAGTTATTTCAAAGCTGAGAAACCATTTCAGTAACGAAAAAGCAGGCAAATACCTTTTCATCCTCAGTGCATGAATTAAAAACAAGGATTAGATGTAAAAACTGTTACACTTGTGGATTGCACTGTGAGAAAAAACGGTGAAGCCCACTGGCTAAAATAAGCAATGCTTTCGTTTAGATGGAAAAATACACATGGTAACTGCTTTCCCCTTACATATATATGACATATTCAAGGTATTTTTTTATCTTACTGATGCTATTTGTCACTTTTAAACAGAGTGCCGGATTTCTTCCACAGAAGAATACCTGAAAGTTAGAAGGCTATGTAGAAAAGTAAAGGCCAAAGTTGTATGAGGTGGGGTTATAACTAATTATCAGTTTTTCCTGCTGAACTAATCGGTTTTAAATTAATGGAACCCAGTGTGGATTTCTTCCCCGCAGCCCAGGGGGCCTCTTAATGCCTCGGGGAGGAGCTGCACTCAGGCTCCTCTCCCATCTCCCTGTCTCCAGTACCTCCGTGCCTTCCTCCAGATGCTTTTGGCTTCTGGGCTCCTGGGGTGGCCCGCGGCTGGGCAGGGAGCTCCGGCCAGTGGGCTGGGGATGTGCAGGGTGGGCTGGGAAGGGGAGCCACCGGGTGCAATGTGGTTATGGCTCTGGGCTCATCATGAAGGTAGTTGTTTGGTCAGTTAATTCTGCATCATTTGCTGACCGCAATTAGTGAAGGGAAGAGGGCCGCCCTTATGTCCAACGTGTGGGTAGAAGTACCAGCCACGGCTTTTATCCAGGTAACACCAATAATTGCAGAGCTGTGGCAAGAAAAGCTTCGGTGCAACCATGCCAACAGTGACTGAAGATGTATGGCTTGATGGATGAGTGGTCACCATGCATGTCCTTCCGTTGTCATGCTTGTTGGGCTGAAGCAGCTCTGGCTATGCCTGCGTATGCTGCCCATTACCTTCATTTACTGGCTAGACCAGAAATGTAAATAGTGCAGTTCTGGAGAAGCTTGAAGCAGCTTTCTGCTGCTTCTGCACACTCATTTCTGGATTACCAGTTTCTCTTGACAATAAATATAAGTGAAATTGAAACCACTTTTCAGACTACCTGCTTCCAACCACTGCCCTGACAGCTTTCAAAAAACAAGCTGCTTCTCTGAATATAAAAGTCCTCACTGAAATAACAAATAACACGAAAAGAGTAAATCAGGCATCGGAACAGATAAGTGACAGAATTGCATAAGGTATGTTTATGTGTACGCAGATGGACACATACTAGGAAAGACAAAACTATAAAAAAAAGTTCCCAGCTACTTTGCAGGCAACATTTCCTTAAATCACTTGATGAAAATTGCTATAGTTGTTAGGTTGCTATGGCATCTGAGCTCATCCAACAACATTTGACAGATTTTTATCTGTGTCTCACAAACCACACTGAGCAAATTGAAAATCCCCGGTTACACCGTCCTTTGTATCATTTCCTGTGAGATAAGTCTGAAGAACAAACTTACGCATACAGCGTGTCTGTGTACAGACAGGCTTGCATAGTTCATGAAGTAGGATGACACCTGTCTGACATAACGCCTGGAGAGTGGCAAACATTGCATGAGACGCTCCAGTGCTTTTATAAATAAGAGTGGACCAGAAAAATGCTTTAATGCTTCTCTCTTCAGAGAGAAGACGGCTCATCAGATAGTCTCTTCGCTGTGCACTAGGCCAATAACTGAGATCACACGTTCTTCCTTAACACTTGTGTTTTGTTGTTTCTAATCTTTTCCTCCCTCAAGCTGATGCCTGTTGGACAAGGCTGGGAAGACAAGAGCACTGGGTTTAAAGGAACGTAAATGCCTGCTAAGATGGCACTGGCCAGTTCACTTTCTAGCAAACCAGTACCACCACGCTCAAGAAAAGTTTCTGCGGCGGGTGTGGAAGTGCACCAGAGCAAGCTGGATTTTTTCTGCAAGCTGGGCTATGGTAAGCAGGACATCTGCAAAGTGCTGGAGAACCTGGGCCAAGGGGCCCTGGAGGATGATGTGCTCAAAGAGCTGATTCGGATGGGGAGCAAACCTCAAGCTCTGGAGAGCCAGGCTCAGTCTTCCCCACTAAAACTTGTTGCCCGTGGATCATGTAGCACCACACCAGGGTCCAAGTGGCTTGGAGAAGATGAAGATGACTCTTCCGATTACTTGAGACCCATTGTGATCGATGGCAGCAATGTTGCAATGAGGTAAGCTCTGTTTCCTAAAAGGGAACTCTCTTCCTCTGAAGCTTTTGAATTTTAAAGCTGGTGGCTTGAAGTATGTTTTCATTTCAGGTGAGAGGAACGTTGATGTATTTGATGTGTAATGTACGAACCACCGCTGTTCCTTGGCTGAGGCACAGCTTGTAGGGACCCGCTGTCTCTGTGCCCGTAAATACGCACGCCAGATGCAATCACTGGCTCGCTCTGCATTTTGACCTTTTATAAGCCAACAGCTAGCTAACCACTACTGTTTCTACTGTTTATGGCAGTATGATTCAGCAGCTTGCTCTCCTGTTAGTTCACCATGATCTTTCCCTGCCTTTTCAAATGTGTACCTAGGATTTCTAAATCTCTATGCTGAGGTGTTTCCAGGAAAAGCTGGTGAACAGATAGACAGAACAGCCCAACTAACTTAAGAAGGAGAGGGAAAATAAGAAGACAGGTGACTGTGGTGCCTAACAACATTGCACTTGTACTGTTTTGACTTGCAAGCAAACTCCAACAATGTTCCCGGCTTGTATATTTTTGTTGGTTTTCGGTTTGGCTTCGTTTTTATGGAAATATCAGGGAAGTGGTAGTTGACTTGTACTGAATAGTCTCATTTCCTCCTTAATTAGTTCTGTTTCTGGGAAATGTCATAGCAACCCATCCTGGCCAATTACATTTCCTAAGCAGTGTCCTGACACTGTGAAAGCACTCTTACTGATGGGGAGCCTGGCACATCCATGTGGACGGGGAATCCAAAGACAGCAGTGGGTTGGCCTCTGTTTACCCCAGCAATATGAACAGCCAGAGGCTCCAGCAGTTGAGAGTCTGGGATGCGCTGGCTATCCATCGGTTTTACCCTGTTAACTTCCCTGCCCACGCAGCAGGGCCAAGCCTGTCCCCGCAGGTTGGGACAGGGCAGGGGAGGGCTTCCTCCTTCGGTTAGCTTTGGTGTGAGGTGAGGTGAGACCACATCCCCTTCGGTTAGAGGGCAAAGTGGACAAGTGCATCCAGAGCAACTGGAGACTAAGCAAATTATGCCATCTTCTGGGTGAAGGGAGAAATCCCATCCAAAAACGAGGGATTCCTCAGTCAGGGCAGCTCCTGAGGAGCGAGAAATAAGCAACAGAGCAAAATCGCTTCGCCTTGGCTGGGCCATGAGCTCGGTAGCCAGGTGTTAGGATGTCCTGCCTCCATGTGCATTTTCACCCTAGACCCTCCTTAGGGTGTCCTTCTTGCCTCTCTGCAAAAGAGATGAGCACCCATTCAGGCAGAGGGGCTGAGCTGAGCACCTGCCCTTCCGTTGCGTTAG
The DNA here is from genome assembly GCF_947461875.1 of Haliaeetus albicilla. Classification (NCBI taxonomy): domain Eukaryota; kingdom Metazoa; phylum Chordata; class Aves; order Accipitriformes; family Accipitridae; genus Haliaeetus; species Haliaeetus albicilla. The sequence continues at coordinate 13,636,269 of NC_091489.1, read as the reverse complement.
GGGCAATACTACCCCGACTGGCCGTGTGCTCCATTCTTCTGGCACAACCTTGTCCTCACCAATTTACCAGGGCTTTTTTAGAGCAGGCTGAGGTGGACAAGGCAGAGAAGAGCGTTGTTTCCAAGATGGCAGAAGATGCAACCTTGCCGCTGAGCAGGAGGCCCAGAGTAGGCTGGTGGCTAATGAGATATAGTGCATGTTTTGAGCTTGGAGTACTCTGGGAAAGCTCTGAGATCATCCCGCTGTGCCAGCCTGTGCACGGGAGTTTGCTAGACAGAGATTATTTAAAACAAATGTCATTATAGGTATGTGCAGCAGATGGCTTGAGCTAGCATGTCATATTGCTTTCCTAGCCCACATGCCCACATAAATGGGTTTTCAAGAAGCCACGTGTGCTTCTGGCATGTAAAATCTAAAGCTTTTTGTAGAATAATTTTCAAAATTTGAGTCCGAGAGATGTTTGCCTGCTAGATTATTGAAGGCTGGTGTTTTGCTGTGGATTCCTCGTCTTTCACCTAAAAGGAATTAGAGGAATGTGAAGTACTTCTGAGTTTCAGAAAGGCAAAGGTTTTACAGCTCTTCTCAGACATCCCCAACCTCTGTCTTGATAAAGTTAAAGACTACCTGGATGATGGAGAAGACTATTGAGCATGTCAGTTCAGTTTGTACAGAACTGACACAGCCTGGAAGGAGCTGCTTTCCTCTCCTGGATGCGTTTCAAAGTGGTGCCGAATGGCATTTACTTTGGCTAATGGCACAGGCTTGGTGAATGCTTTTGGTATCCTCATTGTAATTTTTCTGGTTTGCTGCTGTCAGATAGAGAAGGGCTGTTTGCAGAATTCAGGGAAAAGGGATGTTAGGTTTCCTTGCTGGGTAAGCATCATCACCAACAACCATAAAAGTGCAGGAGAAGCAGCAGTTTAGGGATGAAGCTGTCAAAAAGTTGAAGCTTGGGGAGGCAGTTGCCTGTGTGGAGAAAAACATCGCGAGCCTTTGTATTTCTAGCTTAGGACTGGTGTTTCTGGAGCATTTCAGAGTTGGCGTTGAAGGCCCATTGTGGGGTGCAAGGTTTTGAAAAGGACGTATATGCCCCAGGGTAATAAAGCAAGTGAGTTGGCGGTCTCCAATCATCAATCAGCCTATCCATAGAAACTGAATGGAAAATAACCTTGCCTTCAGCCAGTCTCACTAGTCAAGCATCTCAGTACACTTTGCGTTTCCATCAGATGTAATGAGAAACGTAGCCATCTGCCAGCCTATCCACAGGGAGCGGGCAGGATGGTTTGGCAAGGCTAGTGGAAAAAATAAATGGAGTTGTGTTAATACGAAAAGGGAACTGTCATAACCCTATTCACTGCACACCGAAGAGGCTACCTAGTCTAGTGCTTGTGCTTACACCTAGTTTTTAAGCTGTGGTAGGTACAGAGGCCTCTTCCTAGGCCAGCGGAGTCCTGCGTTAGGCTCTCTCCCTTCTGCCAAAGCTGTGGCTGATGCTGTGTCATGACCAGGTGGAGATGGGGCCATTCGCAGTTTTCAGAAAGAGTTATTTCGACTAAATGCCTTCTCAAAGGGGTTGGAATTGCATAATTTAAAAAGGAATCACTGCATGATAATTATGCCTTAATTGCCAGAGTCACAGCAAGGCCAAATTGCTCCTTCAGCTTCTGAGAGATGGGCCTTGCTATCTGTGACCCAAGTGCAATGTACCCTGTGGCTGGCGGGAGGGAGAGAGTTGGGACTGAGTTATGACAGATCAGTTATGGTCCACGGACTACGGGGATGCGTGGGAAAGGTGACTGACAGGAGCCAATCTGTTGTCAGGTGACACAAATTCACCACACAAGGAGAATGTAAAATTTTAAAGCCCCTGCTCCATTGCACGGCAGACATTGGTGTTCAGTTGTGTCGACACTGCAGCATGCTGTGCGTGTACATATTCTTTTAGATACACGTTCCCCAGGCTTGGCTGTAGCAATGTAGCAGCAACTGGATTAAGTGATAAAGCTGAGAAACAATTCCAGGTGCCTCTTCTCTCTTGTTCTGCTTGGCCTTTTGGCCGAATCACTTGTGCTTGGGTGCTTCACTTTCTGCACTGGGGGTACATCTAGAACTACTTTCTAAAACTGACAGGGTCATATATATGAGTAGTCAATGTTAAAGCAGGCTGTTGCTGAACTTGTAAGTTGTGGTATTAAAGATGTACCTAAACTTCCTTTTAAAGGGAGTTAACTGAAAAAGTCACCTGAACTTTCAAGACACCTGTCCAGGTGACTTTATACCTATCCTGGGTAGATCCTATCCTTTAAAACCAAACGAAACAGCTGTTCTAGAATGGAGATTAGGTGTGTTGAGCGCATCAGACCATGTATTATTGGTGAGGGTTTTTTAAGACTTCCCATTGCCTGGGTATCTATTAATAAACAAGCAGGTTTCTTCCTCTAAATCGTACTATTTTTCATTTGTGGTCACACTTTCAGCACTGGGACTTTTATTAGGTGTAAAACAGAGCTTTGGTTATGAGGCTGATGTAGGCAGAACCTAGAGATGCATTCCTGGGGGACGGAGTGGGGAGAGGCATCTAAGACTGTGGCATTGCCCTCGACTGATCTGTCACCGCAGGTAGGTGTAGTAACCAAGACAGTCATTTACAAGTACGTTTTGCAGAGGTGAAAGCCTGAGTGAGACTGTGGCGATATTATCCAGAAAGCTCAAAGTACAAGGATGAGGTTTCTGTAGATAATGTGAGGGCATTTATCCATTTTAGGACTTTGTGTGGAGTTTATTTCTGTTTACTTGTGCAGAGATGGTTAACAAATTACCTTCCTTTACACGTGCACTGCACTGTAGTCGCATTTTAGATAAGCAAATGACAAGCAATGAGAACTTTCAAAGGGGGGAGAAACTTCGGAAGGATATCACCCCAATTGTTTCTCTTGAGGTCGTTTTCTGTGTCTTGCTCTGAATATTGATAATTCTTCAGAACCTGCCTTGCCTGCATCCTCTACGGCACCCGTCCTAGGGCTTTCCTACCTCTCTGTGCAATGAAGACAAAACCCCACCAACTAGGGCAAGATAAACATGGGCCTGAGGTGCCTGTGGCCATCTCCACTGAGGCCTTGTCCCTTTTTTGGTGTCCTGGGTTAGGTTCTCTGTATTTCCCATCCTGCCTTTTACAGTTTTCCTTCCCCCATAGTTTGACTCCTGTTCCCAGGAGAGGTCAGCGGCTGAATGACCTGCGATCACACTTGCAGCTGCCTTAGACGTTAAAATCCCTAATGTCACTGTTACCACAGAAGAAAATTCCCGCATTTTGTTTCTCATAGGAGAGCCTTGTGGGTTTCTGCCTGTGTTGGAAGAAACTCTCACTCCTCAAACCATTAGCAGATGAGGCATGTGAAGGGTCTAACACAGCCTAAGGTCTTGCTTGTACTTTAGGAGCCAAGTCCATCCAGATACAGATGGAAGCAACAGGCTTGGGTAGCAGGCAGGTCATGGAAATGGGGGATAGGATACCTCTGGTTTTAAATATCCAAACTGCTTCAGATAACAAGTTTCTAGTTCTACTGGAGGAGGTGTTTGGATCTGCCCAACCAGGACACCCTGCCAGGTTGTTTTCTTGGAAACTGGTGAATGACACAAAAGCTGTTTATTTTGCCATTTCATTACTGGCTCAGTTAAAGAGAAGTCTAAGCTTCTTGAAAGCTTTGCCTCACCATCCTCCTCCTTTTTTTTTTTTTTTTTTTTTTTTTTATAGTCATGGAAACAAAGAGATATTCTCCTGCTGGGGGATCCAGCTGGCAGTGGATTGGTTTCGAGAGAGGGGGCACACATACATCAAGGTTTTTGTCCCACTCTGGAGAAAGGAGCCCCCTCGACAAGACAGTCCCATTGCAGGTAGGTCACCATCCTGGGCATAATTTGGCAACCCTTGGGTGCAGGCCGGAGACAGGGGATGTGAAGAGCCCGGTGCAGTTTTGCCCTGTAAAGTCAAACACAGTGCAAGTTGTGTATCAGGTTTCCATCACTTAAATTAGTCATTAATTTACTGCCACAAGCTCCTGACTAGCAACTAAAACTGCTTACAAGGCTTTGTTACGCTGCTTTGAGTCTTCTGCTTTACAAACACAGCTTGCTGCCAGCTGAGTTAAAGGAGTTTGTCAGCTTGCAACAAGTCCACAGAGCTTTTAAGGCCAGCCAGGAGATGATGACATCATTGCACACATTATCCAAAGGCAGCAGTATCCGAAACGTTCACTACTGCATGACTATTATCTGTTAGCCTATTACCCTGGTACAGGAGATACATGGGTTCCTCTTCCAGAAGAAGGAATTGCATCAGCTGAAGTCTGTGGAGGGGGTCAGATTCAGTTTGTATGGAAATAGACCTGCCAGATTAGTGCTAGCAGCTTGGCGTCTGCAGATGAGGCGGCTGGGGATCCACCTTACTGCATAGCAGGAATGACAAGAAGTCAGAGTGTCCCCAATAGCAGCAAAAGAAGTTTCTTTATTTTATCAATCAGGCACATTTTATCTCCAAGTTAAGTTCATGTCAGGGCTGGTTATGAGCTTTCTAGCATCTAGCAGGGTAAAAAGGGCACTACAGGGGTTCACTATGCCTCTGGTGTAGAATTCAGGCCATCCTTTTACAGATAAGACTTAAAAATAAAAAAGGGTATCTCAAATTTTACAAGTAGATGCTTTTGTAAAAGACCTAATTTTCAAGTTGCCAAATAACCACCAGATATCAGTGCATCTGAAAATCATACTGCTGTAAGTTGCCTAAAGGGATGAAACATCTTTAGATTCCTGTAGGTTTCTAGCACATGATTAAGACCTGGTTATTATTAATTAATTAGTTTCTCTTTTTAAAATACTTTTTTCCCTTTCTATTTCTGCCAACCACCCCACCAGATCAGCACATTCTTGAAGAGCTCGAAAAGCAATCGATCCTTGTGTATACGCCATCCCGGAAGGTGAAAGGCAAGAGGGTAGTTTGCTACGATGATCGCTACATAGTGAAAGTTGCTTATGAGAAAGATGGAATCATTGTTTCCAATGATCATTACCGGGATCTCCAGAATGAAAACCCTGAGTGGAAATGGTTTATTGAGCAGCGACTACTCATGTACTCTTTTGTCAGTAACAGGTAAGAGACAGTTGTTAAGCAATCTTGAATTTAAACATTAAGGGCCAAGACAGCTCCAACATCAATGCACCTCCCACCAGTAACAGAGTATGCGAGCCTTTCTCTGAAGGGAATTTACTGCAGCTTTTCTTATCTCATTTCTTTAGTTTCTGCTCCCTTAGCTTTGGTCTTAAACCCCCCATGTCACTCTTCAATGAATTTCTCTATTTGAATGGGAGCATTAGTGACCAGCTTTGCTTCTTTCCAATCCAAACTGGGATGTGAAACCAAGGCTTGGTATCTTTTAATTTCTATTTCCTGGAAGGAACAGAATTAAATCCGTGGGAGGAGGCTGGCTATCTGGCAGTATTTTTACCTCCCCTACAAGGCAGAACAGCACTTTTTCCTATGCTTTTGTAATCCTAACTTTCTAGAAGAAGAGAGAGATGAGAAGCTGGTCTCTCTGGCCCTTAAACCATCCCCATTGGTGAAGGTTTTCATTAAGGCACTTGCACCGTGCCTGTGAGACTAAGCTGTGCGCTCCTCAGTCTGTATGTACTAACCTTGTCCGAGTTTCCTAGCAGCAGAGGTGTTCACTAGCCATCAGTTTGGCTGGGGAAATGCACCTGGAGACATCCCGTGTGCACGGAGGAGTGCGAATGGAGAAGCCACCTCACACCGCAGCACTCACTGTGGGTCAGGATGGAGACTTGGCTCTCCTGCCATCAAAATTGGATGGAAGTGCTTGGCACTGGGTTTCAGTTTCCCTGGAACGTCGTTCGCAGGAATGCAGTCGCTGAACATCAGCATGCTGTATTTCTCAAAGCTCCAGTCCATTATCTCTGACTACCACCAGGCTTCTTTCTTTCCTAATTACTAATGGGTTAGGCATATCTATATGGTATTTTCCTTCCTATTTCATAGGGATTGCCAGACCTTTGCAGAACCCTTCCCTCAGAAATTCTAGCTGTTACTGTGAAGCCCGTTTGAATAGTTTCAGCAGGACCCTCTTGCACAGCTTTGGGAACCTCTCTAAAACCACAGCCTGAAGTTGGATGTTTCAGTCCCATTGTGTGGATAACCAAATTCCCTGAGTGCATCCCTTCCCCTCCTGCCCGTGACTCCCATCATCCAACAGAGAGTTGTTCCATGGGTGGGTGCGGTGCAGATTCCTTTGCAAATAAGTCCAGAGATGCTAATTAGTTTTCTTCCTGAAGCATCACATTCAGGTACTGGCATAGAAGAATAAAGAGAGTTATCTGAGCATTTCGCTGGCCTTGTAGCAGGAAGCCTTTACTGAATCCTTGAAAAAGGCTGGGCTTGTTTATCACACCATGTGCACAATCAGCTGTAACTCCGAATTAACTGCTGGCTTTTTAATCCTCATTCTCCTACAAGTATTTAGTAAGAGAAAAGTGAGTTTGCTGTGGAAGGGAGCTGATGGTGAGGTTTGCAGTGCTGGGACCACAGAAGAGTTTGCTGCGCTGCTGCTGCTTCAGAGAAAAACAAAGAGATCCTGCCACAGCTGAGGCTGCTGGCTGGCCAGAGCTGCACCAAGCTGCCATGCCTTTCCAGTTGTTTTATGTTATTAGGAAAAAACAACAACTACATGAAGCTAAAGCATTGTTGTCTTGGCAGGCAGGAGGGCACCGTGTCTGGTAAGGCAGCCTGAATCCTGAAGGCCAGGCCACAAAAGGAGCATGAAGATTTTCTGCCCTAAGCTTGTGCCGCAAGCTGTGATTGCACTTCAGCTCCAAAAGCTCAAGGTGTTTTTGTTACCTCTGTGACTTTTTTTCTTTTTCAGGTTTATGCCTCCTGATGATCCACTAGGCCGGCATGGACCCACTCTTAATAACTTCCTCAGCAAAAAGCCAGTGCTTCCTGAACCAAAGTGGCAGCCTTGCCCCTACGGTGGGTTTCTCCCTGTGCTGTGAACTGCCACCCCTCTTCCTCCTGGCCCTTGCTTCCCAGCAGCACTTTTACTTCGGCTAAGGGCAAGTGCCATTGCCACGTGCTGTCCTGCTTCGCGTGGCAGGGACTTGGGTCAGGGCTGCACAAACGCGTGATGCTTTTTCCTCTCCTGCTTGAGTGGCTTCAGCCTCGGCGAAGGCTGTGGCTGTGCTGACACCCCCCTCACCCCCCCCAGCCTGCACACCCTTTTCACTTTGCAGAGTGGACTTGTATTGTAGTGCTTGGGAAAGGCCATCCAAATATTTCCCCTCTCTCCCCTCCCAACAGCTGTCCAGCAACGTGCAGGTTTCCCAGAGGTAAATCCCTATACCATTTTTTAAAGCAACCCTTTGTAGCAGCAGGTCTCCCAGCCCACGGAGTGCAGCAACTGGAACATAAATGAATTTCAGACAATTCCAAAATAGCAGAAACTTGCTTTCACTGCTGCTTCACCTTGCAATACTAGGTCACCAATATTTAAATCTGGGGTCAAAAGTACTGAACTGGAAAATAGCACTTCCTCTCTTTGCTGTTTATGCTTACCATGCCCCTGCAAATGCACAGCGCTGAGGAGAAGTGATGGGTGTGTTAATCGACGTGGGTGCTAGCGACAACCTCCTGTTTGATTTTTTTTTTTTTTTATTTTTTTATTCTTTCAGGTAAAAAATGCACCTATGGCAATAAATGCAAATTTTACCACCCAGAGAGACCACATCAAGCTCAGCTCTCGGTTGCTGATGAACTCAGGGCCAAAATCAAGGTCATGTTAAGCCTGGGGAAAGAGGAGGAGAAGTGCAACCGCTTGCCATACAGGACCGGAATAGAGCCTGCACCCTCTGACGCCTGCACAGAAACGCAGCGAGAAGCCAGTGGCTGCGCAGGGGCTTCCTGCTACCCAGGGTGGTCCCAGGGAAGCTGTCCCGAGCAGCCGTCCAGTGCCTGGGCCGGCAGCCCCGGCTCTGACCTGGGGGTGGACCAGAGGTTGCTACAGCCAGAGCTGCTGCGAGACCAGCCGCTCCTGGAGAAGATGTCAGCGCTATCCGTTGGTGATGACACCTACGGCTACAACTGGTCCATACGTACCTCTCAGGACAGAGAGGTGACGGACAGCCCTCATCGCTGCGGTGACCTCAGGCACAACCTGTACTCGCTTCATCACGCCCATAGCTTGGACCACACCTGCATACCGGGATGCCCTTTCCAGCAAAGGGTGCTCCCGCCGGCGCCGGGCAGGATGCTCCCAGCTCCCAGCTGGCCTCAGGAGTGCTGCAGCATGCACGGCATGGGTCAGAGGAGCTGCTACGTCCCTCATGGTGCTCAGCACAAACAGGCCCTGGAGACTCAGCACCTTGTTTTGCCACAGTCCGCGGCTCTTCCCCCCGACCTGCTTCACTTGTACAGCGAGCAGCAGCAGCACCGTTTCCCCAGCCGGCCCCCACAGCAGCCCTTTCTGTTAGACTCCAGCAACAGACTGGGCTTCTTCCAGAAACCCCATGCTTACCCTGATGCCTCTTACAGTGACTGCTGGCCTGCCCCAGCTGCAAGGACACCCTCTGCCCAGCAGGCAAACGTACACAGGGAGCTGTGCTCTCTTTTTCCTTACAGCGAGGTGAACCACGTCATGGCTTTGTACCCTGATATCAAGGATATTGCTAGCTTGACTTCACCGATTCAAAGACACAGAAACTTGTGAAACCATCCCCATCAAGCCTTTCCAACAAGCACAAGTCCTGGGGCAAAAAGATGCTACTCTGAGGCTTAACTAAGTGTTATTAAAGGGCTTTATGGTAAGGGTTATAGCTGTCCCAGGAGCACAAGTCCAAGCATCAACCAGCTGTGGCGCATGGGGCATCAAGTCAGGGCAAAGACTGCTGTTCATTGTGGTGGGATCTCATTCACCTCCCACGGGAGTGAAGGGGAGGGCTCAGGCTAACTGGGCTATCAGCATTTGAACCTCACTAATGACTGGGTTCAGGATGGCATAGAACTTCATTAATGCCTTGACACACTAGACATGTTTTTAAAGTCCTGACCTATCGTTCAACTACCATAAAAGAACCATGCTCTGTGGTCCCCAGTAAAGGGCTCTCCACAGACCCCCATGAATGCTTGCTCAGCTAGCATAAAAAGTAATTATTTGGCCTATTTTCCCTAAAACAGGGCTGTGCTCTCTGCTAGAAGGCATCTTTGGGTCCGTATTATTGCCTGATACAGGCCCAGCCCTGTATCAGTAAGCTTTCAAAGATGCATCTTGAGTTTATAAACCAATGGTGTGCACAGACTAGGAGGGGTGGTGGAGGTACACCAGAGTGCTTGAAGATAGCTGCAGGTACACTTCTCAAGGATCACGCCCAATGTAAGTCAAATCAGGGAAGTCATCTTCAATATAAGTCCTGATGTAGACTGAAGACTCAGGCTTGTTAATTAAAAAAGAAGAAATCCAGATGATGCCAAGGGGAAAAGAAGAAAAAAAAAAAAAAGAGAGAGCTTTAAAATGTCTCTGTTGTATCAAACAAGAAAACTATTGTGGACTCAACTGTTAATTACCAACCATGGTCCCATAATGCAATTACACAGCTGATTTATGATTACAAACATTTAAACTGAGTTCTGTTGGGACATGTTTGGTTTTCAGTAAGCTGTAAAGCTGCTAATCTCTGCATTATTCCACTGAATTCTTCAGGTTATAATTCAAGTATTAAGGTTGATCCTAAAGGTTTTTGGCATTTTACCGAAGTTTAAGTATGTCAGTGTGACATGTTTTAAAGCATTTTTAACACATTATAAAATGGTCATCTAGAATACTTAATTCTGAAAAATGTCTTTGTTTTTTGTTTTTTTTTTTCTTTTCCATTCCTCTTAGCACTGATGCTTCATCAAGTCCAACATTCAGGTGGGATTTACAAACTCTCTGACCCTGCAGTATCTCTGTTAGATTCTTCTCTGAAGTGCAATCAGTGATGTTGCTCTTAGGCAGGAATTAAACATGGCCCTCACTGACAACTCTGAATTCTCTTGCTTTCAAAAAGGTGACTAAGGAGTAGTAAGTTACAATTAATGACATTATCACATGATGCATTTTTTGAAGGTGGTGATAGTTTGACCTGTTTCCCTCTGCAAACCACCAGCAGCTTTTTTTTTGGTGGTGGTGGTTAAAGAATCTTCAGGAAATAAGTATGCTGTTTCCATTCAATGTCTTATGGCCATGCAGTTGGCTCCAAGAAATTCTAATTTGGAGTTTGGAGGTATGATTTATCTTCACAGAATGTGACAGGTTTTTCCATATGTCATGAATTTTCCTTTAATTATAGTCATAATATATATATTATAACTGGGTCACCAGAATGGCTTATAAATTTATCCACTGCATATTACATAAAGATGAGAAATGACATTAAAACAAAACTATGGCATAAATGCCCTGTGAAATGCTTTGAAAAGTACTTGTGTTCCACAGCCATCATTAGTTGTGCTGAAATATGCCACACACCACACTTAACACACTGAAGCGACCCGAGACATTTCATGGATTAAATGCCTATATTGTGCCTATGCAAGGCCAGGCTCATGGGCTTGCCTAAGCACCTGTACCGGAGCTTTCCCAGCTACTGCTGTACACATATGTACACTCACAGAGAAAGTGTGAATGCAGAGTGGAAAAATACCTTCCACATACTCAAACAGAGCAAGTCCCAAATGACAGCATTTGGAAAATGTACACACAGCAATAGGGCAGGATATAACCATACATGTCAACATTTATTTTTATGTCTGGAATGTACGTTACATATTTCAATACAGAAAGCATTTAAAATCTATAGGAAAATTGGCACGCTGCCTTTCTATAGGGCCTTTGGCTTGCTGGAGACATGTGCATAAGCTTTTCTCCTTTTCCTTTGAGGATGCACAGGAATTTGGTGGTTGTTCAAAACCCTCTCTTGATGTTTAATAACTTATTTTTCTTTCATTTCTATCTGTCTTTCTGGGGGATCTTTCAGTAAAATACATAGAATGTGCATTCTGCTGAGAAAGTGTCTGAGAAAATAAATCAGACTTTGGCACTGAAGAGAACTCGATTTCTCTTGGCTCTTCTCCTGACCAGAGGGTTTTTTCTCATGGAGCTTTTGTTGGAAGGGCAGCTCAGCAGCAGTGCTGTGTCACTGCCTGCTTGAGAGGAACTCTGCTGCTGGCCCGGAGCCCACGGAAAGCACAGACTGTTCCGTTATTTCACCACAGCACAAGCATCTGGGACTCAGGAGTTTCTGCTGCAGACCCTCTTACACTTTCCAAGACAGGAGGATTTCTTTTTGGCTTTGTCAGCTCCTGAGGTAAGGGAAGGGGCTGCTAACAGAAAGGAGGAGGCAGCTTTCGCACAGGCAGGGTAGAAGGCTGTTGCTATTTGGTATCTCTGCTGAGATGCATTCGAGTCCAGCTCTCGTTGCCAAGTTGAAAATGAATCCATAAATCCCAACAGGCTTGGAAAGCCCTTGGTGTTCTTTGCTTTTTGGTTGTCAAGACTCTTAGAAGAAGCTGGAAGCAGTGGGAGCAATCCTCCAGGCGATGGGCTGCTTTCCTAAGGGAGGATTACAGAGCTGCCAAGTTCATTTTAAGATTTAAAAAAAAGCCCCAAAACTCACAAGAGAGAATCCTCTTCCTTTGTCTACTCTCACCCTTTCCCAAAAAGTTAGGAAGCCATAGACACCCTCCTTGGTGAGAGGCTAGGGAAACTAGATACAAACATTTCACTGAGAAGTCTTGGGTAGAAGTCACCCCTGCAACAGCTCCTCAGCATAAAAAGGGGGAAAAGAGAGCAGTCCGCTGCACCCGATGCAGCCCTGGGCAGCTCACGGTACCTCCCTCCCACATCTTCTTAAATATAGAAATTTCTCCATCACAGAACATTGATGACAAGTCTACTAATTGGGTGAGCTTAGATACTATAAAAATTAATGCCATAAGATGGTCTACAAAGTATATAATAATCTTGCTCTGTATCAAACACTTTTATTTGCCAATTATTCTGAGAACTTTTGCTAATATTTTAACTCACTTCCCATAAGAGCTGGCACACTTTATAAGCAAATATTTGAACTAATCACAAACAACTAAAAAGAACAAGATTATGTTTTACAGCTTCTCTCCTCCTTAAAAAATATTGGATTGCTAGGGAAGAACAAGCAAGCCCTGTACTTCAAGTGTGACAGACCACCTCTGCAAGTCAAAAAAATCCCCAAAGCCTCTGCTGAAAGCCTTCAACAGACAGACTCCTGTCATGGACACAGGTACTTATATCCAAGACAAAAAATCAGATATTATCTTTCACCTTTTGCACGGACTTTCCCCAAGCCAGGAGTGGGAACACCTCAGTTTTACTCCTGGAGCCATCACTCATTCACTCTGCCACCACAAGCCCTTTGCTTCTCTGCCTCAGGGTGCATCTGCTCTGCATTCACCCACATATATACAAGACGGCTGTAGTATTTACCTCCTCTGTGCTGGTGGGACTGGGATGCTTTGAATCCTTGAGAAGAACAGTTTAATATTACAGCACCGATCGTCATTACCATTATTAAGAAAGCGCTAGGACTAGCAATCGATAGTGAAGGGGTTTTTATAGCATTTAGCCATGTCCCTTCTCTGCCCTGAGTTGGGCTCACCGCCTTGAAGTCTTCTTGCAGCAGGCTCGGAGGAACTCTTTAGTAAGGTGTACTGATGTGCTGACTTGGCAAATGCAATCAAAATGGACATACAAATGGAGCAAAGCTGTGAACGCAGTGATTTGTGGGGACAGCACATGGAAGGCAGCTAGCCAGAATGTTAGGACAATGCGTGCAGGGCTGGCAGGCCTCTGAAGGCAGCAAGGAAATTAGGCAATGTGCCTCTGCTGAGGAACAGCACTATCGGAATTGCTCACTGTAACCGCACTGCCAGCTCCTTCTCTTTGCCTTTCCCCTGTGTCACGCAGTTTTTCCTCAGCTTCCCTAATTTTTACACTTTTTTTTTTTCTCTCCTGTTCTCACAGGGCTCAGGATTTCTATCACACTCTTTATGGAATGGGTCACAAGTTAAAAAAAACTTCCCCCTCCCATTGCCTCTCCTTCACCTCCGCCAAACCGGCCACCCCAAACGCTTGTTTCATGCTCCCTTCGCTTCCCTGCTCCCTCCCTGCCCCGGGTGCTCACCTCCTCCCTTGCTCTGCCGCACACTCCTGCTCAAGCCCAGATAGCGTCCTATCTCTCACTTCACCCGTGCCCTGCAGTTGAAGGTTTTTTTCTTTTCTTCTTCTTTTCTTCTTCTTTTCTTCTTCTTTTCTTCTTCTTTTCTTCTTCTTTTCTTCTTCTTTTCTTCTTCTTTTTTTTATTTTTATTTTTAATATTGTTTGGTTTTGGGTTCTGCTGTTGTTAAAACCATGACATAGATACCTTTAGCCTGGCCAAGATCCAATATGCTCAGGCTGTTTTCCCATTGCGCCCTAAAGCGGTCTTCCTGGCAAAAGCTGTCTGGGGAAAGAAACAGAGGCAAAGTTACGTTCACAGGTGCTTGTGCTGACTTCGTACAGCTTTCTCTTCTCTAAGGATCAAACGGCATGCTAGCAGAAACTCAGCCACCATACACACTTAACTACCTTAAATCCTACTGTAAAAGCAACGTTCATCCTTCACCTACCATCACCAAGACTGTACATTTGAGGGAGTTACTAACACTACTGGTTTCATACAGAAGACAAATGGGCATCAGGACACCGAATGGCAGAACAAAACCATAAACTAGAAGCAGGCAGCAAAACATGGATGGCATAAAAACCAGCCAAACTGGACAACTGGAAATAATTTTCTCATAGAGGACCAAAAAGGTATTAAATAGAATTAAAGAAACATAGAGCTGGTAGAAGCAAGTATAGTACATTACAGATGACACGATAAACCTTGGAAAGGTACTGCTGTGCAAAGTAAGATTGAAAAGGGTGGCTGCCATCCATCTGCACACTCACAACACTGAGCAAAGTGGGGTCCAGCTCTCCTATGACTGTCAGCTTGCTGAATTTAGTATCTGTAATTTAATATCTGCAGAGATCCCAAACAACTGAGAAAACAGCTAAATAAGAAGCGGTATCAACTACAGTAACTGAACTACAAGGTTGAACACAAAGACAAGACAAAGATACCATCACCATCTGGTGATTTGGTTTCCAGATTAGACCTAGTTTTACTATAGGATTAATGTTCTCCTTGCATTGTCAGTGGAAGAGCTGCAGGGAGATGAGAACTGCCTAACAGGACTAAAGAGCAACCAACACTTGCTGGGAGGGGTAGCAAGAGAAGCGCAGAGGAACATGATGGCTTTTACCACTTGAAGTGGTAAATGGCAAAATGCACTTCATAAATAAAACCACATTCTGCAGTTCCAGGGGAACCAAAGGCACAAATGCCACGATAGCCTGGCAAAGGCTGCAGTTTTTAGCAGGGAAGCAAACTTGGCTATAGTTTGTTATTGCCGAAAAATACACAGCCATTGGCAAACAATTATAAATGTTACTCAAAACTATCATCGGAATGAGAATTACCGAGATCTCCCCACAGGAGGTCCTGTTCGGAAGAGACTGAAGGGAATACAGAAGCTTGTAAAAATGTTATTTCCAGCAGGGAAACATTCTCAGAGAAGAACTTCAGCATCTGAATATCCTTTTGCTTGCACATAATATATGACATATGGTGAATTGGAGCACTGGCTTCACTTAAAGAAACAGATGGAAGATCTTTAAACCTCTAGACCATTTTTCTTAGGTTACATAGGTCATATTTAAGCCTTGCAGAAGGGGAAAAAAAGAGTATGTTTAAGCTGAAGTCAAAGTAACAATATTATGGAAAAAAAGGGGCAGAGAATCCAAGTTCTAGATTAGTAGAAGAGTAGAAAAAAATACTCTCCAGTGGTTATATCTGTTCCTCTTTTATGATATTGATATGCAACCGGGGATAGTATTTGGGAGACACTGGTTTAGGTCAGACTCTGCACTTTGCTCTTTGATATTCTAATGTTTGTATTTGTCCAAGGGAGCTTAAGTAGAGGTGTTGAAAGAAAAAGTATAAACACCCAAGTGGAATACCTCTAGGAAAAGTCTACCAATTGACATCTGTAAGACATACACCAATAATATATTTTTAAAAACCATGATGGCCAAGTCCACCACAAGGTGTCAATGTGGTAGCACTAGCAACAGGATTTGCTGCTCCAGGGCTGACTTTCACAAGCCAGTGCCATCCGCTCGCATAAATCCCATCAGCAGGAGTTGCACGCCCTTCATCACGGACACGACACGACACGACAGCACGCACTGGAGGGCTGTGCAGCGGCGTTTTGGCTCTGCTGGGCACGAAGAGAGCTTCGCCTGGGCCTCCTGGCCAGAGAGGCTCCTGCAATTCACGTACCCGCAGGCGAGGCTGGATCGCACCGGCTGAACCGATTCTGCTGCCACGACGCAGAGCTGACGCGCTGCTTTGCTGAGCATTTGCACCGCATCCTACCTCTAGCCTGCGCGTTGCGTTTAAGCAGCCCTAGAAGCACGCTTGGCAGCTCAGAGGGTCTGCGGAGCCGCAGCACCGTGGAGCAGCGAGAGCCAAACACAGGATCACTTGAATAACGGGTGTCAGAAAGGGGGCATTTTACAAAATCCACCCTTTATCATGTCTTTTTATTCTCCCCTCACCTGCGGTTCAAGCTACAGCTGCCCTGACATCGGCGGCTCAGGATTTATCTTGGCCAGGGCCCAGGCGCTGCTGCCAGACTTCCCTTTCAGGGCAGCGGCCCTGGGAAAGTCACTCGGGGTTAAGTTTAGAGTTCCAGGTTGGCACATTCTTAACGCAAGCCAAAAATAAGTGTGAATGGGGATCAATTTTATGAATTTGCTGAGCTGCCAATTATATTTTAAAGCTGAAATCTGAAACTAGGTTTGCCAATTGGATAAGTATCACAGCCAACCCTTAGACAGAAATTAATTGGAAAAACACTTTCTCTTTGAGTCCAGAGAGCATTGCCTTACAAATGTTATCTCTAAAGTCTTTCCAGGTGTACTTTGGACACAATTGGTCAATCTGAACACAGGGGATTTTAATTAGTTAAGTTTATTATCTTGTATATGTGTCAATCAAGATTTAGGCAAATATAAAACAAGCATTCCAGGCATGCAACTGTAAGGCAGCATTAAGGAGGGGCGGGGGGAAGCTTCTTCCAAAGCAATTCAAAATGCCACAATTTTCTATTGCATTCCTTTTATACCTTCTTTCCTTGCATTTTTGGGGAGCAGGATTACCACAGCTGTACAATTGCCCAAGGCCAGGTAGCTGGGTTGTGCACCCACATCTCTGTAAAATTCCCTGCTAGCCAGGCAGAGGCTGGATGTGCAACACAGCACATACGGGCTTGAGCTCACAGCTATCTGAAGCCTGCTTGCAGCTTGCCAGAGGCACAAATAATCCCCTCGTGTCCAGCTATCGCATCACCGGCACAGTAGCAACGCTGGCTTGAAGGCAGGATTTCCTGAGCCTCTTGATGGAGCCCGTATTTGCGCATGGGCCAGCAAATGATTCCCAACACTGTGCCATCCTGACTCTCATTTATTCAGGCCTGCTTCAAATACTGCATCTGTGGTGCCCAGCTCTTGGCTTTCAGGGCTCAAAATGTATTCTTTTTTATGTTCTGGAGAATGTAGTTTGTCCCATTTCAAGGCAGAATTGCATCACAGCCATTAGTAATAATACTACAAAAGTTACGCATGCTTTCTAGACTCTATCATATGTACAAGAATCTGTAAAAACAAAAGACATCCCCATCCTTCTTACACAACTTCCAAAGCAAATCTTCCGGGGCACACAGACAACCTTATGATGCATATATATTACATCACACCGATACAGAGCTGGGACCCAAAAGGACCCACAACCCAGGCTGCACGCAGGGTTTTGCTGGAACATCCCCAGGGGTGCTGCTGTGGCCCTGCCTGGAAAGACTGCTCTTCAGTACACGGCATCCGAAGGGCAGGGTAATCTGTGCTGAAAGCTGCACACAGCTGAAAGCAAAGGCTCCTACAGGCTGGCCCCGCTGGGATTCGGAACAAAGCGGGAAACACGGGCTCCTCTCCTGCCTGCCCAGGGACCAGGCAGCTCTATATGGGGTTAAGAGGACCATAAAACATTGCCAGCTCAGGGTTGACTCAGCAGCTCCTGTACATTACATCAAGCCCTGCGCCATCAAACATGCTACCAGGAAAGTCAAGACAGAATGAGAAAATACATGGTTTGGGAGTTCCCCGTGCCCATACCACGGTATAACTCCTCACAACACTGCAGCAGGGTTACCTGCTCCAGACTGGAAAGGGCTAAAGAGGCAGGGAAAGCAAACTCCATCAACCCAGATATCGGAGGCTGATGAAAAAACACCTGGAAAAGGTCAGCGAGCGCGCTGGCTCGCGTTACTGCTTGAGGACGCGCAGGGAGAACCAACCGTGCCGTGCCTGTGTCCTGACAGCTGGCAGGCACCCTCTCAAACCACCAAATAAAAAACATCCAGAAGCAGAAACTGCAGGTACGGAGCTGCTTTTGTAGCTAAATACGACACAGCAGGGTTTCAAGGGTGGAGAATACCACAGAAAGCAAGCTTTTTCAACATGAGCGATGGCTGTTGCTTTAGAGGATCACACAGGAGTTGCTAACAGATGACTAACGACAGACCTGACAAGCCTCTGAGCAATCCAGTTTATGCCACCTACCTCAGGCCCTTGTCCACAACTTCTTCACCGGTGTGCTTTACTCGTTGGTCTCTTCTAAGTTCAGAGTTAAATGCCTTTACTCTCAAAAAAATGAAAAGAAAAACAATTAGGTTATGGCAGTAACAGCAGAATCAATTGTGCTGTGAGATGAGCTGCGTCACCTTTGAGACCTGGCTGGAGTCATACAAATAAAATTCAGAAAAAAAATAATTAATCAACACTTGATAATATCTTCCTTTCGGCCTCAGAAGTACAAGCCCTTCCACACTAGTCAGAAAATGGCAGCTGTGACCAAACAATGGGCAATGCTGAGATTAGCCATTCCCTGTCACCCCTGGGGAGGGTGTGCCATTCCGATGCCAGAACACAGAATTCATGGCTCATTAATAGCTCCACAGAGAACAGAACCATCACGGAGTACAACCCTGTAAACTAGTAATGAGGACACTTCCAGCTGCGGGGCGGGGAGCGATGCAATCCCTGCTCCGAAGCATTACTAATGCATTTTGTCTTAAAGTCTCATGAGATGAATTTCACAAGTGGAATTAAAAGACACCGAGTTGAAATCAGCACACAGCAGCCTACCACCTCCAGGGACAGTACTAGAACAAATAAAAGTGTTTTAAAAACCAAGACAAAAGCACGGTTACCATGGGGTGGACACACTGATGTTCAAGTGAGATCTAGATGCTGACTCAAGCCTTGAATTAAACCACTGTATGCAATCAAAAATCAATAGCAAGTTCAATCCTGCTGTCAGGATACAGGTATTAGTCCAGGAAAAGAATAGGATGAAAACATAGGAGAGTATCAAGTAAGTGAAAGAAAATTAAAACCAACACGAAGCAATAGATCAGGAGATGGATGATACACCCTCCAACAAAACTGCGTGACATACCTTTGCATGTTACTTATATCCACCTTGAACATGGGTGGGGTCTCGAAGTGGGAAGGAAGTTTCCAAGCGCAGCTATGCCTGATAGTTGTTTTGGGTGCAATTGTAAATCACATGAATAGTAAAGTATTTCACTCCGTCACCCAACTCTACTGTTTCTTCAGGAAGCATTGAGAACTGGAACGCATGGCAGTTGCCTTGAAAAACGGTAGTCTGTTTTGCAGAGCAAAACTACTGATAAGTTTGGAGGGTAGAGCTTGATGGCTAGGGTTGTGGGGCTGGCAGAAATGCACTCCCTGCTGAGATCCACTGGGGAGCCTGAGGGTCCACTACCAAAAGGGAATTTAGCTCAGCCCTTGCTGTTCTGTTACCTGTAGTCCAGAGTCCCAGGGCCAGAAGTGAAGCTCACAGGGGCAGAACACTGGCCAGGCAGCACAGCATTTGGTTTCCTTAGGGATTCAAAAAGCCTAAGCAATTTAAAAGTATCAAGCTCAGCAGAACAACACCCCCCCCTCATATAACTAATCATTATTAAAGAGGGAAAGCTTTTGTGTCATGTCCTTCAGCTCGAAAAACACTAACATGACATTTTCTCTCTCATGTACAGGGCAGCTGTACCAAGGATTAGGAAGGGTTTCTAAAGCCAAGAGTTACACTGCTGTTTTTTTTTTTTCTTTCTTTTTCTTTACTTAAGGACAGCAGCAGCTTAGTTGCACTGGCATAGTATGAACCTCTAGTACACAGCCCCATTTCTTGGAAACCTTAACATTCAGGAACATGTATAGAACACACAAAAAGAGGTACATACCTCCAAATGCTTTCACAATCACAGGGGAATTGCACAAGAAACTGCAAAAATGAGAAAGGTAATACCGCTGCTATGGAACAGATAGACAAGGACCTGGGCAACTTTCTCCACACACGTCTATGACACAGGATCAAACCACACTGACTTCAAGCCAGATGTCTGATGACAGCATCCTACATCCTCTCTAGGACAGCAATTTTAATCTGAAGACTTTAGCTACCAAAAAGTGGTTCTTGCAGGCAGAAAAGACACCTCATGACAATCTCTTCATAACTGTGTCAGGTATCTGTCGGAAGACAGTATTTTCCTTCCTCAGGTCATGTTTAAATTTGATTTCTGGCCCCAAAACAGAGAGGGAAGTAAAAGGCTCGTGAAAGAAACAAAATACACATCCCAGTTTTAATCCAAACATTCACTGTAGCTACCGGATAGCTGCAACAAAATGTAGGAAATTTGGCTTGAGTGGTTGTTCAAGTCTCTAATTAGAGAGGGGAAAAAGGAAAGCCAAAAAGGCAAAGACGGAGGCAGAGAGAGGGACAGAGATGAATGAAGGCACAGGGAATAGCAAAATCTTGGGTTCACATTCCGCACACTGCTTGGAGCACAGCTGCCATATCACCAGAGCACAGCATCTTTTAGAAAGTGAGCCAGTGACACAGTAATATTGCCGAGATAAGCGATCACTGTGGTGGTACTGGCACTTGTGGTATGTTTACAATTTTTATTTAGTATCTTCTGGGATCCTTTGTTTCTCTGCCCTATTCCACCCCCATTAGCAGCAAAAAAAAATGCTATTGCAACAAAGACTGTGAGAAAACTTCTATTAACTTCAGGATGTCTTTACAGGTTATACATGAGAGGAAGCATCCAAACCCTAAAGTGGTGTCATAAATGTTCCAGCAGAAAGAAGTGCTAGACCTGCTCCTGCTTCAATTGCTGCACAAGAAGGTGGTTCTTACAACTTTCCCAATTTACCTTCCCTGTCCTCTCTAACAAGTCCCTTTAGACAAACTTAGTTTCAGCCAAATGCCTTTTGAGTGGCATTTCATACTTTTTCACTATGATTCATAGGGTGCCAGCCAGCTCTAGCTCCAAAGAACTCAGAGGAGTATGAAGGGGTGTGACGCATCCAAGTATCTTCTGCATGTTTCTTCCAAGCAGCAGCCCCCCAGACTGGGTGACAGTAAGCCTCCCTTACAATACTGTAAGACACCACACAAGTCGTTCTGGAAATCTGACTACCACAAAACAAAAACAAACAACAAAAGCAAAACTGAGAAAAGATTTTGTAAAAAATAAATCCATCTGTCCAGTTATGTTCTACCCAGGATACAACACATGAAATGCCAAATATTAAAAATAATAAAAAACAAACAAAAAAAACCAAAAAAAGGGCTCCCCAACTTACAATTTACAGCTAACTATGAAGTACAGAGTTGCTACCATGAGTAGTTTGTAAATGAAGTAATTTTTTTTTCTATCAGCTGATAAGAGACATTCCATACATACAAATATTGCTTTGCTTATAATCTTAGATCAACATAAATATAAAGCCACTATAAAACTAATTCTTTATTTGAAGTTTTTGGGCTGATAATTTTCATAATCAAGATTTCACTCCAAACATCCATCCTCTCATCTGACACACACGTTTCCTGTGACATCAGAAGAGCTATCAATATTCACTAACCTCTTTTGAATTCACTTCTAGATTCATTACCTTAATCAGAAAACACCACTTTTAAGAGTTTATTACTGTAGGATGATGGTAAAAAGCTAACCCATAACTACTGATGCATTGGCCTTCCTTTTGAGACTATAAAGTGTCTATTTTAAGGAATAAGCATCCAACCTCCAAAACCGCAGGGGCAGAATAACCCATTTTATCCGCAGCCACCCCTCCTCTGCCATGGGTAAGCAGCCGCGTACCAGCCGGACGAAGCACGCCAGGGACTCGCTTCCCACTGTCCTTTTCTTAGTGGGACCTTATGAACCTTTCCTTGGCACATAACCAAACATGCCAAGCGTGAGACCCCAGCACACGATGCAGACATGACTGTCACGCACGCAGATACACCTGCACTTCTCATGAAGGGGAAATGAGTTGTGTGTGAACTGGTTTTGGGTACCTCCTACACAGACTGCACCTCCTGCTGCTTCTGAAGCGAGCCCGAGATGTCTGCCATCCTTTCCTGTCAAAATGCACATAAACTGAATACTCTGATGCTGCTGTTCCCCAACCTTACTGTTCCTCTGATGACCTTGCTTCGCACTGTATTGTGCGAGCCTGCAAAGAAATCATGGGACAGAAACACATTTGGTCATCATGCCCCAGAACATAACACATCAACCAACTCAATCAACCACCACAAAAACGAGGAACGTCCCCTGATGACTGGCTATGTGATGTGATAAACGTGTTTACTTGCTACATGTTACATGTAACATGTTTGCATGTTAATGGGGTGCAAGAAAAGCAACACCGCTTGCTTCTGCATATGAAGAACAAAGGACACAGCATTCCTTAGTCCATTTCCTCCCTCTCTCCATCATCATATTTCTTAGCCCTGGATCTCAATCACTTGCAACAGGAACTTGAATTTAGGCAAAGCTTATCAGTCACTGGCTGGATGTGGTCTGCTGATATCTACTAAGACAAAACCACATTAAAAATGCTTAATACACATTTCTCCATTAATTTGTTACCAAATCAGCTACATCAAAATTGTATTGGCACTGTACTCCTATAAAGAGTGAGGAAAAATAGCAAGCAGTCACAGAATTTAAAGCTGTAACACAATGTGCATCCATAAAAAATGGTATTAGGTTTATACAAGCATCTGAGATTGCTCATTTGAATAGTACCAAAATTGATATGCTACTTTTCTCCTTCAAAATCTGCTCTCACATGCAGTATGATAGTGTTTTATTATTTTAAATAAACTTGCAAATAATAGGCAGTTTGAACCCATGTAGATAACCAATCATTTTGGCTCAAAGTCCTCTGTAACTATGCATAGATATCTGCAACTTAAATCAATGAAGAGAATGGGACACTGGGAAAAACAGTTGGCTAAACTCACGCCTGCAGCAGCATTGCACTGGCCAGAGATTGTAACATTTTGGTTAAATATTAAAAACATCTGCATAGTTGATGAAAACATAATTACATCCACTTACACTGTTAGGAATTAACTGTCTAAATGAAGCAATCACTTCAGTGAGTTCTACCAGTGCTGCCTCTGAACGTGGCACTGTTTGAGAAGCTCTAGTGTAGAAGCAAACATGTAACTGATGTGGAATTGCTCAAAGAGAAACAAATAAAAAACCATTGAGAACTGTAGCAAAAAAAGAAAAAAAAGTAAAATTGCATCATTCTCAATGTTCATCATCATCCCCAAGCGTTCCTATAGCATTCAAGCTCGTCACGCAGCCTGAAGCCCTCAACCATTTCACACTAACTCTTCCCGTTCTCTCACTCTCCAGTAATTTTTAAGTAGGTTACACAAAACATGAGCCTCACAAGGCATTTTGGGCTACATAAAATCAAAGGCTGTTCCTCAAAGCAATAAAAGAGCTATTCAAGCAGTCAGGCTTGAAAAAGGAATGCACTCTAATCATTCTACTCTGTACCAATGAAAGCAATCAAAAGTTTAAAGCTAATTTGTATTTTCTGTTCAAACTATATGATTTTCTTTAACAAATACGAGATAAAGAAAGTATGTCAAAGCATTTCCTTACTATTGAAAGTTAGAACTAAATATTATAAGAGTTGCCATGGATCACAAGCTACATTATAGATGCTGTTAGTGAACTGTATTGAAAAGTTTCTGCCACTGTTTTATAGCAATACTCCCCATTTTAGAATAGCAAAGAAGTAGTATTGAAAAGGGCAAACACTCAGTAGATTTCAATATTTGGCTTATTTTTTTTTTTAATGCTTGTTCAGCATCTTTAATCAAGTCTTCCTTTAATTTGTGTCTAGGCTCCAATGTACATTCAATGTAGACGAATTTGGTTGAAGAAATGCAGTACTGATAACGATACTTTTCTTAAAATGAAAGATGTATTCTCCCTGGGCATCTACAAAATATGCTGAAGGTAGACGTTTCAAGATCATAAAACTGATTAAGCTCACATAAATAACACACACGGACAGGCACAAATACTGACCATGCAGTTTTAAAATTGATGTATCATTAGCTTGAGACTGATGATACCAAATTTGACAATTAATCTGAATTTTAGGTGTGCCACACATAACCATACTCCTGGGCAACAGAACAGCTCTACTGATAGGAGACTGCAGAAGACAAATGTTTTTCTAACTTATGTAGAAAACTAGCAATGTGAACTGAAGTCAGTTCCACAGAGCTGACGTGACACAGCGGCCCTTTTACCAGCTCTTCAGTTTCACCGCCTGCATTTCTAAAGTTATCCCAATTCTGAAGCTTGACCAAGTGATGCACGTCACATTCACGAAAAATAAGCAGAAGCATCTCTAAAAGCCAGGAAGTGTGTGCTTCTCCCTTCCTACTAAAGAGTGAAATTTTTTTTTTTTTTTTTTTTTTTACAATTACAGAGATACCTGACAAAGACAGTACAGAAACATAAAGTCATAAATCAGCATCCAAGATAAACTACTGATGTTCACAATATAAAGTTTAACCTTATAGCAAATGTTTCATTTTTTTTATGTTTATCTTCTATGAGGAAACAGAAAAGAAAAAAAAGCAGTGAAATATAGTTCTATTTCATCCTTCAAAATTTAAACCCTTAAAAACCTACCCTTTAAAAACACACAGCAGTGATATGCCAATATACTGGTATCCACTTGAAGAAACAAGTAACAATATACATGACCCAAAATACAGGAAGAACATAAAACCCCTGACAGTGAAGGCAAAAGTCTGTGGAACGGACGACACTGGAGATGTCATTTCTCTTGTCCCACTATTCCAGGATCGGTTATTGAAAATACAGCCTGATACACTCTCATACTAATGTGTTGATGGCTCTGCATAACTAGCTGGAGCTAGGATGTAAATATTCTTTTTCTTTTTTCCTTCAGAAAATAAACACTCAAAAAATGCAGGGAAAAGATTAATTATGCTTTGATAGGATGAGCAGAATTCCATTTTACCTATTTCTCTGAACATGCTTTTTCCACCCCATAGCTGACTGGAGTTTGTTGTTTGCTTTTTCAATGCAGCTGCCCTCCTCACTCCAAACACTATTTTTCATACAGCAGATTAAGGCACTCCAGTTGATCAATCTGTGTTAAGGAAAGCTTTTTGCTGGATCTGTAGTTAAATCTGTTTATAGATGGCTCCTGAAGGGCTTTTACATGGCATCACTGTGACTCAGGAAAAGCCCAACTCCACATAGCAAATGTCTGTCTAGACAGGGTCCAAGTGGGAAAGGCATGTCCAGGAACACTCCACATCTCATAGCACTATAATATACATAGCACCAAAATACAGTTTAACCATATTAATTCCTAAACTGTGCTTCTATTAACAGTACACAAAGTATATAATCTATTAGCTTAGACAAACTGGTTGCCCATTTCGAACAGTATTTCTAAAATCATAAACCCTTAAAGCATGAAGTAAAAAGGGCCTGTGTCTAGCTTACTCCTTTATGAATAAGTGAATGGTTCTTTGGTCAGGACACAATCTTGTCAGTGCAACTTTATGGAATACATTCCTTGCACTCACTGAATTAGAATTAAACAGAATAATGCATGGGAGGAAAGATACAAGATTCAACAAAACCAAGGCTTAAATAAAATCTCTGGTCGTAAGAAATCAGCCTACTTTTAATACCGTTAATGCTTATTGTTCCGTGAGTATTCTGTTGCTCCACAGCATGGAAAAAAGCAAACAAATCACAAAACCAAACATTAGAATATAATTTTTTTTTAATTTTTATAAATAACTTATCTGTTACAAAGGCAGTTTACCCAGCTAAATCACAAAACCATCAACTCAAGATATCCAAATTAGGTTTTATTAATAAACAGGTAAAAACTGATTTGTCAATCTTCACATAGAACTGCAGATGAAGCTGAAAAACAAGGCCTCATTTTATAAACAAAATGCATTGAATGCAAGTGCTTTGGGTCTACTGCCTAATTACCTGGGATTGGCATTTTCTTTCCACATAAAAAAATGCAAAGCCTTCAAAACAAAGGCCTCTGTGCATTCACATAGATCACTTGTAAAACTCCTAATAAAAGTGTCCACTGGCAAATGTTTACAGTGGGTGACAGTCTACTTTGTCTCTTGCTACATTGTGAGCACTCCCTCCAGCCTCACGCTAAGTGCTGCTACATAATTCTTTGCGTGCCGTCTTTCATGCATACTGTACTGGAATTCCATTTTCTTGATCTTGGTTACATACATCCCCGATCATGTGAATATTTTCCTTAAAAAAATAGATCATCAAAATAAAGAGATGCTTGAGGTTGCTTCAGTGTTCAAGTCTGTTTGATTTCTCTTTTCCAGCCTTTATTTCAGTTGTCCTAAATATTGCTATCCTTGTTTTCTATAAATATGAGACTTCACCACAAAGTCAGGTTTAGAAACTGGCTGCCAAAACAGGAAAGCATTTAAAGTCCTTGAACAAAGCTGTACGATGCTGCTGCTGTTGATTTTGGCACTGTATGTACTTCCCCAATGAATCTCTCTTCAGGAGTCTGCAAGATACCCAGCAGATGAAGCAAGCTTAAATTGGATGCTGATCTGTTGGTGGGTTGAAAGTTTCTTCGTATAAAAAGTTTCCTCACGCCAGACAAAATGCTACCTTGTGTCACCCACCGTAAAACTCAGTGTACAGAGTGAACTATATGCATAACTCTTCCAACTTTTCCTGCATTTTTACCACGCTGCATCTGCAGGTCTTCACAGATCATCAGCATTTACAAGAGCAATGTACAGAATGAGCAGAGGAAAGCTATTTTGTGCATAGTTTCTTATTAATGCTCTTATTTTAAGGCATTGCTTCTCTCAGATAAAAGCTTAAAAAAAGGGACATGATCGTGCTTAATCACTTAAAGGGAAAAAAGAAAGTTAACAAAAAGACTATTACACTATACATACAGAAGTAC